>NW_005871343.1:31769-201502 GCF_000147115.1 Myotis lucifugus | reverse complement strand
TGGCCACTGGTGATGGCGAAGATACATAGAAGAAGCGCTCGTAAGGGGAAGGGGAAAGAGAAGGGGAAGGGGAAAGAGAAGGAGAAGGAGAAGGAGAAGGAGAAGGAGAAGGAGAAGGAGAAGGAGAAGGAGAAGGAGAAGGAGAAGGAGAAGGAGAAGGAGAAGGAGAAGGAGAAGGAGAAGGAGGAGAAGGAGAAGGAGAAGAGGGGGGAGAAAGAAAAAGATAGTGATGGGGAAAATGAGACATTTTTTGGGGGCTAGCAATCTGAATCTGTGCCAGTAACCTAATGCACATTCTTCTTAGTCTATAGTCTAGTCCAGCAGTTCTCAACCTGTGGGTCACGACCTCTTTGGGGGTCAAACGACCCTTTCACAGGGGTCGCCTAAGACCATTGGAAAACACATATATAATTACATATTGTTTTGTGATTAATCACTATGCTTTAATTATGTTCAATTTGTAACAATGAAATTGGGGGTCACCACAACATGAGGAACTATATTAAAGGGTCGCGGCATTAGGAAGGTTTAGAATCATTGGTCTAGTCCAGGGGTGGGCAAACTTTTTGACTCGAGGGCCACAATGGGTTCTTAAACTGGACCGGAGGGCCAGAACAAAAGCATGGATGGAGTGTTTGTGTGAACTAATATAAATTCAAAGTAAACATCATTACATAAAAGGGTACGGTCTTTTTTTTTTTTTTTAGTTTTATTCATTTCAAACAGGCCGGATCCGGCCCTCGGGCCATAGTTTGCCCACAGCTGGTCTAGTCACTGCCCCTTCTTTAATTATCTGGTCTTGCAAGACTTGTTTACCTAAGTACTACTCCAATTTTAGAAAGGCCAAAAACCATGAACAATACACAACCCCCAGACAGAGTTATCAGCACTAGTGCCAGGCCTTTAGATGTAGTCTCACGGCCCCCACCCCAACACAGGGGCTTTTTGCAAAGCCCACAAAAGGTCCGGAAGTCCCATCCCATATTTAGGGGACAAAGAAATTAAAGGGGTATAAAGGGAAAGCTTCCTCCATATTGGTTTGCTCGGGATTTGGAAAGAAACACCCGCCCCTGAGTCCTGTACGAGGACATGAGAAACATCTGAAAATAAATGGGTTTTTCCTGCGTATTTTTCGGTTGCCTGGTAAATTCTATAACAATAGAAAAGCTCCATTAAAGGAGTATATATGAGATACTCTAGACAAATGCACAAAAATCAAACCAAAATAGAAAAGATTCAAAATCATCAACACCAAGATCAAAAGTTGAGAATCCTTAAAAAATAATAATAATTAAAAAAAACTCCTAAAATGCCAACAGCAACTATTTCTGTAGAAAATATTAAAGCAAAAATGCAAGCGAGTATAGAAAAAAAGTGATTTTCCTCACAAAGTTCACCAATTATATGAAGAATTGCTTCCAGATGACTGGTCATGTGGATCTTCAGTGTCTCTGGCAGTGGAAGAAGTCTCTTTTAAGAAAATAGCTAAATTGTTTGTTAAAAATGTCCATCTTATTTTATTTCTGTAACAGTTGATATCTGGCTGTCCTTTTTATAATGCAGAGTGAGGACATTCCCTACCTTGTGTGATAAATGCTGTCCAGGTACCATTGCCAAGAATGTGTTGTCCAAAATGCCTGTTTAGTTTTTAAAGATGGAACTCCACCCTTTGCTTGGTTTTAAGTATACATAGAATGCTATGATAAGACATAGTAGCAGCAGTGCTCAAATGTACGTGATGAGGAGACAAAACTATACATGTGAGATAAACTCAGCATTTTAATAAAGCTTTGAAAAATCAATGAGAAAAATGCCCTAACCCAGTGGTTGGCAAACTCATTAGTCAACAGAGCCAAATATCAACAGTACAACGATTGAAATTTCTTTTGAGAGCCAAATTTTTTAAACTTAAACTATATAGGTAGGTACATTGTTATTAACTTAATTAGGGTACTCCTAAGGCTTCGGAAGAGCTACACTCAAGGGGCCAAAGAGCCGCATGTGGCTCGCGAGCCGCAGTTTGCCAACCACTGCCCTAACTGGTTTGGCTCAGTGGATAGAGCGTCAGCCTGCGAACTGAAAGTTACTAGGTTCGATTTTGGTCAAAGGCATGTACCTTGGTTGCGGACACATCCCCAGTGGGAGGTGTGCAGGAAGCAGCTGATCAATGTTTCTTCTCATCGATGTTTCTAACTCTCTATCCCTCTCCCTTCCTCTCTGTAAAAAAATCAATAAAATATATATTTTTTAAAATCAATGAAAAAAAGATGAGCACCCCAATAGAAAAATATAATAAATATAATAAAGAACATCCAAAAGTTACAAACACAGACCCCCAAATATTTGTTTTTTATAAAAGTATAATGTCCTTAATAATCAAAGAAATAAAAAATGTAAATATACATAACTTTTATTTATCAAACTGACAATTTAAAAAATAAATAATGGAACTAGCCCAGCTGGTGTGGCCCAGTGGTTGAGCATCAACCCATGAACCAAGAAGTCACGGTTCAATTCCTGTTCAGGGCACCTGTCCAGGCTCGATACCCAGTAGGGGGCATGCAGGAAGCAGCTGATCAATGATTCTCTTTCATCATTGATGTTTCTTTCTCTCCCTCTCCCTTCTTCTCTCTGAAATCAATAAAAACATATTTTTTAAAAAAGAGAAATAATAGAACTCACTTTTGAAAGAACATGGACAGCCCTATAAACTTGACAACTGATGCAATATTTTTCTGGGTTGTTAACTTGTCAATAGAAATCAAAAGTTCTGAAATTTACATTTTATTTGGCACTGAAATTTCAAACATAACCTAAGGAATAATTGTAGATAAGCACAAAAATGAAGTTATAACATTCTTTATAACAGGGAAACAATATTGGGTGAATTAACTAAAGGACATCTGTACAATAGAATACTAGGCAGTGATTTAAAATTACATTAAAAGGTGTTTATGGACTAAGTCTTAAGGTAGGTTACTAAACAATATGATCCCGTATTTTATAAACATTTAATATATATGTATAACTATATGTGAGATATATTCTTAGAAAACGACTAAAAGGATATAAACTAAAATGTCAGTGGTACCTACAATGAGATCATGGATGATATTTATTCTGTTCTGTTTGCTCTTCCATAGATCCTAAATTTTCTTCAGATAGCATGTAGCTTTTTATAACAATCCAAAATGGTATTTTTAAATATAATTTCACAAGCTTAAAGGAAAAACCAACAGTCCAACAAGCCTGTTTCCCACCAAAGAAATGGCTTTTATTTACTCTTTCCAAAGATCATGCTGCCTCTCTCTCTCTCTCTCTCTCTCTCTCTCTCTCTCTCTCTCTCTCTCTCTCCCCCCTGATCTGTGCCCAACTCTGAAATAATTTCCTTCGCATCATGAAAAAATTATCCGAAACCCCAAGCTCACTCTTTCAATTAACTCCCTACCTCTTCCTTACTCAATATTCAATTAACATTGAATCACTTTAAGTCTTGCTATTTTAAAACCTACTTTGGCTAAACTGTTTTTTTTAAACAGCCAGCTCTTCTTTTTACTTCTGAACCTTCCATCATCTGAAGACAAGAGGATGCTTGTAAACAAGGCTACACAGGGACACATCACCTGCCCTCCAATGTCATTCTCAAAAGTCCAATAGGGTATAAAATAGGGTATAAAGCAGAATGGAACAACTGGGAAGCTTCCAACCTATAGCAGGTGCCGTGCCAAGGAAAGCCAGGCATGGCCTGGTATGTCATGAAAATACCAGCTGGAGGTCAAAGTAAAAATCTTTTTATAAATAAATCACCCACATAGTTGGGTAGGAAGCACCCTGCACCCCAGGCTGTGCTGCGTGGGGCTCTGGCCCCTGTCTACAGTCAGCTCCTTGTGTGACTTTGGACAAATAGTTTAATTGCTCTGGGCATTAGTTACATCATTTCTAAACCTGTGGCCTCATTTCTAAGATGACATCTACACTGATGAAAGTTCATGCCCTTTTCAACCCAAATTATGTTATTCTAAGTCTTTTAATTCTGTGTTACCAATCAATCCCTCTTAAAGTAGCTCACAGCCTAGTATCTTTACAAATAAATTTCATTGCTGTGCATACTTAGCTTATCTCACTTATCTCACAGTTTCAATATTCTTTTCATCTTATGAAAACAGATTTCTTTGGTCATTTTCCTCTGGTTTCTCTACCCTTCATTTTCTTCTCTATCCCATCCATTTTCCCACATTGATTCAGGCTGATATGAGTCCGTTATTTATCTCTGCATTTTAACCTGAGAAAAGTTAGTCATTTGAAATGCTTTGATCTATTACAACTATTATATATGTTGCTATTTCAAGGTTTAAAAAAGAGGGTGGGGGAGAAGCAGTCAGAAAACAGAAGAGCAAGAATAATAAGAGATGTCACCTAGGTGGCCCAAGAATGGGACTGACTTCCTCTAAAGTTTGTAAACCAAACAAAGACCATCCCCTTGACTCCCTGACCAACACAAATCAGATCAATACTAACTCTGAATGCTGGTGAGGGTGTGGCTCACTCATACATCACTGCTGGGACTGTACAATGGCACAGCCACTCTGGAAAAGAGTGGGGCAGCTTCTAATAAAACTAAACATACACTTACCGTATGGCTTAACAATTCTACTCTTGGGCATTTATGCCACAGAAATGGAAGCTTATGTTCACACAAACACCTGTACCTACATAGATGCTTATAGCACTTTGTCCACAAGGTCCCAAAACAGGAACCAAGTGAAATGTCCTTCAGTGGGTGAATAGTTAAAGAAACTATGATACATCCAAACCATGAAATACCACTCTGTGATAAAAAGGAAAAAACTATTGATACATGCCACAATTTGGATGAACTTGAAAGAAGATACACTTCATTTTTTTAAAAATTTCAAAAGGTTATATCTCCATGATTCCATTTACACAACATTCTTGAAATGACAAAATTATAGAGAGGAACAAGCGATGAATGGCTGCCAGGGCTGGTGGGTGAGGAGGAGAAGGAAGTGGCTGTGGCTAAACAGGGTAGTACAAGGGATCCTTGCAAAGGCATTGTCCTGTGTCTCCAAAGTGGTGGTGGCCACACAAATCTATGCAGGTGATAAAATTTCATCAGACTAAATACACACAAATGAATGCATTAAAACTGGTGAACTGCAAATAAGGTCACTGAATTTTGTCAACATCATCAATAAAAATTTCCTGGTTTTGATAATGTACTCTAATTATGCAAGAGAGAGAGAGAGAGAGAGAGAGAGAGAGAGAGAGAGAGAGTGCTAACAGCACATATATGGACAATAAAGAGCTAGAATCAACTTACAGTATTGACTTTTTCCTGTAAAGGCTTTTTTTATCAAATGGAAATGCAAATCTCTCCTAGAGTCCACATTCCCTGAAATTTTAAATGATTCCTAACTTGAGGTGTTCTATTTTGTGGTGGTTGTCATGGTGATGTTTAAAGAGAGGAACTATAAAGTGCTGTACAAAGATCCTATTTTCTCGAGTAGCTGGAGTAGCATTTCCTTAGTGCAGCATATGCCATTGGCCCCCCACCCACATGACTTGGCCAACCTCAGAGGTTACCTGCCCACAGAAAATGCCAGGGGGTTGACACTTTAGGAACAGCCCTCAAGCAATAAAGGACAAGAGTTGGTGGGTAACACTGCATCTCCCTCCCCAGCGGTGGGATGAACCTGGGGTGCAATCTACACCGTCTCTCACAGGATCCCCAGCGGGATTGGACCTCAGTTGCCCACAGCAGTAATCTGTTCATGATCACAACTGTTATTGGCTCTTTCTTCTTTCCTGTCTCACTCTCCCCCCTCCCTCATTCCATCTCCCAACAAACCACTTGAACTCAACTCCTTGCCTCAGGGTCTGCTCTTGGAGACCTGGCTGCAGACTCCAGGGCCTGGTTTCTGACTGAGATTTTACTTTCCCTCATGGATACCAAACTCAAAAAGAGACTTCCACAAACTTTATGGGGATTTAACGGCATACAATTTGTTTATTGAAGACTAATGACAATGCCCTCAGGTAAAGACAGTCTCAGACATTTCTGCAGCTTCTCTCCTATTTGCCTGGTAACAAATATGGGCATTGGCCATTAGGCTGTGTGTCTAACAATGAGCTAGAAAACCTTCTTCACACAGGTTCCATTTGCTGAAGCAAATCTGCATTCAGTGCCCACGTCTTTAGAAAGCTGCCACACTTGTGCTCTAGATTCTAGAAGCAGACCATCTGGACCCACAAACCCAGTAGTCCCATCCAAAAGGCTGAGTGTCAGCCAGTTTCCAAGAGTCCACCAAAGTGACTTAAGAAAGTCAACTTACAGCAAACTCTGGTCTGCAAGCTGAAGAAAGTGAAAGGATGCTTCAGGATCCTGAAGATCATGCTAAATATGACCCACCTAGGCCAATAACCAGCCATAGTCCTGGTAATTAGCATCTTTAATCACTGTTCTCTGAATCTTGGCTGGCATCAAGGCTACCCTGTACTGGTACCATTTTTCAGTGGTTCTGCTATAAATATGTTTATGTCTGTGTGTGGCTAGTTAAATAGGAAAATATTTAAATACTAGAGGCCTGATGCACGAAATTCGTGCAAGGGGTTCGGCCCTTGCAGCTGCAGCAGCTTGCCTTGGCCCTCGAAGCCCCGGCTTTGTCCGGAAGGTTGTCCAAAAGAACGAACATCTGGAAGGTCGTTCGGCTGTCTGGTCTAATTAGCATATTATGCTTTTATTATTATAGATACTTTGAAAGACTTGGAGATAGAGTAGCTGAGAGGAAAATAGACTGGGAGTCTGAATATTTAGAAGCCAGCTCTGCCTGGGCCTAGCAAGTAAGGGAGGAGATATTTTGGCCACATCCCATGGACTTGCTAGGTCTCTGTTTATTTATCAGCAAAATAAAGGGTTTGAATTAGAAGAGAAAGAAAAACCAAGCTCTGTTGCAGCTTGACAAGTCTGTGATTCTAGATAGCATTTTTGTTTTGTAGAAATGGGATCCACTAACAATATTACTATCCATTCACTGATTCATTTAACATCTACTGAGCATCCTCTATGTAGCAAGCACTGTGTAAGGAACACCAAAACATCACCATGCACGGACAAAGACCAGCCACAGCCTCTGGCACAGCTCAGACCACATTCCCACCAAGTTGGCTTCATTTGTTCCACATGCAATGTCCCAGAACCCAGTGTCCACCAGGCTAAGCTTGTCCCCAAGCACTCCAACAAGATAAATAAAGCCTCAGTCTATACGTTCACAGTGGCAGGCAATAGGAGATGGCTGTCACCAGGAATTGCCCACCCACCAAGATGATGCACAATAGCAAATTGCCCCAACAGGAAATCAGGGTACTCAAAGGAAGAGAGGAATTTGGATGCTGGATGACACATGTCCTCCACATCTGCCTCCCTGAGCTCTCTGACACACACAAGCAAATGCGTATGTGCATTGGGGGAGAAGAGAGGAACCATACCCTTCATCCTGCTCTCTAGTGATTCTGGTTTAGGCAGAGGGAAGTGGAGTCCTGGGGTCTTTTGCACTCGTGGACAGATTGGTTTCCACTTCGTTCTTCATGATGTTCTCACCTGAGACATAGCTGTGAAAACGCTACCCAAGACTCTGGACAATAGACGGGGATCACCTTTCTGGCTATGAGGGTCAGGATATTGTCACCACCACATCCTCAAAGAGATCAGTCGAGGAAATGGTCAGGGTGATACTCAGGATAAGGGTGCCATTCAGTGCCCAGGTCATGGGGTGCTTGGGGAGCTTCCCAGTATTTTGTGGATGAACACCACGGGCTGTGCTGGCCCACCTCAGCAGTGGGCTCAGCCTCCTCTGACTGGGGGCATCAGGCTGCCACAGATCCTCATACTTAGCGCTGGAGGTCCTGATTCCACTACTGCTCTTTGCTCCACCTCCTCTCTCACTAACTAAATAACTGGAGTCATTGGAAGGCTTATATAAAAGAACCTTTGACATTGCTCAACCCTCAAGCAATTAAACCTAAAATTGGTACAGAAATGCAAAGGACTTAGAATAACCAAAATGAGTTTGAAAAATATGTCAAAAATGATAAAATTATACTTTTCAAGTGTGTGGTTTATTTTAATTATATCTCTACAGAACTTTTTTTTTAAGAAGGAAAAACACCATCTGGATATTGTAAACATCCCAGATATAGGCCCGTGCAAAGACTTGGCCATGACATCATTATGACCGTGCCCCTCCCAAGCCCCACCCACCCTCAGAAGTAAGCACTATTCTGATTTTGGCGGTTATCATTCTCTTGCTGGTTTTAAAAATATGCTTACTATATATGTAGCTTAATTCTGTCCGTTTTTTTACTTTTGTATAAAGAAAGTCACATTCAATACATTCTTCTGTGTCTTGTTTTTCTTGTTCTATTGTTTGTTAGTAACATTCTTGCATGTTGATGTATGTAGTAGTAGTACATTTACTTCCACTGCTGTGTAGTATTCTAAAATGTTTTTATTCACTCTGGTCTTAAGGGATATTTGTATTGTTTCCAGTGCCTTACCGTTTGGAACATCACTGTCATGAGGGCATGCACAATCATTTCTCCTGGGTACATAATTATAGCCTTCTCAGTCAGAGCATATATGCATCTTCCCCTTTATTAAATACCTAGTGGCCCAATGCACAAAATTCGTGCAAGAGTAGGCCTTCCTTCCCCCGGCTGCTGGCACCAGCTTCCCTCTGGCACCTGGGACCCCGGCGTACCTCAAAGCCCTGGCTTCCTCTGGAAGGTCGTCCGGTCTAATTAGCATATT
Organism: Myotis lucifugus; assembly: GCF_000147115.1. Lineage (NCBI taxonomy): Eukaryota > Metazoa > Chordata > Mammalia > Chiroptera > Vespertilionidae > Myotis > Myotis lucifugus. Next base: position 192,675 of record NW_005871343.1, on the reverse strand, counting down.
ATGCTTTTATTATTATAAATATGAAACTACTTTCAAGTACTTGTATCACTAGTAGTGTATAAGAGACCCAGTTGTTTTATTCCTCAACACTTAATATGTACAAGCTTTCTAAATGTTACCAATCTGAGAATCACAAGTTGGTCTTTAATTTGCATTTCCAAAATCTACCTCTCTGCATATCAGTTCTCCCCACTAGATGTTCCCACCCTGAAAGGCAGGAAGCATGCATTATTCAGCTTAGTGGCTCTGGTGTGTAGCAGAATGGCAAGCACACAGGGCCATTAATGTTGGTGGAATGAATAAATGATGCCAGTTCCTGGGCTCAAAAGGGAACAAAATAAGAAGCCAGAGTGTGGACAAGAGAGGGGCAGCGGATGGTTGGTTGATCCCATCACTTGCCAAGTTAGACCTCAGTGACCATGGCAGGAGAGGACACACACAGAACAGGAGCACAGAGCTGGGAGGAAGGAATCCTGCCTTGTTTTGTTGTTCTTGTCATTCAATCCTCTATCACGTGCATTGGGACCTCATGTTAGAACAGTAAGTGGGGCTAAGAGTGGAGGGGAAATGATGCTACCTTGTCATCTCTGCTTCACAGAGTGATGTGTATCCAGGACCAAGAACAGGGATTGCAGGGTCCCCTGTCACCTTGACCAAATTCCTTATCCCGGGGAAATTTATTTGATTCCTGCCTCCGTTTTTCAGACAGAGACCAAAAATGGGCCCCTTCCGGAAACTGGCGGATGCTGAGTAATTCCACGGAGAGCCTGAAATCGGTCGCCCAGCGATACTGGTGCCGCACAAGGCCTGTGCGCCCACTGAGCGGCAATCGTAGACTCCCACCACCTGCCTTCTTCCCCTTCCGCCTCCCAGCCACTTAGTCCTCCTCAGCCACCAATGGCGCATTCCTGGCAGCTGCCTCTTTGCAGAAATCTGCGCCAAAATTAGACCCATCAAATTGTCAGCCCCATTGTGGGGCTGCTCCCCTGTCAGCTCACGTCATGACAACTGATGATAGAAATGCTGCTATTCAGGCTGCATGGGGAGCGTCTGTTTCCTTTTATAAATCGCTTTAAAAAAGAAGCCTGAGCGAGGCCCCTGCCATGGGGGGTCATTGCCTGGTGCTGAGGCAGGGAGGCAGGCTCAGTACCTGCTGGATGTGGCACTTCCTCTGGAAATTCAGAGGGTGGCCAGGGAAGAGGGGGGTGACAGGGAAAAGGGGGAAGGGACAGGGAAAATAGCCTTGGGAGGGAAGGGGAAAAGGGGAGGGAAAAGGGAAAAGGAGGGAGGGAGAGAGGAGTGGAGGGAAAAGGAAGGGACTAACAGGAGTCACCCCTTCTCCTTCCTGGGATCCTCCTCTTAAACACCACCCAGCACTTGCCTCTTTGTGAGCCCAATGTTGTGGCTGAGTTAAAACTCAGTCTTGCATTCTCAGGAGGGTAGAAGGGTGCCCATCAACTTGGGGGTCTTTGTCTCAGGGCAACTCCAAAGCTTCTAAAATACTGGAGATTGTCTTCTCCAACTCTTCCTACTGCACTGGCATTGACAGTGGGGAGAGAGGGCTGAGCGGAGCGGAGGGTTTCATATCCCAAACACAGACGGGCTCCCCTTTGACAGGCCTGTGATTCAGGATTGCTCAGCAACAGAGAACCTGGGGGGAGAAACATTAGCTGAATCCCTGCTGCTTTCAGCTCCCCTGGCCCCTGCCCAGGAACACACACACATACACACTGTGTGCATACTTGTGATGACTAAATACCCCAAGACACAGCTGAAGCATATTCATATTCAGCATCTGAGCATAGAAGTGAAAGGAATCTTAGCATCTTTAGGAAACTAAAGCCCAGAGAAGTCAAGTGACTTTTCCAAAATTGCACAGCTTGTATTTGTCAACAGCCAGGCTCTGAGCCAGCTACAGGGGTTTCTGCAGACATAAGAGACTCTGAGAAATAGCAACATGATGATAATAGCAATACTAGAGTTCACTTATCGAGGACATATTGTACGCAAGACACTGTTCTAAGAGCCTCTGTTAATTGACATATTTACTTTGCACCAAACTCTATGAGTAGACGATAGTCCTATCATCTTCATATTTGCAGATGAGCAACCTGAGGCACCGAGAATTTATATAACTTCAGATCATACAGCCCCTAAGTATGAGCCAATCTGAGTGCAAGAATCCATCCCAACTCATGCTTTCCATCCAGTGGGTGTACTGGATGGAGGTCGGGAGATGAGCGCTCTAGACCTGCCTCTGCCGTGGGCAAGTAGACTCCCTCCAAGTGTCCCTGATGACTTCCAAGGAGGTGAACATTTTGAGCCTGGCTCTGTCACAGGTGTGTGACTTTGGGCAAGTGTGCAATAAGGGGTTTAGATGTTCAAACCCTGGACATGTTAAAGGTCTTCAGAACTGGCCCTTGCCCAGCTTCTGGGAACTAACCACTGATGAGAGCATCTCTGCACACCTGGGTCTTGGGCCAAGCCTGGCAGGTTATGCCAGGTGACTTACTGGTGTGGGGCAGGGGGGTTGGACCACACTCCATCAGTGTGGCCTCTGAGGGGCGGGCTGGAGACTGAGTGGTTAGGGTTGGTCATATGGGCACTGCCTGCCGATGTGACTGACTCCCCAATAAATGCCCTGGACACCGAGGCTCGAGTGAGCTGCCCTTGGTGAGCAAAACTTTATATATGTACCTGCAGCTTTCAGAACTGTGAGAAAGGTATTCCCATTGTTGACAAGCCACACAATCTATGGTGTTTTTTTAATTGATTTTTTTTTGGGGGGGGGACACCTATTTATTGTTCCACTTATTTATGCATTGATTGGTTAATTGTTGTATGTGCCCTGACCGGAGATGGAACCTGCAACCTCAACATGTTGGGACGACGTTCTAACCAACTGAGCTACCCGACCGGGGCCCAGGCTCTGCAGCCTGAAGTAAGACACCGGTCCTCCCGGCACCTAGAGGTGGCTATGTGACTACATACTGACCAATAGTGTGTGAGCAAAAGTGGACTGTGGGACTCCTGGGAGATGCCTTAAAAGATGAGTGCACTTCCTTCCTGTCCCTCCCTCCTTCCTCTGCCTGGGGTGCAGGCACCGATGGCAATGGTGACGGCTGGAGGGCGCCTCCTTCCATCAGCAGAAAGCTGTGCTCTAGGGATGGCAGGACAGGGAGATGGCAGGGGTCTGGTTTCCCGGGGACTCCATGAGGCCCCCTGTCAGCCCTGCCCTGTCTCCTGCAAATTTCTTTTTCATGAGAGACAAATAGCATCCATCTTGGTTAAGCCATTATTGTTTTGGCTTTTCTGCCACTTGCAGCTGAGCCTCTCCTACCCAATCTGAGCCCATCTCTTGCCTGTACCAGAAAGCAATGATGATTCATTTAAAAGCACTCTATTCAGAATACTATCTTCTCCTATTTCCTACAAATCAAATTACCAGGAGACCAATTGGATTTTTCAAGTCTTTCAAAATGTTCTTTTTAGATGTTCTTGGTATTAAATAGTAACAGAATTTAAATGGCATCAACAAAACACACAGACGTGCCTGTGATGATATGTTACATAAATCTGTGAGGGAAAGGCCCGCACCAGAGCACGCAGATGCAGCGAAAGGGGAAAACAACAAGTCGGTCTCAGAGGTCTGCCTCTAGCTCCTTCCACGCTGTCCCAGGCGGCCACCTGTTTACATTCGGGGCACCCTCCCTGTTTCTAGGGAGAGTGAAATTCAAACAGTTGGGGGAAGTAAAGGACTGTGAGCCTCACTGTTCTCATTTCCTGGATACCCATTGTCTCCAGCCCCTGAGCTCCTTGCCAGCAGAAGTTGTGTCTCATTCGCAGTTTATATCTCTCCTAACGGAGCACAGTGCCAGGCGCCAAATAAGCTCAGTGCCAGAGGGCGTGGCTCTGAGCCCCAGCTCCATCAGCGACATGCAGACGGCACTAACCACGGGACCATACCTGAGTCCTTGAAAACACTCTATTGTAACCATATTCTAGGCCCCTCATATGTGCCAGGCACTGTGCCAACCATTTGATTTTCATCTTCTGTAAGGTTCGCCACAGCCTTATGAAATAGGCAATGTTATTATCCCTATTTTACAACTGAAGCAAATGAGCCACAAAGAAGCTCAATACCTTGCCCAGAGTTACTCAGTTACCAAGAAGCAGACCAAGGATTTGAACCCAGAAGTCTGACTCCAGAGTCCATGCACTGAACCTCACTCCCCTGAAAGAGGGAAGCAAGACCCCGATGTTGTTGTTATTGTTACAGACTGGAAAGAAGGGAGGGAACTAGCATTGCTGGGAAGCCTGGGTCTGGGCCTGGATCAGGACTGTGCTTGACATTTTAGCTATATTACTGCATTTCATTTACACAGAGACTTATCCCCAGTATACGGATAAGGTCGCCGAGACTCAGGAAGGCTAAGTAAATCCCCAAGAACTCGCAGCTGGAATGACAGCATCTGGACTTCGTTTCCCGTCTCCCTGCCTTCCGAGCCCAGGCCCTTACATTTCTAGTGCCCCCTCCTGCCCACTGCAGGTGGAATGGCCCCTCTCCCCCGGGCTCCCACCCTCTCCTCCTAAGGACCTGACACTTTTTATTCTAACAGAAGGCAATTGCCATTGTGAGGAAAACTTTTTAGTTGTACCTACAAAAATCATTTATACCCTAACCCAGTGGTCAGCAAACTCATTAGTCAATAGAGCCAAATATCAACAGTACAACGATTGAAATTTCTTTTGAGAGCCAAATTTTTTAAACTTAAACTATATAGGTAGGTACATTGTTATTAACTTAATTAGGGTACTCCTAAGGCTTAGGAAGAGCCACACTCAAGGGGCCAAAGAGCCCCATGTGGCTCGCGAGCCTCAGTTTGCCGACCACTACAACCCATGCAAAACAATATATATATTTGAGGCAACACAAAAGACCATATAGAAGGCTAATGAGCTAATTATTGTTAATGGGGGAACAAGGTGTTGCTAATTAGTCTTGACAAACTCATTTGGGTCTTGGTCTGGCCCAGCAGTGGTTATGGGTCCAAGTTGGCCCTCAGACTCACAAGACACAGAGAGGCTTTACCCCCGGGTCATACTCAGCTTTGTGGAAGGATGAGGACCTCGGAATCCAGCAGGTACAGCATCTTCAGCATCAGGAAGCTCAGCAGCCACCCACCTGGGGCAGGCACAGCTGCCAAGGATGAGAGTCAGACATGTAGGGTCATCTTGATGCAGAGCAGCACAGAGCACCTTAGTTTCCCACCGGGTTTTTTAAAAATATGTTTTATTCACTTTAGAGAGAGATGAAAGGGAAAAAAGAGAGCGAAAGAGAGAGAAACATCCATGTGAGAAACATCAATCAGCTGCCTTCTGCAAGCCCCTTACTGGGGATCAAACCCGCAACCTGGGCATGTGCCCTGACCAGGAATTGAACTGGTGATCTTTGGGTGCATAGGACAATGCTCAACCAACTGAGCCACACCACACCAATCTTTTCTGCCATCCTGTGGGCACAAGGTGTGCATGCCAACTCTCAGCTCCCCTGTCCACATGAAGTCTCCCAGATTGGGGATCTTGCAGACACATCAGTCCTCATTTTTCTTACTTCTGTAGTTTCCACGGAGCAACACCACAAGAAGAAGACCATCTCTGAGATCACCCAGGCCTGATGTCAACCCTCTACTCTTAGGTATCACAATAAGGAGTCAGAACATCCAAAGAGCGATATTGTATCATGTAAATTCTACATCAGGGATAAAAGTAACAGTGCAACCAACTAATGCTTAAACACACCAGGGTTTATTTTTCACGGAGCAGAAGTCCAGGAATGCAGGGTTAAACACACCAGGGTTTATTTTTCACGGAGCAGAAGTCCAGGAATGCAGCCCTGAGCTGGCGCAGCTTTGGGGGGCTGACTCCATCCATGATGGTTGCCCTGTGGTTGCCATAGAGATGTTGCATCCACAGGACAGGCAGAAAGGAGAAGGAGGGGAAAGAAAGAGGGGCAGAACCTTTATCAGGAGACAAAGGCTCTCCTGCAAATTCCCAGCAGACATTCTCTCATATCTCATTGCCACCATTAACTGCAAGGGAATGTGGGAACATAAGTGTCCTTAGCTAGGCACAGAATTGCCCCAAACATAATGGGGTTCAGTTAATAATGAATAAGGGGAGATCAGAGAGTAGGCAAATGGGCAGATGATCAGCAATTTCTGTCACATATGACAAATTATTGTCACATATGACAATAATTTTTCAAACCCACCAGACCCTGCACAATTTTAGGCAGCCCGCTTCATGCACCTGACCTCTTCCCAGTGAGCGAAGCTCCCTCCCCTGGTCTCAGCCTCCCCCTAGAGCCCCCCATAAAAGTGCGCTAAGCAAACACAGGTCTCTGTCCTCAGCACACACCCCATTCCCACACTAGCTGTCAGCCTTTTAGGGAAACCACCAAGGAATTTATATCCCAGACCTCATTTTAGGGCTTCAGTAGGACTTGATTTTTACAACTGGAATTTGGAAAGAATGCCCAGGAGCACAGCGCATCCCCTACTGAGTGGGGCCACCATTCCCTCAGGCACGACTCCAGGATCGCTCGGTTTTCTTATTTTACCAACCAGATGCTGGCCGCTGAGTCATGCTTTAACTACCATGACCTGGATAGTTCCCTGAGTGTCTTGGCGCTCCCTGCAGAGTCTACATTCACCGAGTCCAGTCACAGCTGTCTTAGTGGGTAGTGAGCTCCTTGATACGGGAGATAGCCAAGAGTCCGGCCAGTCCTTCTAAAAGGTGCAGAGTGTGCGTGTATCAGGGAAAAGTTGGATGTTCCTTCTGACTCCAAAAGTGAATGATTTGGATGCGTGTGGTTTTCTTTAGCTTCCCTCTTAAAACAGCATCAAGCGAGAGTTGTGGGGCTCCCAGCAGAGTCACAGTGTGCAGGTTGGGTTAAGGGAAGTTTGGTGGTAAACTCATCTTGTGGTTGGCTGGGATGACATTCTAGATGTTTCTCCTGGGCACCCATTTAGAAGGAATGTTTTTTTAATCTCCTGCAAAGAGATGCCTCCTAGCAACTTTATGAGAGTGATAGGTATGCATCTGGAGGTTGCCTCTCAAGGACTCCCCAAATCAGCTCAGATTTCAGAAGTGATGGATTGAAGAAGCAGGAAAATATCATGACTACTATTAATTGTAAGTCTGACAAAATAAAACTGACCTCTCCTTTCTTTCAGGTGGGGGGGGGGGGATATAGGAAGAGAAAACATTATTGAAAGCAAAATTCAGCCTTAGTGTGAAACTTTAAAAATCTTAATCCTAGAGTTTACAACCTAAAACTTCTTTGAAGAAGGTCCACGTGTCCCTAACATGCTCTAAATCAAATCCTTCTAATGTGACTTGGCAGCTCTTCCTATCAAGAGATGGCATCTATTTCTCCACCTGGAATCTGGGCCAGGATCTCCGGCCAATAGAGTGTGGCAGAAGAGATGGTGCATCAACTCCAAAATTGTATCTCGAGAGTCCTTGCTCATTTCTGCTCTCTCGGAATATTACTGCTACCAGGTGAGCAGGGACAGGCTGGCCTGCTAGAAAATAAGTGATCTCGTGGCAAAGAGCCCCCTGGACCCAGCCAAGGCCACCCTAGATCAACCCACAGCCAGCCAACCTCCAAACATGAGAGAAAGACCAGCTAAGATCGGTTTGACTCGTTACTGACCTCAGATGCCTGGAGTCCATCCAGGAGCCGAAGAACCCATAGACCTGTGGGCAATAAATGCTTATTGTTCGAAGCCCAGGTCAGCAAACTTTGTCCATAAAGGGCCAGATAGTAAATATTTCAGGCTTTACAGGCTACATATGGTCTCTGTTGAACTTTTTAAAAAACACTTCAAAAATGCAAAACAAACCCTTACTGGTTGGGCTCAGTGGATAGAGTGTTGGCCCATGGACTGAAAAGTGTCCCAGGTTTGATTCCGGTCGAGGGCATGAACCTTGGTTGTGGGCTCGATCCCCAGCAGGGGACGTGTAGGAGGCAGCTGATCAATGTTTCTCTCTCATTGAGGTTTCTAACTCTCTATCCCTCTCCCTTCTTCTCAGTAAAACTCAACAAAATATATTTCTAAAAATGCAAAACAATTCTTAGTTTGTGAGTTGTACAAAAACATGCTATGGGCTGGATGTGGCCATGGGTCATAGCTTGCCAACCCTTGTTTTGAACTACTGAGCTTTGGGATGTTTTGTTACACAGTGATAGCTAACTAACATACCACATAGTTTTTGTTTGCTATTATATAATATTCCCTTGCAGATAGAGACTAAATCATGAGGCCCATTGCCTCCTGGATGAAGAATTTGGCTATAATTGAAAACAAAAAAGCCATTAATCAAACTTGAGTCTCATCACTGATTTTCTCAGTTACTTTAATAAAACAATAGCCTAAAAGCCAATCTTTATAAGAAAGATTTTCAAGTTTTAAGAACTAGTGGCCAATATTATGGGATTCCAGACAAGGGTACCAGCACGTAATCCCAAAAAGTCAGATAAGAGCAGTCTTACCTGAGTGGAAACTATTGCTGGAACAGACCAGAGATGCCATCATGCCGCAGAGATGGGCAAAAAGCCAGGGACAGAGTGAGCCTGTCCCCTCTCTCCATGACCATGCAGTCATGTAAACCCAATCCTCTAAGCCACATTCTATGGCACTATAAAGAGAAGAAACAGGAAATAAGCAAGACTTAGCATTTAACTGAGTCATGCCTACAGAGAATGAATAGCTCATTTCAATCACTGAATTGGACTGAGTTTACTGGATTGGACTAAATTTAGTTTTCCCCTGCTACTCAGTGGGTTGGAAACTTAAAAGGGAGATAGATATGTTGTAAGAAATGACATAAGTCTGTTATGAGTTGAATTGTGTCCCCCCAAAAAGATTTCTTGAAATTCTAACCCCTAGGACCTGTGCATATGACCTTATTTGTAATCAAATTAAGGTAAGGTCACGAGGGATAGCCCTAATCCAATATGACTGTCCTTATCATCAATGTGATGTCCTGATAAAAGGGGAGAAGAAACTCAAACAATGAGGGAGGCAAAGATGAGCATTATGCAGCAAGGAAATGCCAAGGATTGTCAGTGACACCAGAAGCTAAGAGAAAGGTTGAAAACAGATCCTCCCTTAGAGGCTGGGAGAAAGGCCCTGAGATCCAAGTGTGGCCCTGTTGACCCCTTGGTTTCAGACTTCCAGCCTCTGGAATCCTAAGGGGGCAAATTTCTCTTATTTTAAACCACCAGGTGGTTTCTCACAAACAGCAGCCACAGGAAATTAATACAAGCCCAATTCTTGTTAAAGACAGTAGCTACATCTAATGAATATCAAAAATGATTTCCACACTCTTTTTCTTAAGCCCCTAACTTTGGTGTGCGTGAAAATCATCCAGAGAACAAACACTTCTGAACCCCATTCTCAGAGACTCTGATTCACTTTGGATAATGAAACCCAACAGTATCTTTAGCAAGCACCTTCTAGTGATTCTGATCAAGCAGGTAGAAAACGCTTTCCCCAGAAGCAGCCACGGAGGGACTCCAAAATTCCAAGTGGCATAGAGCTGCCCACCCAGGAAGCTGTCCCAGTGTGGAGGTTCACTCAAGTTTGGGTATAACAGCCCCTCCCCTCCCCTGTGGCATCCCTCAGGGAGAATGAAAAGCAGGCAGAAGCTGCCTCAGCTCTGGCCCTCTCGCCCTTCCCAAATTAGGACCGTGGAGGAGACTCAGGAGAAAGGCGCCCCCTGGTGGCTCTGTTTAGTTTTCCAGGTACCTAGCACCTGGCAGCCAGCCAGTAAGCTAACATCTCCCCCACGTAAATGGAAGGCCCTGTATCAATAAAGCAGGGCAATGGAACAACTTATTGTGATCTTGACTCATATGGCAATAAATATGAAATCGGAATAGAGAAGCGGAACATCCACAGGAAATGGCAACTGCCTTTTATGGGTCTAAAATTTCATAACAGAAGAGAAAATCACTACCGGGCTCTGAAAAGCCAAAGCCAGTCTTTTTTTTTTTTTTTTAAATCCGTTTCTGAAGAAAGCAAGACAAAATTGTGGAAGGCAGAGTTGAGTTGGGGGGAGGTGAGGAGGAGTCAAGTCATTTGGAAGGAAAGCCTCTGTGTAGTTTTAAAAGGGGGGAAATGTGAGCAACATAAATCAAAAGAAAGTAAGTTTTTAAAAAATGCATTGGATTTTTTTAAAGCAGCCAACATCTAGTGTTAAACTGTGTTTTCTCCTTCCTACCCTATCCCGCTGATTAAATCACAAAATGGTAAAATAATGAACCGCAAAATTCAGTGCTGTTCCTCATCAATACTTATCATTTGCAAGCATCTGTGCATTCCTGATAAAATCATTTCATAATTTCACTGGACGTCTCATATGTGTCAGGCCCTCACATACATTATCTCTAATCATCTGAAAAACCCTACAAGTTAGATATTACTAATCACCCTTTTCAGCCAAACAGCTAATGTCCAGAGTAGTTAATGAGCTCACTCGCACTAAGTAAAAGAGCCCAGGGCTCACAAATAATTCTCTGAAGAACTTGGAGCACATCTTGAACCCCCATTTTCCACAATAAAAACAATTCTGGGAATGGGGTTCACATTACATGTGTCTAAGGTCTGTCATTCAGGTAATGACAACATTCTAAAACTATATTGTGGTGTTGGCTATACAACTCAGTCAACTTAACTAAAAACCATTTCATTGTACACTTGAAATGGGCGAAGTCTATGATGTGTACATTACACCTCAATGGAGCAAATAAAATACAAGGTCAAAGAAGAAGAATATACAGAAACCAAAAGTCTATCAATATGAAATGAGTCTAGGAGAGATAGAATTGTTTCTCCATAAACTTGGCAATAGATGAAGGGTGAACCTGATAGAGAGACGGCCCAGCGCTCACCATGAAGATCATCTGGCAACTTTAGACTCCTTCTGGGGCTGAATTTCTTGTCTCAGTTATAACCTCTTTCCCACCAGTACTTACAGATGGTTCCTTATTTTTCCCTTCCTACCAAAACCTGCTTGCAGACCTTTTGTTTATACTAATGTGTAAATGACTGATGTGCATTTAAAGGGCCACCCTTCTGAAGGAAATATGTAATTTTAAAACTCCAAGTATTCAACCACCCCCTCTCTCCTAAAGAACACAATGGAACATTTCCCTTCGATGCCCAAGTCACTTCAACATCAACACGCAGATTCTAAACCCATTATTACATCTCCAATTACCCCACAGGTCAGGTTGTCTCCCATTCTAAGTTGCCTAACTCTGCTCGTCATTCACGTTTCTCTGACCACAGAGTCTTAGCCACTCATAGACTCCTCCAACTCCAGGTTCTCTGGGGAACCCCAAGATTATATCCTCTGAGTTCTTGGATCATCTGAGGTGATCACACGGCATCTGCCATTTTTATCTCCTGCTGCTGCTCCAACCCCCTCCACTAAACACACCTCATCCTTGGGACACAAGCACCCTCTTGCTATGGACCACCTTCCCCCCACACACATTGTGCTGTTCCTTTGCCAGCCAGCAGTCTGCTCTTCATGGATACTTACATGTCCTCTGGACAGGGCTGGCCACCAGAGACGTCCATTGGCACCTGGGAGACTTGGGGGGCCAGAGCTGCGTGCTGTTCTGAGTTGAAGTTGGAAAGCTCTCCCGCCCCTCTCATGTGCTACACTGTTAGGAAGGTCCCAAAGGAATCCGTCCTCCCCACACCCCATGGAAAGAAATCCACACTTCAATCCAGGGACGTTATCTGAATAAGATCTTCTACTTGGAAGAACCACCAAACACACTGCCCTCCTTTAATAAATGGAAAACATCACCAAACAGACCATTTTTAATCTTGATGGACAAACCATCCAAGTGCTTTGCATTGTGTTACCCAGAGCAAAGTCACACTGGAGTCAGCTCTTATCACTCAACCTGCAGTGGCCTGTCGCACTCCAGTGAAGCCTCAAATTACCCGGCTGCCTGCCAGAGGCCAGAGAAATTAATCCAGACTTGCTTTAGAGAACCCAAGTGCAGGCGGGATCAGCACAGGAGAGAGAGAGCTCCTCATTAACAGGGTGTTCTTTAAGAAAGTGAATACTTTGAAAGGGTATTCCCAACAGACAATTGTGTTGATTAATGATAACAAAAAAACCAGTATAGTAACCTGCTGCACTCCTGTTGATCTGGATGGATTTTTTATTTTTGCCTTTTTGTTTTTTCTCCTCTGGTTTTAATCAGAGAAATCCTCTGAGTCTTGCTTTTAAAATAAATTACTCTCTAGCAGCACTTAAAAAAAAACCAGCCATAGTCTGATTTTTTTCTCAAACGAAGCAACAAAATCTGTTGCCTTCATGTATGTCTCCCGGGTTCTGAGGAGTCTAAAGCTATGCCGCCAGCCCCGCCTGGGACCTCCTGGCAGCACATACTCTCACTCCCTCAGTGCACTCACCACCCAGGTCCTATCCACACCTTCATCTGGGGATTTCCAGCCCGCCCCCCACCCTGTTATCAATTGTTCCTTTCTGTGTTGACAGGGTTTGCAATGTATTCTTTTTTCTAAACAGATCTCATGCGTTTGTTTCCATTACTCTTCTGAGAAGGAACCCAGATGAGGCTTTTGGAATTACCATGTTTTAGGAAATGAGAAGAAAGCGTGACCCCCATGTAGTGTCACTGCGACAAGATCCCACCCATCAGGACACCCGATGAAACAACGCTGTCCATTGCCCTGCCCTGACATTCACAAGCTGACGGCCCCTCATCTCTGCAAAGGGCCCGGGCAGCGGTGGACTAACAGCCACCAGGTGAGAGGCACCTGGCACTGTGCAGACTGCTTCAAGAGCACCCTGACACGGTCCCGACTCTGCAAAAGGTGAAAGTCTCGCTGAAGGAGTGAAACCAACAGACAGGAAGCAAGGAGGGAATAAAGAAGTGACCGCTAAGCTCCAGGGGCTGATTCTGAGAAAACTAGGAGTTTGGAGAAACGAAGGTGGATGACAGGTTTGGGGAAGAGGTGAGACTTGAGCTGGACCTTGAATGAGCAGGATCAAAGAGGCCGAGGGGAATAGGAAAAGCGATTCGTGGGTGAGCAATGAGAGAAAAGGGAGGAAGGCCGCTGGTACAAGTGGCAGGGAGAGGTGGAATCAGCGGAGGGCCAGGAGCGGTGTGAAATAACAGGGCGGTCTGCAGAGGGGATGGCAGTAAGAAACCACGTGGGTGGGGAGCATCTCCTGGGCCAGCAACCGTGGGAGCCGTTGTAAGCCCTGACCCTTAAGGGACAAGGAGAGTGTGTGAGTACCAGGACCGAGAGAGCAACTCTTGGAAGGGGGACACCTGGCAACACCTGGGCCTTCATGGCGGGAGGCAGCCACCTTCCAAGCAGTGAGCCTGCGGGGAGGGAGCCGGGGAAGGCCCAGCCTGACCAACAGCCACCTGCTGCCATGCTCCAATCTTTGCTCAGCGTGAACTAAGACCAAGCAGATGCCCAAGAACCTGCTGGTGGCTCTAAAGATGACCTGCAAATACCTGGGTGGAGAAGGGGGGGTGGGCAGCGGTGAGAGAGCCAGCAGATGCGTCACCTGGAGGCAGTGCCACAGGTCCTGTAGCAACTCCAACTGGACATAATGGCTTTCAGGCCGCGTGTAGTAGATGAGCCCCCCCCCGCCCCCCAGGTGGACTGCAATCAGTCCTCTTGTTCCCCAAGCCTCTGCTCGAGTATTTTAAATGAGCCCCCCAAAACCCCCAACACATTCCATCACATCAGCCCTGTTCTATTTCCCTCACAGCATCATCTGACATGATCCTGTTTCCCTTTGTCATGCATTATCATCTGCCCCTGGGAGACTGCAAGCTCTTTTGTGAGTAACTGTTCTCCCAGCACTGGGTACAAGGACTCCTGGGGGCCCCACCTGCTGAAATCTGGACAATGATCACTCACAGCACAAAACCTACAAGCCCAGGACACAAACTGTGCTAAAAGCAACCTCAAGATGAGGAAGGAGCAGCCAGGGAGAGGACGAGACATGGGAGAGAGAGAACGGGGAAAAGCTCCTTCCCTTTCAAATGTCACATGTGGCCACAGCAGGCGGCCATAAAGTACCAGGGTCCTAGCTCTATGCCACCTCCGGGCGCTTTCTCTGCCTCTCCTTAATGGAGGGCTGGAGAGAGCCACCAACCTGGCCGCCCGGCCTCCACCTACGTGGCCCATCTTGCTCCAGCACCCCGCAGATCACAGAGCTCAGAGGGCCTTTCCTTTCCGGTTGGAGGGTCCCCGCCATACATGGGTTTGTGCTGCACCCAGTTCCTGCGGGAGGAAGGTCTGTTCTGACATCAAACAGTCCGTCAGCGTCACTGTTCCAGAAACTGCTGGCATGATGAGTGGGCCGCACCAAGGTGGCGGCTGACGATTAGCTCATCTCTAATTATGTGGAATTTACGATTAGGCAGCAAGTTTATTTTGAAACCCGGCAATAACAAGACGCACAGCGCTGGCGCTGGCGCTGGCGAGGACCAGGGGGCGGAGTTCTAGAGTGCCCTTTAGAATATAATAGCTTGTCATTGCCATGGAAACCAGCTCCCTGGGAGTTTGCAGGCACCTTATTCTATAATTATAAAAGGGATCTGATAAGGGTTGGGAGGGGTGTGTGTGTGTGTGTGTGTGTGTGTGTGTGTGTGTGTGTGTGTGTGTTTCTTTATAAATTGCATTTGGTGGCTGAAAATAGAAGAACCTGGAGAACAAAGCCTGTTATTAACCACCATCTGCTAAGAGGCGGCTACACTTCAGCTGCCTGGAGAGGCTCTTCCTGTAAGCTCTGCACATGTGCCCAGAATGCCAGGGGTCCATCAGGACTCAATGTGTCCGGAAGGGGCGGGTGCGTCCAGGCAAGCCAGGTGAGAACGTGGCTGCAGGCTGACATGGCCCGATCCGGTGTTTAGCACCCACTGTCTGAGTGCCAACTGCTCGTGTGCCCCACCCGAGGGGAATCTGCAGGGTCTCCTCCTTCCCTCCGTCCTCCTGCCCCTCATTGTCAAATTTCAAGTCCAAGTGGAATCACAGCTCCCCCATCCCACCCACCCCCAATCGTGGGACTTGAGCTTGAGCAAATTTCATAAGCTCTCTGAACCTAACGTTCTTTTGAGATTAAAGATTGTTAGGAGGATTGATCAAAATAATGAAGATGAAGGGAGCATGCTTGGCAAGCCGCAGCTTGTCATACACAGCTGGACTCTCCGAAGCACTGAGCCAAACTTGCTTTGGGAGAAGATTGTTTGAAAAGCAAGCCCCCTGTTTTCCGGTTGAATGATTTCATCAATAATTCCACAGTAGATATTAAAGAAAACAGGAATATCCTGCTATAATAATAATAATAATACAAAAATACCTTCCATTTGTATAGCATTTTATAGCTTAAAAGGGTGTTCACACATTTTATTGTGATTGTATGTTGCCCTAATGGAGCAGCACACTCTGTGTTGACTCACTGATAAGGAAGCCCCGGCAGCTCGGAAAGCTTCTTTTCTGAAAGGCCTGCCCTGTTAATAACGGGCCATCGTCATTCAAAACTGAAGCCTACCGGTGCTGAGTACAGCGATGTCTGTTAAGCGCTCCGAGTCAATAAAAGCACCAGCAGCCATTTTCTAAAGCTATTCAATCTCTAAAGTTCATCCAATTGCCCTCTGAAAGCAGGAAATGACTGAGAAGAAGAGAGAACACTTCATTCGTGATCATAACCTGTTGTCTGGAATTGATACTCTTTCAAACCCAGAGACATATTTGGGGGGATGTGTTTCCAAGTAATAGACCCCCCCAAATGAACAGTGAGTTAGAAATGTATTTTTCAAGAAAAGCTCCAAAGGTAGACAGCACTGAGCTGATATGGGGGCTCCGCTTATCGACCCAGCTCACCACTCACCATCTCCATGGCCTGGCCTCAGCCTCTATTCTCTCTGGCTCAAAGTCAGGAAACACCAGGAAATCCGGCTACGTCAGATGCTGACCCCAAGATAATCAGATGCTCCCAGGTGGGCAGGGCCAGCTGAACCACATGGATGGGGCAAGAGAAGGGAAGTTCTTGCAAACAGGTAGTTTGTAGGACAGTTTGCACCCATATGTATCCATGGCAACAGTCATTCTCCAAGCTCCAGTGATTGATTTTCACAACAGGTCAAAATCCTCTGGGAAACGGCCACAGAGCAGCTGTCAGTCAATGCTCACTTGTGTGGTCTGCCTACCAGGTGTCCAGGGGCCCCATGGCACCTGTGTACCTGCTTATGTCCCCTGAAGAAATAAGCTCTCTGCCCACAGCTCCAAAGGACAGACCGTGAGTCCTTCCAGGAAATAATGGCCTGTCCAGGGATGAGTGAGTAGCCCTCCAAGTCAGCAAGACACCAAACACCCGGGAAAGTATCACACCAGATTCGTTTGTCCGCCCCCATGAATTTTAAAGCACACACGGCACAGAGGCCTCCTGAAAAGTGAGCCCAAACGCAGTCACATCTACCCAGGAGAACGTGGTCCCCAGGGACTCACACATCTCAGGATGATTAAGCCTGAGGTACTCTGAAAGTCCTCTGCATTCCCATCTTCCCATTCAACAATGAAATCAGGGAAAGCAGTCAAATGATCACTCATAAAAAATTTTAAAATGTGTCCTTTTCCAGGGATGATTGACCCCATAGCTGCCACCTCCATATGCTACATTAAATGGTCACTGAGGTCGTGCAAGACACAGTCACTTTCAGATCAGTTCTCAGGAAGGCTAAGAAAACAGGAGCATGTGTGTCCGTCTCCCATCATTTCTCTTCTGCTCTCTTCAAGAGTAAGAAAAACAAAAAATGAAACATCAATTCAGCCACCCGAGTATTCATTATGAAACCGTATCCATAGCTTTTGCTAGAATATCTCTGCTTTTTCATAAGCAGCCCCCTTTAGAAAAGCTTTGCTGCTGTTCCTCCGATTACAGAACAGCCGGCTCCTACCAGCCATGTCACTTGGTGAGAGAGCAGCAAGTAAAACCAGAGGTTACCAAGGAGGCGCTCGCTTCTTTGCACTCTGAGAACTCAGAGCCTCACACTAGACGCCGCCTCCCCCGGGCTGCGCTGTGTGACCTTCCTGAGCTAAACTAGGAGCCTTCCTTCACGGGAGACCATCATGGCAGTCAGCTTTGTGAGAACAATACTGAATTCAACCTATGAGCTTAGGGTTCAAGCCACAGCTCCATTACTTTCCATGTGACCTACAGCTATGTAACCTTTTGCATCCTTGTTGACCGCTAAAATAGAATACCTACCTCTGGGATTAGATGTTAGCATAAGAAAGTATTCTGAAACTGTCGGTTTTTAGCTGCCGACAAAATGAAATGTGCTGAGTTCTCTGGTATTAAAGGCACAGCTGTTGAAATGAAGCCATGCATCCAAGCAGACCTATGCAGAGAGACAAGGACTTCTATGGCTTTTCCAATTGCTAACGAGAATAAAAATTACAGGTCAGCCATCAAAAACAGGGCCTCATCAGACTCTCAACCCCATCTTCTTTTCTCTTTCTGCAGAAGATGCTTTATTGAGCACCTGCGAGGGCAAGCCATCTCCATCTATGAATTAAACACGCATTTTTAGTTTAAAGAAAAAAATGAAGGTATGGTATTAAAAATCCCCTTTTCACTTTACATCACTACTGTCTACTCCTGATGTATAAATTCTCAAAATAAAATCCATTTCACTTCAATTTTTAAAAATCTCTTTCTGGCCTTTGAAACCAAGGCCACATACCTTTGGGCCAAAGACACACAGCACAGAGAAAGCTGCAGGCACCCACCTTCATCCACAATTAATACTCGGAACTTCTCTGTGTCTCTCACCTACTTTCTCCTCAAAATCTCACCTCTACCTGCCAGCAATCTCCTGGCTCTTCAATTACATCTTCAGTCTTGCCTCTGGACTTGGCGACTTGTTTAGTCAAAAAATACTTATGAGTGCCTGCCCTGTGCCAGGCACTGTTTGTTCATAGGGAACAAAATCCTGGGAAACCAGGGGTCCCTGGATCTCCTAGAATTGTTCACTCCTGCTTCCTAGTGTTAGAATCTTGGTTTCCTCCAGTGGGCTCCAACTTGTTTGCACCTGGCATGGGTTAGTCCCTTGGGCCTCAAATGTCAATTGCATCATCAAGAAAAGGGTAATTTGAACAGAAATGCCACATGGAACTTCTAAGAAACCAGGTTTGATAAAATCCAGTCCTATATAATAAAAGGCTAATATGCAAATAGACCGAATTGTGGAATGACCAGTTTCTATGATGCGCACTGACCACCAGAGGGCAGATGCTCAACGCAGGAGCTGCCCCCTAGTGGTCAGTGCACTCCCACAGGGGGAGTGCTGCTCAGCCAAGAGCTGGGCTCATGGCTGGAGAGCGCAGCTGCAGTGGTGGGAGCCTCTCCCAGCTCCACAGCAGCACTAAGGACCCCTTGGGGGTCCTGAACTGCAAGAGGGTGCAGGCTAGGCTGAGGGACCTCTCCCCTCCCCCCTGCAGTGCATGAATGTCATGCACCGGGCCTCTAGTAGGCTATAACAGGCACACAAATCCAGAAAATGCAGGCACTTCATTTCCTACAGCCTCCTTCTGGGGATTGTCAATAGAAAATGGTGGGTCAAGGTCACCTCATGCCGTCTGGACCCCTCCTCTACATCGATAAGCTGGGCTTGGTTCCTTTCCCTCTACAATTATCTTGGATGTGTCCTTTATGTCGCACAGGCTATTCTCAAAATAACTTCTTTAAAGGAAGAGTTTCAAGTAATTGAAACACAAAATTTACTTGTGTTCAATTTCTAGCAATTTTGATGCTTTTATCTCTGTCTTGGAACAATAGTTTGGGGTTAAAAAATAAGAGCTTCATTTCTGGTACCAGTTCAAAAATTAGTCACTAGGTGGTAGGTTTTGTCAGTTTGCTTTTCCTATACTTTAAAATGATTTTTAGTTTGGTACAACGTAAAATTGAAAAAGAGTAGCAGAGCCCTGGCCAGTTAACTCAGTTGGCTGAGTATAGTCCTGTGCACCAAAAGGTCACTGGTTCAATTCTTGGTCAGGGCACATACCCGGTTGCAGGTTCAATCCCCAGTCAGGGTGCATATGGGAGGCAACCAATTGATGTTTCTCTCTCACATCAATGTTGCTCTCCCTTCCTCTCTCTCTAAAAAGATCAATAAAAAAAAAATTTAAGTAAAAGAGTAGCAGAACTTTCAGCTTAAGTTGGAGTCCAGCTAGTGACTCTGGATATAAAGGTCCCAAGCAGCACATCAACTACATATGAAAGCAAGAGATGCAAAGTTTCTATGAGACTGGAAACAAAGGAAAATAATTCTCCAAGAAGAACTACACTTCTCCAAGAATTCCACTAACCAAAGTACAGATGAAGCCCTGAGAAAGAAGAGCAGAGAAAGAAAGTCAAGCAGGATTTATGGACCCCCATTTCCTGCAAACCCCTACCTGAGGGACATGAGGCCTTCGCTGTCCATAAAGCTGATAGGTTCTTCCTACTGTAATAAAACCGCTTTCTGAAATGACCGTTGTTTGTTTCACAGTGGTTATTAGGCTTTAGGGCTGCATACCCATATTTCTCTCCTCCTTAGTATGCGATTGGATTGCACTTCCCAACCCCCTGAAGATTAAACATGGACATGTGACTCCCTTCGGCCAGAGAAGAGTGATGTGTATCGTGTCTGCATGGAAGCTTTAATACCCAGGGCACAATTAGCCACACTCCTTTTGCCTCTGCTAAGATGACCAGAACCTCTCCAGATGGTGGCCACTCCAATAGCCTAGGTCTTGGAGTGATCCTGGAATGCTATGATGGACATTCAGCAGGAAATCAAAACAAACTTACTGTGTTAAGGTGCTGAGCGTTGGGGTTTGTTTGTTACTACTGCATGGCCTTGCCTATGCTGACTTCTACTCATATATCCTGAACTAAGGTTGCCAGATACGCATCACAAAATATCTGACCCCCCAGTGGATTCAAGGATGAAAAATATGCATTTTATTTTTTAAGATACCAAAAGTATTTACATTTTATAATATTTGCATTTTTGAAACTGTTCTTTTGATGTATATTTACTACATAGAGCAGGAGTTGAAAATTTTTTCTATAAAGGACCAGAAAGTACAGCAATCAAAGTTTGAGAATAAATTAATTTCAATAATTTTAGAGCTGCTATTAATTAAATAAGTGTGCTGGCCCCTCAGGGAGAGAAATGTATAGTCAAAGTAAAAACTTTCATCATACAGGGAATTAGAAAGGAGGTTGTTTTTCCTAAGTGAGAGCCATTACATTTTTCTGATTTCATCATGGTTGGATATTTACTCCAATAAATGTAGCATATAAAATCAGTATATAAAATCATCCAAAGGACACATTTCCCTAGGTACCTGGCATAAATATTTAATGTTTCTTTTTGTAAAATTTTCAACTAAATATAATGGAAAACAAGTTCTTATACAATGCAAATGTAACCTTTTTCTTAAAAGGTAATAATTTTTCTCAAGTACATAAAATTTTTTATGAAAAAAAGGGCCAATTTATTTCTTATATTGAGTTGTGAATATTATGACTGCAGAAATCAGTGAATAAGATAGAGATGGGATTCTGGAACTACTAGCTCTTACAGAAGAGTGTATTACTAGCCAAGAATTATTTCTTCCTCCCTCATCCTTGCCAAAGTCCTCACAGTTTACCTCCCACACTTCATTTATGTTGTGTTCAGTCATGTGACTTGTGTTAGCCAATGGAACGTAGACAGGAGAAACTGTGCCATTTTAGAGCAGAAGCCTCTAACCACCTCTTATGGGTTTGCATTCCCCCTTGCCCTTCTGTCATGAGAAAAGCAAGCCCTTTGCAGCTGCTGTTGGTGATGTTGAACACCTGGAACGGACTTGAACCCAACTCTTATCCTAAGGCAGAACCATTCCAACTAACTTGCAGATGAGTGGATGAGGAAATTGCTGTATGCCATTGAGATTCCGGAGTTGTTAATCAGTGCTATCTCATCAATAGTAACTAATATAGCTACTATTTACTATTTTTTCTTACTTAATCAGGAAGTATTTTTCACACTGCCATATGAAAAAATCATGATTTTTAAATAGTCATCAGTTCAGTAAAAATGTCTCAATTATCTTAATAAACCTAGCCACAAAGTGTGATTAAGCCTAGTAATTCCACGGAATTCATTTTTTTAAAACTTCTTAACTTTTTTTATTTTAGATGATGCAGCAGGATAGTATTTTGAAGTACTAACAGATGTCCTCAATTATTCCCTATGTGTCATTGAATTATAAACCCAGTCCTAGGCCTAGAAATAAAGACACTTAATAACTTAAAAAGAAATGCTTCCAACTATGGATTGCAAACCATTAACGGATCACAAAATCAGTGAAGTAGGTCTCAACCAATGTGTTTTAAATGAAAAATAGAAGAGAAAACATCAGACTATGTCACACATAAAAAGGTAAATATTGGTTTGCAAATATATGTGAGACAAAGAGAGAATAAAATGTGATAAAGAAAAGTCAAAACAATAATTGAAAACAGTCATAAAGGAAGTTTATTTGAGTAGAATTAGAGGCATCAAATAATTGGCTCTCATTTGATACTAGACCCTTCAAATTACAATTAGCACTTTACTTTCTCCATCACTCTGGAGCTATAATTATAGATAATGTAAAATAGAAGGACATTATTTGAACATGAAAAAGACCACAGCAAATAGTAATTAAACAATGAATTACTGAAGTAATTTCCATTCAAGTCAGGACCAAGACAGGAATGTCTACTATGAACACTACTTTTCAATCATGTTTAGAACATTTTAACTAATGCACTAAGGAAAAATAAATAGAACATAAAGAAAGATAAATCTTTCTGTCATTATCGATATTATTGAATTTCTGGAAAACTAAGATTTAGTAAAACACAGAATTAATTTGATAATGGGACTAACTACACATAAATACATAAAACATCTTATATCCATATTAAGAATAACCAATTAGAAATATAAGTGAAAACATCTAAATTGTGATCAAGACTAGATAATATATAGGGACAAGTATGATTTTTTTTAAGTTATAGGACCTAAGTGAAAAGGCAGCTTGCCGGATGGCTCAGTTGGTTGCACATCCTCCCATACCCCAAAAGGTTGTGGGTTCAATTCCCGGTCATGGCACACACCTAGATTGCGGGAGGCAACTGATTGATGGATGTTTCTATCTCACATCAATGTTTCTATCTCTCTCTTTCTCTCTCTTTATCTCTCTTTTCTCTCTAAAATCAATGAACATGTCTTCAGATGAGGATAAAAAAAATAAAGAAAGAGAAGACAAGCCTCAGAGTGGGAAAAGATCTTTTTAAACCATACATCTAACAAAATAGCTTATATCCAGAATATATAAAAATTCTTTCAAATCAATATAAAAGAATGACTATCCAATTTCCTTTTTTTTAAAAAAAGAAAAAAAGACTTGCCATAACTGGTTTGGCTCAGTGGATAGAGCATCGGCCTGCGGACTGAAAGGTCCTAGGTTCAATTCTGGTCAAGGGCATGTACCTTGGTTGCAGGCACATCCCCAGTAGGAGGTATGCAGGAGGCAGCTGATCGATGTTTCTCTCTTATGGATGTTTCTAGCTCTCTATCTCTCTCCCTTCCTCTCTGTAAAAAATTAATAAAATATATTTTTTTAAAAAGAAAGAAAAAAGACTTAAACCAGACATTTCATAAAAAGCCTATCCACATGATCAATAAGCATATGGAAAACACTCAGAATCATTAGTCACAACAACATACACTAAATAGCCACCAGAATGGCTACAATTTTTAACAACTGTCAATGCTAAGTTGGTAAGAATGGGAACAACTGGCACTCTCATAATACTGACAGAACTGTCACTTGGTACTGGTTCTTTGGAAAATTCTGGCATGCTCTGTTAGAGGTGAATATATGCATACACTCTGGCCCAGCAATTTCATTCCTGGCATATACTTGATGGAAATGTGTACATATAAGTGAACCGACAGACATGTATAAGAATTGGTTTGGTATTACTGCTAACAGCCCAAACTGGAAACAACCCAGATGTGCATCAAGAGGAGAATGGCGGCCCTAACCAGTTTGGCTCAGTGGATAGAGCGTCGGCCTGCAGACTGAAGGGTCCCGGGTTCGATTCCAGTCAAGGGCATGTACCTTGGTTGCAGGCACATCCCCAGTAGGGAGTGTGCGGGAGGCAGCTGGTAGATGTTTCTCTCTCATCGATGTTTCTAACTCTCTATCCCTCTCCCTTCCTCTCTGTAAAAAATCAATAAAATATATATTTTTTAAAAAAGAGTAGAATGGTGGGTAGAAATGCAAAATGATGCATCCACTGTGAAAAGTGGCATGGTGAGTCCTCAAAAAAATTAAACATAGAGTTATTATATAGTCCAGCAATTCCACTTCTGAGTGTCTACTCAAAAGAATGGAAAGCAGAGACTTGAGTGAATATTTGTGCACCCATGTTCCCACCAGCATTATTCGCAATAGCCAAAATGTGGAACCAAGTCAAGTGTCCATGGACAGATGTATGGGTAAATAAAATGTGGTATAACCATACAAAGGAATATTATGCAGCCTTACAAATGAAGGAAATTCTGACACATGCTACACATGGATGACTAATGAAGACGTTATGCTAAACCACACACAACAGAGCAAATATTATATAATTCATTTAAATAAGGTAACTAGAGTAGACAAACTCATAGAGGCAGAAAATAGAATGGTGGTTGCAAGGGCCTGGGGTAAGGAGGAAATTGAGAGTTATTTCTAATGGATACAGAGTTTCAGATTAGGATGACAAAAAAACTTCTGGAGATGAATGGTGGCAATGGCTGCAAAACAATGTATATGTACTAATGCAACTGAACTGTACACTTAAAAATGGTTAAAATGATAAATTTTATGTATATTTTATCACAAGAAATTTTAAGAGTAGAATGGATAAATTGTGATATATTCATGAAACTACTACTACACAACAACATAGATTTAATATTTTTAATTCAACAGCTTTAAAAAGTATGTGTGTTTTTTGAATATAAAAAAAGGCAAAAGACTTAAACCAGACAAATAAAGACAAAAATGCAAAAGGATACTTCTTCATCCTTATAACTACAGAAAATACATTTTTAGCAGTTTTAGAATTATTATTTTGCTCTAAATTTAAGCATGAAGCCTACTAGAAACGGAGGCTGAGAAATTTTCAAATAATCAAAGCAAATATTTATATAACTTTTAAAAATTTAACTTAATAAACAAAATTTAAAAAAAGATAAGACTATCTAATTTCCTATCAGGCAGCCCTTCCCCAACTGCACTGTCAGTTCACTTCCTGCACCACTCAGATTATAACTGCCTGGACATGGTTACAAGCTGAAGTAGACAAGGCAGTAAATGATCACTTCCACGTTTTGAGGTTCATAAGAGAGAGGACCAGCGGCAGGAAAGGATGTTGGAGACGTGTCCTGCAAAGACTGCCATTTTTACTTACACTCTCTGGCACAGAAAGAAGATAGATTGTTTCACAGAGCCAGGCACCACATTGTGCCCAGTTATTCAACGGTTCTTACAGTGAGAGCAGCTTCCCACACTGTCCAATTGGGGCCACCCCATCCGTGAGCCCAGCATGGTGCACAGTGCTCATCCTTCTCCCTGAGACCTGGCGGATAGTGAGAGGGACCAGAGCCGCTCACACCCGAGCCAGGGGAGCTACCCCTGACTAGCTCTCTTCTGCTTTGCTGGGCAGGTGAACAGAAAAAGCAACACGGCGCCTACGAAACAATGTGGGACAGAGAAAAAGGAGGCAGTACACTCCGGCGGCAGAGGGAAAACACGCTGTTTTAAGAGCTCAAATCCATTATGTTTATTTTCTAAAAGAATGAGAGACACTCAAATCCAGAGGAAAGGTTATTCCCTAAACTTGTAGCCCTAAACAACCCTCTTTTTAAAAAATGTTTTATTTGCTTTAGAAAGTGAAATACATAGTGTGTAGTGGGGTTGAATGAGGTCTCTTCAAAACTCACAAGACCCAGAACCACAGAATGTGACCTTTTTGTGGATACAGAGTCTTTGCAAATGTTGTTGGTTAACCTAAGATGAGGTGGTGCTGGCTGAGAGTGGGCCCTAAAGCCAGTGACTGGGTCCTTACGAGACCAGGCACACAGAGAAGGCTCTGAGAAGACGGAGGCAGAGACTGGAGTGATGCAGCTACACGCCAAGGATCGTCAGGAGCCACTAGGAGCAAGGAAGAGGCCAGGAAGGGTTCTTCCCTAGAGCCTTGGAGGAGCATGGCCCTGCCGACACCTTGATTTAGCTGCCAGAACTACGAGAATAAATGTCTGTTGTTTTAAGACACCTACTCTGTGACCAACTGTTATAGCACTCCTAGGAAATTAGCATAGTAAGCTATACCAAAGAGTAACATCCACAACGATAAAATAAATACCCACTTATCCATAACCTAATTTATGGAAGTTACTGATAACTTTGAAGTCCTCAAGAGTATCTGTCCCTTGTCACAGCCTCCATCCCTCATCTCTACTATCTGGAATTTTGTATTAATCATTTCGTTTCTTTTCTTTGTAATTCCCTTAAACATACATATGAATATATCCCCAAACAATACAGTGTTTAGTTTTGCCAGTTTTGAGCTTTTACATGAAGTTATACTTTATATATTTTTTAATGTTTCTATACAATATTTTGTTTTCAAGACTAATTCATGATGATGTGTAATATTGTATATACAACATATTTATTTATTTATTTATTTTTCTGCTAACTCCTAAGTGGTTTTCAATATTTTGTTATAAATAATATCACCATGAAGATCTTTGTGTCTCTTAATACATCTCTATTATTATGGGACTGTACCAACCTGATTTGCAATAGGCTTAGAATTAAAATAGAGTTTCTACCTCATAGATTTGCTGAACTATGGATATGTCCATGTTCAACTTTATGAAAAGTATACTTTAAAAATATATATGTGACAGAATTTAGAGGAATTTTTTAGATGTCAAAATCACAGACTCAAAACAAGAAAGAAAAGATGAGATAAAAAATAATTAGTTAATAATCTAAAATCTGATGAGGCTAGGAAAAAAACACAGACTGATCTCACTTAAAAATATAGATTTAAACTCATAAATAAAATATAAGCAATTTAAATCTAAAAGTACATAATAATAATGCACCATTACCAAGTTGACTTTACTCCAGAATGCAAGCATGATTAAATATTAAGAAAAATGCACATAATTTATAAAATGAGTCAAAACATAAAAGTATATGATTATGTTAATCAAAATTAAAAAGATATTTTCTAATATTCAGAATCTATTTCTCTTTTTAAAAAAACTCTTTATGAACCAATACTAGGAAAATGGATTTGTAACATGATGAAAAATATCCACATTAACCAAATTAGAAAAAAGAATAAAATGCTTGCCTTCATTATTCAAACCAGTTTGGAGATTTCTAATGTATGTAGTAAGAAAGAGAAAGTGAGGTATAAATTTTATAAAGGAGACCAAAATTAGAAAGGAGAAAATTTATTTGGAGCTGACATGATTTGAAAGTGATTTTTCACCTAGATAACACAAGACTAAAAAAATCCACTATTGTAAAAATCTCACCATAATGGAGACAGATATACATAGTAGTACTTGTCAGTGTTCAGCAAAGACAATTTGTCCTACAATATTGACACAATGCCTTTAGTGGAGCAACAGATTAAATGGAAGGCTGACGTTAATGATCGAGATATTGTATAAAAAACATTTTAAAAATATGTAAGTAGAGTTTCATGTCATATGAAAAAAATATTAACTGTTAACACTTACAGGCAGCATAGAAAAACTGCTCATATCATTAGAGAAAGCAAGCAGTTCACCTTCCCTTTCTCATGCTCACTCTTGGACATAACTTTATTGGATGAAATAGGGGATGGAATTGTCTAACATTCACATCATTATCTCCTTCCTTTTCTCTTTCTAACTCTATTTTTTTTCCTGTCAGAACAGACATTTGAATTCATGTACTTCACATGCATTTATAATCAGACATCATTATAAAGTAAAACCATATCTAATTATGCCCATATGTAGATTCTGCTTTTGCTTGATGCCAAGCCTGATGCAAAATTCAGTCTTGCTACAAATCCCACCTCCCAACAAATTATTTTCACACACCAAAAATATTATTGAAAAAAATTAGAATTTGCTAGGATGTTGATAGTGGAGGAGGGTATGTGGGTATAGAGACAGGGGGTATATGGGAACCCTCTATACTTTCCACTCAATGTTGTTGTGAACCTAAAACTGCTCTCAAAATAAATTTTATTAATTAAAAAACTGGAATTTGCTAATTATTTAAGAACTTAATCAGTAGCCAGTTTTAAGAACTGACATTACGCAGCACACATTATTTCCATCAGGCAATTCTTTCCTAAGTGCCTCTTGTCAACAGCACCAGCCATATCCAGCCTGGACCCAGGTCCTGGCCCAGGATTAAGAATCCCAACTCTGGCTTCTTCCAGCTAAATCCAGTTCATGATTTGGGGTTGGCAGGGTCAGGGAGCTGTCCTCTCCAGAGCCCACCTCCTAGAACTTCCCTTTTGTCCCTCCCTACTGACTCTCTTTTCTGCCCAGCCAGCCTTCCTCTCCCTCTCTTATTTTATTTTTTATTATTATTAGAAAAGCTTCCTTTTCTTTTAATGAAACCTAAAATTCTGCCACATGATCATTCCTACCATCAGCAGGTTATTACATGCAACAGACTATTATGCAGCCATGAGAAGCGATGGTGCAGGTCCCAGCAGTACAGCAGCGAGGTGCCCGTACCCTCTCGGTGCCCACTGCAAGCACCACCAGGACACTCAAGGGCAAGGGGGATCCAGCCCAAGGAGCACTAAAGAAACCCTGTGGGATCAGCCTAAAGGCCCACCAAACTGTTTCTGCAAACACTGAAACTAAGCCACAGAAATCTAAGTAACAAAATAAACTGGTGAACGGAGTGGATCCAGAGACATGGAAGCGTGGAATAGAGTGCAGAATCTTGGAGGGAAGGGGCGGGTGAGGGTGGGTGGGAGGTAATCAACCAAAGACCTTGAATGCATATATGCATGGTCCATGAACACAGACAATGGGGTGGTTAAGGCCTGGGGCAGGGGGTGGGGGCAGGCTGGAGGGGGCCAATGGGGGAAAAGGGGGGTCAAGTGTAATACTTTCAACAATAAAGAATCATTTTTATTTAAAAAAAGAAACAAACAAAACAGAAATGCAACAAGCAAAAATCAGTCTTCAGAGTGCAAACAAATAAAAGTGGAGTCAAAAGAAGAGGGCGGAGTCAGGCACAAAGAAACTAGTGACTTATCTACAGAAAACAGAACACAGAGGAGAGTCCAGTCAATGATAAACATCATATCCCAAGTCTTCTCCACGATCCCATATTTCCTGGACTGTTCAACCGTTTCGTAAGGGCAAGAATTTTAGAAGCTCTAGAAATAGTTAAGAATTTTTTTTGGTATTTAGATAAGTGTTCATACTTTTTCTTAAAAGCTAAAATCAGGTGTCTTTGTTTATTTTTCTGCACAACCAGGAATTAGAGAAATGATGAATTAAGGACATCTCTGATACCTTGTTCACCAATTACCATCCCATGACCTGGGGTGGGGAAGGTCATATCCTATAATATGAAGCATCATTAAATGCAATTCAAAGCCATAATCATTCACTTGGCATGTCACAAACATTGCAAATTGCTCCTCTTTAGGCTTGAGCCCCTGGTGGGGCATGAAGGAGAAGAGCCAATCAATGATTCTCTCTCATCATTGATATTTCTATCTCTCTCTCTCTCTCTCCTCTCCCTTCCTCTCTAAAATCAATAATAATATATTTTAAAGTAATATGTCAATTATATCTCAATTTTTAAAAAGGAAACTGGTTAGTACACAGGTGCCGTGCTATTGTTTAACTGGCAGAATTTTGTCTGTCTTTTTCAGCAGTACATAAAACAATGGGACACTAACAATCAATGACATCTTATATACAATGAGATATAGTTTCTTTATTATCATGGAAAGAAATCCTTGATACATTTTAAGTGTTCCTTTCAGGAGCACAGACTAAACTTGGAATGACACAGCATGGCGCCTGGGTAAGGGTGCCATTCAGCCGCTTGAAGAGCTCCACCTTTTTTCTATTTCTTGATCTGGATGTTTATTTATGAACATTCATCCAGCCATACACTTAGGTTTTGTGCCCATTTCTCTAAGTGTGCTATCTCTTCATAGCATTTCTTAAAATATCAGCATGTAACCTAGTTTATATAGTGTGGATCCCATTTTTGTAACTGGGTGCAGGTGCGCATGCCCTCTCCCACTTGGGTGCACATATTTTGGTATGTAGGCACAGAATCCAAAATGTCAAGGGAAATGATGGAAAGACAGGTGGCTTTTACTTTCTTCCTTATGCTTTTCTGTGTCTGAATATTTTTTACAGTGAGTGCATTATTTCTTTTGCAATCAAGAGGAAAAGACAAAAAGACCTATTCTCGTTTTAAAAGCACATGTATATAAAACAAAACCAGCATATTCCTCGAACAGCAATTGCCTTCACAGAACTGCTGTACATAATAATTAAGGATGTGCACAACAAGTTAGCTATTAGAATGCTCGTCACATTTCATGTCTTCTACCCAGTATTTTCATTTCTGAGAATCTAGCCTAAAAAATAATTTGAGATGTGGACAGATACTTATATAAGGTTCTTCAGCATAGTGTTTTGTAAAGTACCAAACACTTCTAATAACATGGGGATAGTTAGATAAATCATTGTAGATTCGTGTGATGAATGTAGCCACCAACATGGGTGTGGATTTTGAAGACTTCAGGGGTAGACAAAAGTAGGTTTATAGTTGTGAATACATGGAACAGAGAGGTTGTTCCTATTTTATTATAATCATAACCTGCATGTCTTTTCTATAGGAGCAACTGTAAATTTACTTCTGCCCACCACTGCATCATAACAAATGATTCAAATAATATCAACATCTTTGTACTTCTTGTTAACAAAATAAAGAGAAAAAAACAACTTTAAATACTAACAAAACTCTTAACTGAATTCCTGTGATATGCCAAGTTCTTTATATACATTATCTCATTTAATTCTCAGCATAACCCTGCAAAGTACATAATCATGTCCCCATTTGAAAGATAGGAAAATAGAGGCTCCCAGGGTTAGTACAGAAGTTAGGCGCTGGGAGCTCCGGAATTAAATCCTGCCTCTCCCTTCTGTCTGATCTCAGCAAGTCAGTGAATTTCTCTGTGCCTCAGTTTCTTCACCTATAAAATGGGGACAATAATTCTCAAAGAGAAGTTGTCAGGATTAAATAAGCCTCAACAAATGTAGGACTGCAAGGCCATCGTACATGCTATTTCATGCCAATTCCTCTCCCTTTTAAGGCTCACTCCAATCAAATTTTCCACCCGACAGTCTTAGCATCTTAGTGTGGCTACCAATGACATCCACATTGCTAACTCCAACTGTCAGTTCCCTCCCTTCCTTACTTGGCACAGTTCCTCACCCCCTCTGACGTGCTAACTCCCTTCCCTTTGCTTCTCCAACCACACTCTCCTGACCTTCCCACCTCACTGGCCACATGCCCCACATTTAATCGTCTGTTCTGTCTCCCTATTCAGGGGCAATATGGAGGCCACATGTTGAAGATGGTGGCATCAAACGTTGGAAGGAGCCCAAGCTCCTGGATGTGTGGAGAACAACCTTTTACTTCCCCTGATGAACTACACTGGGAAAGAAGGAAACTTTTATTGTGTTAAGCTAGTATGCTGGAGAGGTTATTTATTTTAGCAGCTAGCATAATTTAGCCTGACTAATATACTCAACCACTGGAATAGGAAGGCAATGAAAAAACCTAACAAATCAAAAAGTAGGCATTGAAGCAAATTATTTAGATATATGACCGTATATAGCAAAAGAAACACATAAAAGAGGTGAAAGTGGTATAACCGAGGTATAAAGTAGGGTGGGAAACTAAAGTGGGGTGACTGCTGGCTTTCATTATAAGCCAAATAGTAACTTTTAACTACATGGATGCATAATTTAAATAACAATACAAAATATTGATCTAAAAATTATTTATATTAAGTAAAAATATAAATTCTAAACGCTTCTAGGAGAAACAGACATGAGCATAAATAATTACAGAATACACACTATAAAAACCCAGAGTGAAGCATGATGGGTCATGAGTGAAACAGAAAGCGCTCTTAAAATGAATCAAATACATTTGAGTACAATTAAAGTTGTGTTCAATTCGGTTCGGTTGTTTTGTTGTAGATTTTGTTTTTGTGTGTGTGTGTTTTGTTTTGTTTTGGTTTTTTAAATATATTTTTATTGATTTCAGAGAGGAAAGGAGAGAGAGATAGAGATAGAAACATCAATGATGAGAGAGAATCAAGCCCCCCTCCTGCAAGCCCCCCACTGGGGGTTGAGCCCACTACCCAGGCATGTGCCCCTGACCAGAATCAAACCCAGGGCCCATCAGTCCGCAGGCCGACGCTCTATCCATTGAACCAAACCGGCTAGGGCTTGTAAATTTTGGATATGATGGCTTCCCAGAGGGTAGAAAATTTGGGAGCATTTTCTTCCCTTTCTCTTTTTGGAGGAGTGTAAGAGGAAGATATTTTACATAGTAAGTGGAAGAAGGCCAAAAATCAGGCCTCTGCCAGCACGTACTATTTTTGTGTGTGAATTCTTTTAAAGCACCCCTTCCTCGAGATACTTTCATCAGTTGGAAAATTGCCTTCAGAGTACTTATCTTGTTAAAATGAGACACTTTACTGACATCTGGTGGATACGCATAAGTATTCAAGTTCAAATATTCCTACCTGCACAGTGAACTGCTCTCCTTAAAGGTATGATTTGTTCCATGCACAACCAGCTGGTACAACTTATGCTTTACTAGTAGGTGGTGGCATTCCTAAAATACCTCTTGAATGCCCCACCCTTGCAGACCCTGGCCCCTCAATTGATCCCATCTTGCTAATTCCTCTTCCTTCCTTCTTTCTCTCCTTTTTCTCTCTGGCCCTCCTGTTTAAGAGTGCCTCTCCCCTCCAAAGAAATCACCCCCTTCTTTTGCAGAGTAAAGGCCTTGGTTTCAGCAGACACTTTAGAGCTTCACCTTCTACCCAGAGCTTTATCCGGAACTAAGATGTAACCCCAGAGCCTGCTGTTAATAAAATAAACTATTTCCACCTCAGAATAGATGCAGACCACAATTAAGGATGTCTTTTAACTTAAGGCTCGTGTAGTGGGTGAGTGGGGTCCTGAGGGGTCCGCTCCGGACAGAATCTGACCCTGAGGCCCTCCGCTCCACCACTAGGACCATAAATGCTACCTGCTTGGAAGGGAGCATTTGCCACACCCACTCAGGTGATGTTCAAGCTCTTGACTCCACCAGGAGTCAGAAAACCAGTGGGTATGCTTTCTACACCATTTCCCTTAGGAATCCAGGTTGGTTTGGCTGCTGGTTGCTCAGAGTCCCTGAATCAGCTCAGTTACTTATTTTTTTTCTTTGCTTTTTTTCTGTTCCAAATTACTCAAGGGATTAGCTAGTACACATCTGCAAAAACACATACTTCATTCTTTCAGACCTAACTCCTCTCCTTTTTGGGGAAAACAAATAAACCAGCCTATGCTTGGGGACTGCAGAGTGATCCAGTCCCCCTGACCTACATGCATGGTTTGATGCCACCCATGCTCTGTATTGCTTGCTAAAACCCACAACCCTAGTTGGATTGAAAGATTTCTCTTCCATGAATCCCTGTTTTGCTGCCTATCTCCCCTAACACTACTTAAGGAAAGTGAGTGGCCTTCAAGAAGGCCCCTCAACATCCATGAGCAGCTTCTGAGTAATTTTTATTCTTAAACATGCTGTTCTGTAAAAACAGAATGAGTCCAGGAAACACTGTCTCTAAACCAGGTACAGTATAAATTCAAACGTCTCTCTCCAGTTTCCACACCCTATTGAGTTTAAGACCTGGAAATTTTTAAGAAACTGGAACAATTCAGTCCAGAAAGAGAAAGAAGCCAGGGAAGGTCTGAATGTCTTTCGATATAAAAAGAGTTATTATATAGGTCTTACTTATTTTTATTTATGTCCAATAGAATGAGATCCACCTGCCATTACATGGCCATCGAGCAGAGAGAGACTGTGAGTGTGTGGCTGAGCTCTTCACTCACACTGGGGAGCCTGTGGCTTTGCTGGAAGCCCGCTGGAGGCAGGAGAATGAAGAGAGGTCCTTCTGAGCTCCCGAAAGTCATCAGAGTTGAGCGTCTACACTGCTCATTCAACAAGCACTTCACTGGTGTTTCCATTTGCCAGACACTAGTGAGGTTAGAACTAATTATTATTCAGTTAAAACTTGGCCCTAAGGGAGCTCACGATCCGCCGGAGGAATCCAGCCTGTGCAGTCTCCTGAGAGCCAGCTCAGTGTGTCCAGCAGGTGAGGGAGAGTCACTCCCTTACACTAAATTCCTACTAATCCGGTCCTCTCTCAGATTCGTCTGCCAATATAAGTGTGGCTGTAATTTAGCCCAAATCCCCGAACACCAGGATTCTATGCCTTCTCTGAGAAAATCCCTTGGCTTTTTGTTAGCCCGCCTGCATGGGAGGAAAGAGGGATTTTAAGTGTCCTGGAAGTACCTTTAATTGCATTATGCACCAGGGATGATTTAGGAGTGATGCAGGGAAGGAATTCTGAGCCCTAATTAGGACATTCAACGCTGATCTGTCTCTTCTGCAGCTGTATTCAAAGTTCTGCCTGCCTGTGCAGGATCACAAGGTTTGTAAGAAACCAGAGCAAGTGTAATATCAAGACTACACACAATGAAATGTGAAAATGTGCCAAATATAGTCCATCCTCCTTAGTCCTGTTAGAATTAGGTCATTAATACCATGCCTAATTAATGACAACTTTTCATAGGTCCTGTCTCAGCCAGGGTTCCAGCCAAAAAGACTTGACATGCAAAAAATATTAAATGAACAGACAATATAAAGTTAAGCAGGGGAACCATAAGGAATCGTGCAATCCCCCTGCACTAGTGTCACTGAGACTCGACATTCAGGACTCAAAGAGGAGGGCGGGGAGTGCTTGAGGACCAGAAGGTTAAAGTCATGGAGAGGATGACGTCTGGAGAGGAGCTGTGATCTGTCTAAGGGCACAGCCGTCCAAGGCCAGGGATCCAAGAGAACAAATTCCCAGCCTCACTCGCCTCCCTCTTTTTCCATTGGCTGAAGCTAAGCAGGAGCTGGAAGGAAAGGAAGTCCATTGGTTCAGTCCAGAGCATCACCATGAGTATGAGTTCTTTATATATTTTAGATACTAATGTCTTGTCAGATATATAATTTGTAAATATGTTCTCCCATTCCTTAGGTTGCATTTTTATTTTGTTGATGGTTTCCATTGCTGTGCCAATGCTTTTTAGTTTGATGTGCTTCCACTTACTTATTTTTGCCTTTGTTTCCTTTGCTTTTGGTGTCAACTCCAAAATACTATCACCAAGACAGATGTCAAGCGTTCTGGGGTCTGTGATCTTTTGTTCTCTAGTCTAATTAGATTGAAAGGCAGCAGTGACTCTGTTTCCACTGGTGAAGAAGGGACTGGTCTTTAGTGAAGCAACAAAACAAAACAAATCATTGTTTGCAACACATTCCTTTCGTTAGCTCTGCTCTCTGTCAACTAAAACTGTTCTGTTTCTTGAAATGTTTGTTCCAGACCTAAGATTAGAACTCACATTATTCTTCTAATAGTGTGCCTAAGACTAGAGCTCACACTAAAATGTATGATTTTTCATTCGATATTTTAAACCTTAATTTAACTTTTATCTTTATGAATGTAAACATAATTTTGGACGTTTTATTTTCTTTCTCTGGTTCATCCATGCTCTTGATTAACCCCATTATTTCATGTCATTTGGTATCTATCCACCCAGAGCTCTTTCTAAGGAAAATCACTCTACCCACAGCCCCTGCTACCTAAGTTTAGAGCACTAGGCCCCTTTTCTTTGTTTGCATATTACACACACACACACACACACACACACACACACACACACACACAATTTCCCCATCTAGCTGCAAAGCAGAGAACATTTTTTTTCTTTGATTTTCATCCTTCCTCGCTCTTTGAGTGCAGACCAAGCATGGAAAATGTCCAGTCAAAGGGATAATTCCTCCCAAAGCTGTGATGCAAATGAGAAGGAGTGTAATGATGTACACCTGGATGCAATACTGAACACTCACCATTCCCGTCCGGGGGGCAAGTGCTGGCCTCGGAAGCCAGCCACCTGCATTTTTCTCCCACCTCCACAACTTGTCCAGTCTTTCAGCTGCCTTGGGCTTTATAGCCCACCCTTCCAATGAAGAGGATTAAAGCCTTTATTTCCTCCCCTGGGATGCTGTAGAAAGAGTGTGTGAGAACCCACTGTGTGTGGTTGTGTGGTCTGAGTCACTGGAAGATGGAAAATGTAGGAATGGGGGTATGGAAATAGGAAATACGTGCTTTTAGGAAACAGTCTTCTTTGATCTTACTTGGTGATAAAATAAATCAATATCATTCATTCAATACAAGTGTTTCCTACTCACTCAAAAATTATGCACAGCCCGGCCAGTATGGCTCAATGGTTGAGCATCAACCCTATTAAACTAGAAGGTCACAGTTCTGATTCCCTGGTGGGGGCACATGCCTGGGTTGTGGGCTCAATCCCCAGTAGGGGGAGTGCAGGAGGCAGCCAATCAATGATCTCTCTCGTCATTGATGTTCCTATCTCTCTCTCCCTCTCCTTTCCTCTCTGAAATCAATAAAAATATATTTTTAAAAAAATTATGCACAGATAGTTGTGTGTCTATGTACATCTATTTACACAGACATACATACTTCTTATACACAACTAGAGGCCCAATGCACAAAATTCGTGTAAGAGTAGGACTCCCTTCCCCCAGCTGCCAGCACCGGCTTCCCTCTGGCACCTGGGACCAGGTTTCCCTTCGGCCCTGGCTTCACCTGGAAGGATGTCTGGAATGACGTCTGGTCTAATTAGCATATCACCCTTTTATTATTATAGATTGCACACAGGGTACTATGGGTTGCATGTATGTTAAATATCTAGAAATCTTTTCTGTGCCAGGGTCTACGCTAAGTGCTGGAAGCATGAAAATTTGGACCATTAATATAATCAATCTATTGCACAAGGAAATGAGAGTTTTTACTTTAATTCATTTACATGATTGGAAGTCTATAGATTTTTAAATAGGGGTACAATGATAAAAAATATATGTATTTAAGGAAATTATACTTCCAAATTTATTTCTTGCTACACAGAATGTTGATTTACAGAATATTAATGAGTGAATTCTAAATGCCATGGCTCTGATTCAACATACTGATTTTGTTTATCTATTGCAAAACTTAGTGGCTTAAACAACTATTTTATTAAGATGTCATAGTTTTATGGACCAGGAACTGGGCATGGATTAAGCTAGGTCCTCAGAACACCCAGAGAGAGAGTTTCAAGAGAAAGAAAGTGGGAGCTCGCAGTCCTTTAAGCACTGGGTCCAGAACCGGCACAGAGTGCCTTCCACTGCACTTCCATTGCTCAAAGCAGTCGCAAACAAGGTCAGTCCCTTCATTTCTAAAATCCAGTTGCTTCCTCAGGACCACAGGGTCTGAGCAGCTGGGTTTCCATGTTGATCCTTTTGCACATGTTTGAGGTGGGCTTTTGTAAGATGAGCAACATCTGAAACCTAGGAATAGTACTGGATCTGGAAGGTGGGTGTGGGTGTGTAGCCTGTTCTCAATCCTGCTGTGGATTCTCAATCTGGAGACGTAAACTACACACCTATGCATTGCATCCAGACCCAGGGTCTCCCAGTGCAGGCTTCTGCGTTCTTAAGTGCTACCAGCAGCAGTGACCGCAGACCTTCTCAAGGATGGGAAGAAGGAAAGGGGCCAACCTCTGGTCCTTCCCTCTCAGTGTGGTCATTCTACTACCCCCTACCCCAACGAAGGAGTGAGGGTCCAGGGGAACATTGTGCCAGCCCTCTGCCTGAGGGGTGCACCTAGCTCCTGGAAGGTTTCTTCTCTC
Organism: Myotis lucifugus; assembly: GCF_000147115.1. Taxonomy (NCBI): domain Eukaryota; kingdom Metazoa; phylum Chordata; class Mammalia; order Chiroptera; family Vespertilionidae; genus Myotis; species Myotis lucifugus. Next base: position 155,369 of record NW_005871343.1, on the reverse strand, counting down.
TATTCTCTCCTCTCAAAAGTGCTCACCTCCTCGGAACTTCCTCACCTACTTCCCCTGCTCAAGGGAGAAAGGCAGCTCATCTTCCCTGGACACACACTAAAACTTACTAGTATGTCTTGGGTTTGGTTCCCCCAAAGCAGACTCTGAGACAAGGATTCAAGGGCAAGAAGTTAACTTGGGAGGAAGCACTAGTAGTGGAGTGGGGAAGGAGGGAAGCCAGGAGAGGGTGTTAATGAGCGGAACACCACTGTGGGCAACCGGGGCTCACTCAAGCTGGGGACCTCTGGGGATGCTGTAGAGCGTTGCCCCATCCATTACGACTGAGGCACTGTTGGTGCTCACAGGGCACCAGCTCCCTAGCACTGGGGTCTCCCGTGCATGGGCTCAGCAGCCAGAGACAGCTTCAGGCTGAGCCACAGGTGCCTGCGTAGGAAGCTGTGGGCATGTTCAGGGCAGGGACGGTAAGTGTTGAGGGGATGAGGATGGGATGCCAACTGTGTCTGCCACAAACTCATATCCAGGGACCCACATTAGACCTCATATCATGCCCATTTTTACCAATACATCACTGAGATATTTTTATCAAATAAGAAAAAAATCAAATTTTGAAAATTGTATGTGTCCTTAGCAAAATACAATACAATAAAATAAGTTTGAACAATACAGAAATGTATACAATCAGAAATAAAACTCTGTCTCTACCTCATTCCACCAAGATATCCACTCTCTCAACAGTTTCTGTTTTAAATGATTGGGTACAATCATCCCTTTAAATCATGTGCTTAGACAGGAGTTCCTCACAATCCAAGGACAATTAGCACCGGAAAAAAGCCACTTACAGGGAATCCATTTAAAACTGAGATCAAAATTTCACACTAAATGGCGATTAGGAGATTATCTTGAAAACTGAAACTAAAATTATAAAAATAAATGTATTTTTATTTAATAAAACATAATGGCCACTGTGCACTAATTCTTGGAAAGAATAAAAAAATAAATCAATCATTTAAAGGGTTTGGGGAGTAATTTTCAGACAAAATTGAACAGCAGCAGGAAGTGACATCCTTCGCTTCATATTTGCCTTTCACAGTTCATGGGATGCTCACTCTCACCAAGAGCATTTAAGACTTCACAGATGTTCCCAGGACTTCTCTGTATTTTGTGTAATTCGAATCCACTTCCTCCCAGTGACTGCACTGTGCAGCGGTCACCTTCCCTGCTGTCAACCGGCCTCACTCCCTACATCTTATTTCAGATTTGCAGTTGACTGAGTTAGAGTGATAGGGGGACATGACTGCAAGTGTCAGGAAGTGAGGTTGTTTTAGTGCAGTGGTTCTCAACCTGTGGGTCGCGACCCCTTTGGCGGTCGAACGACCCTTTCACAGGGGTCACCTGAGACCATCCTGCATATCAGATATTTACATTATGATTCATAACAGTAGCAAAATTACAGTTATGAAGTAGCAACGAAAATAAATGAAACAACATGAGGAACTGTATTTAAAGGACCAGAAGGTTGAGAACCACTGTTTTAGTAGAAACTAATTTGATCAATATTCATATAATTTTGAATTATACAACCTCATAACTACAGAGACCAGCATAATGAACATTCAGATAACAGGGGCCCCGGTACCTTCATTTCTGAATTTATCAATTTTGGACATCTATGGACATTGCCCATTCAGCAGTTCTGAGTGATTGAACCTGGCTTTGATCATAGAAGCACCTGGGCCAAGCAGCTTTTCCACACTCTTCTCCCTCCCACTTTCTCAGAATCCATGGAACAAACCACCCTGACCTCAGTGTATAAAACAACAAACATTTAACCGGCCCACGAATTCTGTGGGTCAGGAACCAGGAGGGCACAGAGGGATAGCTTACCTTTTATCCACAGTGTCTGGGGTGTCACCCGGGAAGACTTGGAGCTGGGGTGACCTCATATCAGGAGGCTGGAGTCATCTGAATGGGTGGGAGGAGGACAGGACTGCGCGCCAGAGCACCTATGTGTGGCTGTTCCCTGTGGGCAGCTTCCTCGCACCATGGCAGGCTCCGCAGGCTCGGCAGGCTCAGGCTTCTTATGTGGGGCTTGGGCTCTACGCACAAGTGTTTCTACTCGCATGGGGCAAGAACTGCAACTCCTTTTATGGCCTCGCCTCAGTGACCTGGCGCTGTCTTTTACACTGCATTCCAGCGGCTACATAGAGGGTACCAGCCACGGCTTCAGAGGGGAGAAGAGCATGGGCCGTGGTAGATGTTGTTGGGATCACTTTTAGAAATACTATCTGAAAAAAAAAAAGAAATACTATCTGTCCGAAACCTCAAAGCCAAATGACACCACTAGCTGTTAGGCAAACATGCCCACACTCTCTCATCCCTTGTCTATTATCTGCACCTGTCTTAAATCTGGCCCAGCCTTCAAGGCTCATCACCAATGCTGCCTCCTCCATGAAGCCAAGAGAAGCTCTTCTTCAGCCACTCCCCACGCTGTAGCTGTTTTTCTCAGCTGCTCCTCTATCTTGTGTCCTAGGTGTCTGGACTCTCCCTGGATCCTTCTGGTCATCAAGCCCAAGCCCCACGGCTCCTTAAATGTGATGCTCTGAAACAAGGTTCCCCAACCTTCTAAGCTAAACAGACATCCGCTCTGAGTTGCAAAGGCAGGCTGGCACACAAAGCTCTTGGCTGTACAAATTCTGGGGTCCCATGGCTCTTGGATGTCCTTCCACCTGGGCAATGGCTGTCAGGTGCAGATTGTAACTACTCCATTTCCTCCCCGCCCCCCCCCCAAGCTTTATTGAGGTATAATTGGCAAATAAAATGTAAAATACTGTAACGTGTGATGATTTGATATACCAGTACATACACATTATGAAAGAAATCCTCACATCTATTAATTTGCTCCACCTTCTGACGTATGTCAGCAGACTGTACCAGCGGCTGGGCGGGGGTTGCAAATCCAGCCCACAGCCTGTGTTGGTAAATGAAGTTTTATTGGAAGCCAGGCATGCCCATTTATTGCATTTTGTCTATGGCTGCTCTCCCGCTACAGTGGCAGAGTTGAGGAGTGTGACAGTGATCATATGGCCCACAAAGCCAAATTCATTTATGCTCAATAACATGATCTGCATAAGGAAGTGACTAAATAAAAATTTAAAAATGCTGGGACTAAGTATACAAAGACTGGGTTTTTACGTCCTTCCTTTGCCACAAACACTTTGAATAACCCTTGTAGAGTCACTTGACCTCAATGGGCTTCAGTTTCCCCATCTGCAACGTAAGAGATTTGGACTAGGTTCTATTATGTTACAGAATACACAATTTGAGAAAATGGTGCGGACAAAAGGAGCTTGAGAAGGATGTGTATTCTTCTGTTGTTGAACGAAGTCGTCTATAGAAGTCAATTACATCCAGCTGATTGATGGTGTTGCTGAGATGAACTAAGTCCTCACTGACGTCCTGCCTGCAGGATCTGTCCATTTCTGACAGAAGGGTGTTGAAGTCTCCAACTGTCACAGTGTGGTCATCTATTTCTCCTTGCAGTTCAGCTTTTGCCTCATATAGTTTAATGCTCTGTTGTTAGGTGCATACACATTAAAGATTCTTATCTCTTCTTGAGTTGTTTATCATTATGTAATATCCTTCTATTTTTACTTCTTTATTGTTTAAAGTATTACATGAGTCTCCTTTTTCCCCCATTGACCTCTCCTCAGCCACCCCTACCCCCAGCACATGCCCTCACTCCCCTACTGTCTATGTCCATTGGTTATGCTCATATGCATGCACACAAGTCCTTTGGTTGATCTCTTACCCCATCACCACCTTCCCCCTTCACCTCCCCCCACCGCCCCTGCCTACTCTCATAGGTTGGACAGCTTGTTCGATGCCGCTATATCTCTGGTTCTATTTTTGTTCATCAGTTTATGTTGTTCATTATATTCCATTAATGAGTGATATCATGTGATATGTAATATCCTTCTTTATCCTGATATCTTTGCTTGCCCTGAAGCCTGCAATGTCTGAAATTACTACAGCTACTTCTTTCTCTTGACTGGTGTTAACATGGTATATCTTTCTCCTTCCCTCTACTTCTGATCTATATGTGTGGGTTTCTTGTAAACAACATATTGTTGGGTCTTGTGTTTTTTTTTTTGTTTTTTTTTAAATATATTTTATTGATTTTTTAACAGAGAGGAAGGGAGAGAGAAAGTCAGAAACATCGATGAGAGAGAAACATCGATCAGCTGCCTCCTGCACATCCCCCACTGGGGATGTGCCCGCAACCCAAGTACATGCCCTTGACCGGAATCAAACCTGGGACCCTTCAGTCCGCAGGCCGACGCTCTATCCACCGAGCCAAACCGGTTTCGGAGGGTCTTGTGTTTTGATCCACTCTCATAACCTCTGTCCTTTAATTGATACATTTAGACCACAGATGTTCAAAGTGATTACTGACATAATTAGGCTAATATCTACCATAGTTGTTACTGTTTTCTACTTCTGACCTTGTTCTTTATTCCTGTTGTCTCCCAATCTTTTTCTGCCTTTTGTGGTTGTAATTGAGCATTTTATATTTTATTTTTCCTCCCTTCTCAGTATATAAGTTGTACTTCTCTTTTCGCTTCTTTTAAAGCGATTGATTCAAATACTTGGGAATCAAGTACCTGAAATTCAGAAGTGCCTGTCAATTTACCTCATCTTAACCGCCATCCTCAGCCTCCGGGACTCAGCTGGATTTCTCTACCAACTCAGGTTCAGTCTTTGTTCTTTTGTACTCACCTGTTGGAATAATAAAACCCTGGCCTGCACATAAAACCTTCTTCTTGAACTAATGTTATTCTGGATAGCTGAGAATCAGAGCAACCCTTTGTGTTCCAAGTTTTAAGCCTTTCTCCCACACAAAGACTTGCACAGGAAGTCTTTGCAGCATTATTCATAATAGATGAAAATTAAAAACAATTCAAATGTGCAATGGATAAAAAAATGTATTGGTCCATACAATGGAATATTATTTGGCAATGAAAGGAAACAGAGTAACAGCACACAATGAGACGTGATGGGCCTCAAAACATTTTTCTAAGTGAAAGAAGCCAGACACAAGAAATTGCATATTGTATTATTCCATTTATATGAAATGTCAAAAAATGGCAACTCTACAGAGACACAGAAGTTTAATGGTGCCCTGAGGTGTAGGGAGGGAATAATGGAGATTAATAGTAAATGTGCATGAGAAATATTATTAAGGTGATGGAAATGTTCTACAAGTGATTTGTGGTGGTGGCTGCACAAGTTAGTAAATTTACTGGGAAAAAAACACATTGAATTGTACACTTGAAACGGGTGAATTATATGATATATAATATATGCCTCAATAAACTGGGGTTTTTTATTCTAAAATTCACGAGCTGGTGTTTTTAAATCCTTTTTGCATGACTGAGTCCCAGCCTCCATCAGTTGGGTGAACCATACTGCTCATTGCTGAGGGATTTACCCTCAAGGTGAGGGAAGTTCAAATACAGAGCTGACACCTTGAATCCCATACGACCTACCCAGAAATCCTTTTGTTTATTAGCAAGTCTCCAGCCTTGACCCACCTGAAAGTGTTCCTATTTCTGTAGGTTGGGTTCCAATTGATCGGGATTCTTATCTTATTTTTTTCTGTCTTCCTCCAGAATCTCCTCCTGGGGAGAGACACACCAATAGACAGAAGCATTTGAGGCAACCTGAGATGGAGACCTAGGCACTCCTGATGCCTCATCACCCCGCACAGCAGGATCTCCATGTGTGTGAAGCCAAGAGAAAGTCAGGGCATTCGTATTCCATGTGGGAAACGTTCATGGCCCATCGCCCCAGCACCTCCAAGCAGAGCAGCTGGCTAAACACAGCACCAGTGAGTCAAATGTGTGTTTGCGGAGGGAAACAAATAATTAAAACAGATCAAAAGCTCAACATGATTGGAAACATGCTCATCACTGTCCAGTCCCTGCCGAGGCTCTGCACTCTCAAAGATGGCGAAAAAGCCGCAGGTGCTGTTTAAACACTGGCCTCAGCCCCTACTCCCACCCCTTGGGCTTCCTTCTATTTTTCTACTGAGAGGGTTTCTGCTTCCGTATTTGCGAAAAGGATCAGGCCCCTTCTTTCTCAGCCTGGTGGCCTCTTACGCAGCCTTTAACCCTCAAATGCCATGTCCTCTAGGAAGCTGGTCCCTATCCCTTGGGGTTCAAGCTAACAGCTGTTGGAGAACATTCCCCATTCTGCTGGTTCTGCAGCCAGGGGTAAGGCTGCTGACTCCACCACCGGACCATACAATCCAGGAGGGCAAAGCCTGTGTCACTCTCCTCTGGGGACTTCCGCATCACCCATCATGCCCCCGGCCCTGCATGTGCGCAGTGAGGCTCACTCAGACACAACCACTGATGCTACACTTCCACTGTTTATAGCACCATCAACACGCTCCTGTTGCCTTACATGTTCAGCCTCCACTCACCCCTGGATTCAGAGAGAAAGAGAAACATTCACACCTAATATTCGCTCCACTTGCCAGTTCACACCTACTCCCTTCTGGTCTAGAAGAGGAGGCACCTTCCCACCAGCTTCTAAGCCTTCACTGGCTCCTCATCACTCAGAGATTCATGTCCCCCACCCCCAGCATGGCCTTCAAACCCTGGAGCCACCGCCCTGAGGCTTCCTGCCACCCCTACCCTGCATTGCAGCCCCCAGCAAATACGGGCCCCCTCTTACCTCCGCCCTGGCTGCTCCAGCTCTCTGCCTCTCCAGGTGCTTTCCCAGCTTCTTGTGTTTCAAAGATCCAGCCCCAAACAGTGCTCTCCAGCTCCCTTCCCCTGGTGCTCCCAGCAAAACCATGAATCCCGCATTTCCCACCCTGCCTACGCTGTCGCTCTGTGTTGGCTCTTCTGTGTCTCCATCCAAACGGTAAGGATTCTTAAAGCAGGGACTCCGCTTTGCTTGTCTTCACATTGCAGTGCCTAGCACAGTGCCTGGCACATGCTAGGGGTCTTAATATTATTCAGGTTTGGTAAAGCCAACAAATCAGGAGAGGACTGTCATTAACATGATATAGTTTGCTACTCAAATTTCCCAAGAGAAGAGGGCACACCACGCCCACGGGGGCGGCGAGAGGGGAGAAGGTGGGGTGTCCCATGGAGAAGCAGCACCAGAGTTGGTCAGGAGGCAGAGGGAGTGAGGGGGAAACATGGACACGAGCTTTTATTGTGGTTTTCACAGGAAGTAACGGGCAAGGCAGGATCAGCAGGCCGGGGATTTGCTTGTTGGAATAACTTAAAGGGCTCTGGGTATAGAGGCTCTTCCTAGGCACCTGGCATCTGGCCTTGGGGTAACAGGGCAGGTGGACAGTGGCCCCACACGTGAGAAACCAATAAAGGAGGTGGTTGGGGATGTAGGCTCTGGACTGGCTGCTTTGTATTTGAAAAGCACACCTCTGGGAGGAGGAGTCCCACCCCCCACCCCCCCCGCCCCGGACATGGGAGACAATGAGGAAGATGGGACGCCAAGGCAAGGGGACTCAGCACAGCATCAGCTTGGCCAGAACAACTGTGTTCAAATATGCATGCGGGCAGATGTTAAAGCGTCACATTTACAGAAGCTACAAACATGGTTATACAGTAGGTGCTTTGAAAAGGTACAAAAAATGACCAAATGACTAGATGGATGGGTGGGTGGATGAATAAGTAGATAAATAGATGGGTGGATGAATGGGAGGGAGGTCGGAGGGGAGTAGATGGAGGGAAAGATGAGTAGATAGATAAATGGGTGGGTGGGTGTGTGGATGATGGGTGGGTGGATGGATAGATGCTCACATGCTAACAGTTTCAGGTCGTCAAGAGAGATCACTGGAGCATTTCGATTTTGTATCCTTTAGATTTTTGCATATTTCAAATATGGGAAAATTAGCATTTGTCCATAAAATAATTCTCAAAAAGTCTTGAGCTATAACAAATTTTCTTTCATAGCCTAGTTATGGCACCTATATTTTACAGATACCATTTATTCAGTTTTATTTTTCCCTTCTAATTATGATTAAAGATAAAACTCATGGTTCTATGTTCACCATCCTAGTAAATGTCATAAAAAATGCAATATCGCAGTTTTAAAGAGCTCATTTGTGCTGACAGAGTCCCAGAACTGAGTGGTACGTTCAAGGTCAGAGATGAAGAGGATTGGAGGAAACAGCCTGGGAGTGGTTCAGTGGCTTCAGAAAGGGCTAAACCGAGACCGACCCCCAAGTCCCTGATGCCTGATGCCCCAACCATATCTCTCTCTCTCTCTCTCTCTCTCTCTCTCTCTCTCTCTCCCTCTCCCTCTCCCTCTCCCTCTCCCTCCCCTCTCTCTATTGCAAATACCAAATTTGTGCCACCAAATAACAAATCACTGCTGATTTCAAACCTAATGCAAAGATGTTTCAAAAGGAAGCCACACTCGAAACAGAGCAGAAATCCAACTCTGAGACGCATCCCAGAAACACCCCTGTGGTGCGCCCTCCACTTTAATCTGCTTTATGTGAATAGCAGGGGTTTTAACGTTTCTAGGTTGGCATCGCCGGTCTCATTAAAAAACACCCTGCCAGCTTACATAACGCACTTCATATAAATCCAAACCAGCACGAGGGGGAACGACCGCTCTGGTAAGCTGGGAGACGCACACCGCTGCCACGGCTGAGATCTCAGGGCGAGGGGTCGGGTCTAGTTCCGGGAAAGCGGCGGAGGGCATGGGCGATGCTCAGAGGCGAGCAAGCGAGAAGCCCGGATCCCACTGTTCCCAACGAGAAAGCCACGCAGCTTGGCCTTCAGCTGGGAGCGAACAAAAAGTGGGGCCATAAAACACATATTGTCGTCAGAACTAAAGACAGGGTATTCGGTTAAGCAGGCCAGCACGTTTATGGCCGGCTTCTCAGGCCCAGTTCATTACGCGTCGCTGCTGAAAACCACTGGGGTTCCCGATGAAGTGGACTCTCCAGGCAGCGAGAGACTCGGGAACTTCAGACCAAACCTTTGCTTAGATTTTTCCCCGCGGGGCGTCAGACACAGGTGACAGCACAGGGAGCAGGCACCAGGTGGCAGCCCAGGCCCTCACCCAGGGAGACCACAACAGCCCCGCACACATGCCCGCGCGTTGTCCGGGGCGGAGCGGTCCTGTGCGGCCACCACTGTCCCTCTCTCCAGTCCCAACACCAAGATCCCATCTCCCGCCGCTGGGGCAGCTCACCGAGTGCCCTCGGTGCCGGGCTAGCTGTGGCCGCAGCACCGCAGGGCAGTCACCACCTCCCCAGATGTCCAGTTTCTTGCCTCTTTGGGCCCTGACACCGCCACTGCAGAAAAATTTGCTAACTTGCAGGAAAACTTCCAATAGAAAAAGAAAATTCTACCCTGGCCTCTCCCACCCCTCAAATTCCTTGAAGAATTTTGCATTCAAGCCTCAGCACCTCTTAATAACACAGTCCCCGTGATTGCAACCCCTAAACCAGGATGGAGAGACCTGAGTATTGTGTCCACATAGTATATAGCAGCTGTTACCTATATATATAAAAGCCCTAGCAACCATTACGACTGGATGACGGGCCAGTAGCTATGACACACACTGATGACCAGGGGGCAGACGCTCAATACAGGAGCTGCCCCCTGGTGGTCAGTGCACTCCCACAGCCAACCTCCCATGGTCCCTCCCACCAGCCAGCCTGCACCCCATCACCCTGATCAGCCCCAGTGCCGGCCAGGCCAAGGGACCCCACCCATGCACGAATTCGTGCACAGGTCCTCTAGTACTGAACTAATACTCTGCATATACTTACTGGGTTAGTTTGACTGTGACTAGACATAGATGATATAAAATTATTAATAATTTTCTTAGGTGTGATAAAAGTACCGTGGTTGCTAGGAAAATTTAAATTCACATTCATAGAGCCCTAGCTGGTTTGGCTCAGTGGATAAAGCATCGGCCTGCAGACTGAAGGGTCCCGGGTTTGATTCCGGTCAAGGGCACGTACCTTGGTTGCAGGCTCCTCCCCTGCCCGGGCCCTGGTTGGAGGCAACCAATCCATGTGTTTCTCTCACATCGATATTTCTCTCATCTTTCTCTCTTTTTTCCACTCTCTCTAAAAAAAAAGAAAAGAAAAGAAAGAAAGAAAATTAAATTCACATTCATAGAGATAGAGATAGATAAATCATACAAAGCTAAGGAAATAATTAAATCTAGATGGAAGCTATGTGGAAGTTCATTAAATTACTATTTCAATTTTTCTCACCATTTAAACATTTTCATAGCAAAAAACTGAAATAAGGAAACAGCCAAATAATGCTACTGTAATAATAAACTACAGTGGGGCCTTGACTTACGAGTTTAATTTGTTCTGAGACCGAGCTCGTTAAGGAGCTCGTTAACTCAAATTACTCTATCAACTCAATGCAAAAAATCGGCCAAGAGACAGCTGGTATCTCAAAAAACTCGTTAGTCGGGACACTCGTAAGTCAAGGCCCCACTGTACTTATCATAACTACAATTTATAATAAGGAAATTAAAAAAATCTTTATTACATAAAGATTTCCCATGTCAAGGTATACTGACCATTCAGAAATCTAAAAGAAAATAACCCCAGAAAGTGACAAAGAATTGGGGTGTGAGGGTGTTACTCTGGAGTTGGGTGGCATTGGCACAGGCTTTTAGAAGGGCAGTTTAGGAATGTTCTTTAAAAACTTTCCCCCAGCAATTCCACTGCTGAGTTTAGCCTAAGAAAACAAAGTGGCTAAACCATATGTATGTATACAGGTGTTCAATTCAGCCCAGTTTATAAAAGAAAAAACGACTGGCAACCAACCAACTGTCCCTCACTCTGGGGCTGAGCTAGTCACATGATGGAATAATATTCAGCCATCACAATGGAGGACATAGGTCCACATGTGCTAACCCAGGGAGATGCCACAATTGATAGGCAGGTTAGAGATAGATAGACAGATAGATGCAGACAGCAAGAATGATGATGATAAGAAGGAAGAGGAGGAGGAGGAAGAGGAGGAGGAGGAGGAGGAGGTTAATGTTGGTATTTAATCTTTGCTTCCAGGAAAAAAAAATAATGATCATTTATTATTTTTGTAATTATGGAGAAAAGGGCCATTTCCATTTGGGAACCAAAATGACACAGGCCTGTTACCCAGAGTAAATCAATGGGGCCCAGCCTGTGCCACAAGCCCTGCCTGTCCCCAGGAAGGGGAAGGACCAGAGTTCCTGGAACCATCATGGGAAGAATATACCCTCCAGGACCCCAGCCAGGGACTAATGAGTTAACTGAGCGCACAGTGCAGGCTTCTCAGGAAGAAGAGCACGCGGTGTTATTATTCCCTCCCCCGCACCCCCCACTCCCCAGGGGCATGCCAGGCTGCATCTCAGTGTCTGATTGAAATTGTGCCATCCAGTCTGTCTCTCCACAAACAAATGGAATATTCTGAGCTTCCAGCATTTGCAGGCACACAGCTTGCATTTTTCTATGAAGAAAAATAAACACTGTGTATGGTAACAACTAAGTCATGATGGATAAAACATGCCTCGATCCAGGATCGCTTGTGCAGCCCAGGCCGCAGACTGGTGGCAGGGCAGGCCCGGCTGGACGGTGATGGGGAACAGGCCGCGGCGTGGGAGACGTGAGGGAGCTGTGTGTGGACGTGCCTCTGGGGAGGACACCCTTATCTGGTCACGTCCCCACCGTTCCTGAAGAACAAAAGGCACACGTTGTTTATTCCAATGGTGACAGTCATTAGTGGCATCCAATTCTCTCTAGGATTCCAGCCACAACTCCAATCGCCCCTTCCCCCGGACATCCTCAGCGGCTCTGGGGACTGGAAGGAATGAAAAACCACTCACACATGACTTCCCAACTCATTCCTTAGGATGTCTGAGCAGTGGTTCTCCAAGTGTTGTCCCTCTACCGGCAGCACCCACCCTGGTGGGCGCCCGTGAGAAACCCATCCTAGCCTGCTTGGCCATCCTTCATCGGTGCTCGTCCCCACGTCCCTTAGACCAACGACCAAGCCTAAAGCTTGACCAGCAGGTGAAGCAAGCTGGTCTGAATATAATGCCACCAGTAGGCAGGAGCGTCATCCTTATAAGAAAAGGGCACCCTTCTCTTTAAGGATAACGCTGACATAACTGTCCCAGCACCATAGTCACCAAATGGACCGTTTTTGAGACTCTTGCTTTTATAAAATGAAGTCACTGGGCTATAATTATTGAATGAGCAGTGAGCAGAAGAGGGGAGGAAGCTGGATCAGTTTCCAGATTTACCTGATAGTCGAGAAATTGTCACCCACCCTCACCCAAAGCTGACCCAAGATGCACCTCCAAGAGAAAGGGCAGGTGCGACTTCCTGCGCCAGGCTCTGAAAGCAGGGCCTTCTGTCTCCCACTGGGTGACTGCTTCCCCTCCTCCTCCCGGGGAGTGTCCTAGGAAAGCATCACGTTTCCTCTAAAGAGATCATCAACTGTCTCCAGTCTCTCTGTTATAAGCAAACAAAGGAGAAACCCAGGCGAAGGGGCGAAGGGGAAATGAGATGTTAAAGAATACAATTCTCACCAAGAAGAGTGCCAGAGACCCCCCCAAGAGGGTCATCGACTTGCACCTAAATGCCAAAGCAGGCCAGGCTGGGCTGTTCCGGGAATCCTGGCTGCCCGACCTCTGACTGACAGTTTGCCACCCCAGATGAAACCCCCCACAGAGTGTCTCATGGACTATGGGAGGTTCTCACTCATCTGCAAATGAAACCACCACTCCCCAAAGGGAGCAGAACAAGCCACTATTCTGTCCTTCCCCCTCCTTCTCCACACCTTCCTTGACTTTATTTCTTGGGTGCTCTTCCTCACTTAAAGGCGGCAGGCCTGAGCAGTTTGGGGAGACCTTCGTAACGGGCTCCCTGGTGGACAACGTGGGAAATAAAGCATGGTGGAATAAGCCAGGTCAGAGGGAAGGAGAGATAAGAACTAATATTTGTTTAACCTCGTATGTGATGTGCACTGCAATAGCTGTTGCCACTCGTTATCATAGCAAAGCCTCCCAATGATCTTCTGAGGTAGGCATTGCCCGATACCACAATGAGATGATTGGAAATCAGCGCGGTTCAGTAACTGTCCGGGACCACAGAGCAGAGGAAGGAAACCTTAACATAATCACCCTTTTTTCCTCGTCACTTTTAATGTGGCTGGCCTTCTGCTTCTCTGGAATTTGAGGTCACCATCGGAAGAACACTCCCCAGCCACCAGCTGTTCACTCCCACCCAGGCGTCTGGCTTGCAGGAGTGTTCCTGTCTGTTTGACAAACCACAGGAGAGAAGGCCGCTGCAGGCACAGTTCAAGCTGCAAGGCTTTTTGGAATGGGGGGCTTGAAACTCACCTTTTTTGAGGGATCCCAACTCTGAGAGAAACAAAAACCAGAATTCTTCGGCTGTGGGCTGTGGGAATATTTGGACACTTTTCCCAGCATGTGACATCATTTTCCTTCCAGACTTCAATGTTAAAAATAGCCCGGAAAATCCTTTGAACTATTGTCTCAGTCCTTAAAACACAATATGGATTGTGTGTGTGTTTACCACTTGGAAGAAACGCTTTGTGGCATGCGATGTGCAGTCAGGCTGCTCCTGGCCTGACAGACACTTGGGGAGCCACAGACTCGCTGAACTTGCACTAACCAGACACATGCACCGCGCGCACACACAGGCTGCTCTTATATGACACAACCGTTCCAAACTAGCAGCTAATGCTCTTTTCTTTATTTATTGTCTAAAGTTTTACATATGTCTCCTTTTTCCCAATTGACCCCGGGCAAGCCCCCATTGCCCCAGTGTCTGTGTCCATTGGTTATGCTAATATGCATGCATACAAGTCCTTTGGTTGTTCTCTAACCCCCCTCCCCCCCAACCTCCCCTGCCATTTGTCTCTGGATCTATTTTTGTTCATCAACTTATGTTGAGCATTATATCCCACATATGAGTGAGATCATGTGATATTTATCTTTCCCTGACTGGCTTATTTCGCTTAGCATAATGCTCTCCGGTTCCATCCATGCTAGCTAGCGCTCTTTTAAACAACCCTGGGAGGTGATCAGCTTGACCGAGGCTCAGCAGGTAGATGACCAGGCAGAATTTGAAGAAGCTGCCCTTATGAGACCTCTGACTGCCCTTCTGTCTAGATGGGCCCAACACAGTTTCCTCAAGAAAGGGTTGCTCAGGTGAGCTTTCGGGCTCTGTGGAGGTGAGGCAGCGGCCTCCTCTGCCTGGGGCCTTAGCAAGGGCCTTCCCCCTAGAACCGCTTCTACCCAGAGCAGGCTGCAGGGGGGAGATACAGGGAGCACAGGGGTGGGGACCTACCCAAGTCTCCAAGGTTCACGCTATTAGAGCCTCTTGGTGAGGCTGGAACATTCTGACCACGGTCAGCTGGCAGAACAGGCGCAAACACCCCAGAGAAACATGGGCATCTGACTGGTAAGCCCAGCTCCACAGGTACCAGCTGTCTGGGTGGCCCTTATAAGGAGGTGCCTGACCCAAAGCCAGCGAATCTGCAGCCAAGGCTGTAAGTGGCTTTCCCAGGAGGACCGCAGAGGCTTGCCAGAGCTTAGGGAAGTGATAGCGAACCTATGACACGCGTATCAGAGGTGACACGCAAACTCATTTTTTTGGTTGGTTTTTCTTTGTTAAATGGCATTTAAATATATAAAATAAATATCAAAAATTTAAGTCTTTGTTTTACTATGGTTGCAAATATCAAAAAATTTCTATATGTGACACGGCACCAGAGTTAAGTTAGGGTTTTTCAAAATGCTGACACGCCGAGCTCAAAAGGTTCGCCATCACTGGCTTAGGGCGAAGGGCTCTTCAAACCCAGAAGGGTGGTTTCTAATAGTAACGAGATGAAACACAGTAACAACAGGCGAAAGAACAAGATTCCCCGGGTTTTCTGGGGGGCAAGAGAAGAGGCTGGGAAGGAAGGCCTGATGCTTGGAAACACGACAGCTCTCCTTAAGCTGAGCAAACGCCAGGTGGCAGGGATCGTCTGAGGAAAGGTGTGCACATTCTCGTCTGTTTTGTTTTATCTCTTGGCATAAACAGCCAGAAAAATCCACTTAACTGACATTAAAAAGTTAAAATGGCCAAGATCACTCCAACAAAATGCAGCATTGTAGTAATTCAAAACTCAAGGAAAATAAGAATATGTGAATGAGAGCACTTGGAGTTGTGGAATTCCCTGCCAAGAACAGCTACGTGTTGTCAACAGCTCCCTGCAAATAAGGACATGGAAACTGGCTGAGCTATTTGCACCCCGCCCCCTCCCCGCCCCAGATCAGGCAACTTCCCCCATCCGCAGTCCTAAAGGACAGCGCTGGCTGCTTCCCGATCCCATCTGGCATGTGCTTATCAATTTCCCCCAAAACCTAAACCAAACTATCCTTCCACAAAGAGTATGAATCACATAGAAAGCCTGAAAATTCAACAACCCACTCTGCACAATTTGACTTTTTTAACCAAGGAGAGTATATTTTCCCCATTCTCGTATTCTCTTGACTCCAAAGGAGATTAAAATAAACTTTCCAGACACTCCCAAACAAATAAAATGCATCACCTTGAAGCTGAGGCCAAACACGAACACGTTTGGCTCAGGCAAGCGGGAAGTGGTCACTGCCGTTTATTGAAGCAGGCCTGCTTCCGTCTCAGGGGACATGAAGAACAGGTCGCATGGCAACAAGGTGGCTGGCTTTGGCTCTTTTCCCTCCTCTTTTTTCTCCAGGTCCCTCCTTTGGATTCATTTTCTATTGATATGAATTAGCAGATTTAAATGACTCCAAACACCCAGTTAGAACAGCACCGTGTATTATCTCACAGTATCTTTGGGGCAGAAGTCTGGCCATAGCACAGCTTAGCTGGTTCTCCGTGTAGGGCAGTGGTTCTCAACCTTGGCTGCACATTAGAATCACTGTTTCTTTGTTATGGGGTGGGACCACAACAGTAGTAACAAAGAAATAGAATTTCCGGAGGATGAGGCCCAGAAATCAGGATTTTAAAAAGATTCCCAGGTGATTCTAACGTGCAGCCAAGGTTGAGAACCACTGGTGTAGGGTGACACCATGCAAGGCTGAAATCCAGGCGTCGGCAGGGCTGCAAGGCTCTGGGCAGGCACCCGCTTCCAAGTTCAGTCAAGTTATTGGCAGAATGCCCTTCCTGATAGGACTGAAGTCCCCACTTCCTAGCTTTGGGTCAATGCTGTTCCCAGCTCCCTGAACTCCCCACTCTGTGTGTCTCCAGCCTCCAGCCTTCACCTCCAAGGCCAGGACCAGCCATCCGAGTCTCCCTGACCTCTTTCTGCCTCCTTTCTCTGTTTGGAACTTCTGCCCCCTCTTCTGCTTGAGAGGGTTCGTGTGTTTACATTGTGCCTACCTGGCATTCCTGAAGTACTTGGCTGCAAATCTGAAAACTAATCCAAATCTTAACCGGTATTTGGGCAATAACCTGACATGTTGTGCCTTTCAAAATACAAAATGTACCAACATAACTGCGGACCAGACAACCAATGTCACTAAAAATCCATTATCAAATCCCATTTGCCCAGATTTCTCATTTCACATGAGCTATCATCATGCTGCTCTCCTATGCCACCACTTAAAAGCCTCATTATTAGGCATGGGGAGTGCACATTTGGATGGGTAGAGTGTTTGCAATTATATTTTAAGGTGCTTCCCCAAAGCTATAAAGTCAAAGCTATAAATGGCAAGATGGGTGATGTAATTGCCAACAGAATATGAAACATGTCTGAAATTAGAGTCAGTTCTGCTCATCCTTAAAGGAGGTTCCCGCAGAGCATACATATCAGAAAGGATATGATGAGGGGGTGCAAGAGCAGAGTCAGAAAGCTGGGTAGCCCTGGCAAGTTTGGCTCAGTGGTTGGAGCATCGGCCGCTGACTGAAGGGTCCCGGGTTCAATTCCAGTCAAGGGCATGTAACTCAGTTGCAGGCTCGATCCCCAGCCCTGGTCAGGACGAGTGCGGGAGGCAACCAATCCATGTGTCTCTCTCACACTGATGTTTCTCTCTCTGTGTCTCTCCCCCTCCCTTCCACTCTCTCTAAAAACCAATGGGAAAAATATCCTCTGGTGAGGATTAACAAAACAAAGCAAAAAAGAAAGAAAGTTGGATGGCTTCAGGCAAGACACCTAACCTCTCTTGGACTGAATTTGTTAATCTAAAAAATAGTGGGACTCCATAACCTCTAAGAGCCTTTTCAGCACTCAAGATTCCATGGAAGGACAGAAAAATTCTGAAATATTAAGTAGAATAAATGAAATGGAGTCAAATGGGCCACTACCCACAGCATTACTGAGCTGTTGTGTGCTGGGCTTTGTGCCTGACACTCTACAAATTTGTGTCTCTGGAACCTCATAAGCAGTGACAGTAATGTTTGGTAAATAATTAAATGGATATTAATCCTCCACCCAATGCAAACTAATTCCGAATTTAAAAAGTAGACCTTGGCCCCAACAGGTTATCTAAATCAGACTCCACTTACCTAGTGGTTTTCAACCTTCTGGCCCTTTAAATACAGTTCCTCATGTTGTGACCCAACCATAAAATTATTTTCGTTGCTACTTCATAACTGTAATGTTGCTACTGTTATGAATCATAATGTAAATATCTGATATGCAGGATGGTCTTAGGGCAACCCCTGTGAAAGGGTCGTTCAACCGCCAAAGGGGTCTCGACCCACAGGTTGAGAACCGCTGCACTTACCCAATATGAGTGACCTCCCAAATCAACACCAGAATTTTCCCAAGAATATTATGGCCCAGGTTCATCAATAAAGACAACAAAATAGGGATATGAGTCCAACAAAGATGCAAGAGCTGAATTAGTCTCCTGAATTTGTGCTTCTTAGTCATTCATTAACTAAAGTGTCTCCAATTTCCAAGGAGTCTAAGGATATTTTGACCCAAAATGAAGAGGCAATTTCTAGACAGTTTTGAACTAGATATAAAGGATTATAGAATGTCTCTTGCTTTTCTTCCCTCTCTTTGTTACAAACGTGCATTATTTTCTTGAGGGACTAGAGCAGACTGAACTGAATTACACCATTTTCCTTCAGTCAATAGGTTGCTTCTATTACTTTAGGTCTTTATAACCTCACAAGCTGCAATAGTAATACTTGGTGAAATAATTAAGTGGACATTAAATCCCCCGGCCAATGCAGACTAATTCCAAATTTAAAAAATAGACCTGTGAAAGGGCATCCTCTGTCCCTTTGAAAAAATTCAGATAATTTGAAAAAATCCACATTTAATAAGATGCAGGTCTCTCAGCTGGGACAGCAAAACAAGCCTGTGGGGCCAGAGACCACATGGGTGATGCTGGCAACAGGGGAAGTTCAAGAATAAAACTCATTCGAAAGACCTCTGGTGAACTTACACCCTTCTGAGGAGTACATCTGTCCCTTGTACATTCCTAGGCAGGTAGCTTTCACTTGAGAGAGAGGCTATTTAAATATCATAGTGAAAAACTCAAGGTAAAGTCTTGCTCTGCTCTAAGTATTAAACAGATTGGCATGCTCTGGAGTGGCCTGACTGAAAAATTTTGTAAGTTTGATGGACTTACCTATAAAGATACAGTGAAACCTCCCACCCATATCACATTAACTAGAAGCAAAACCATGTAGGAGCCTAGAGTTCTCTTCCTCACTTAGCTGGGTATCCAAACCCTAAGTTATCCATAATACATGTCTGCTACAAGGCAGGCAAGAGGGCACCTTGCCAAAGGGTTTCAGAGGCGGTGACCCAGCTTACAGTTCTTAACTACTGCACTCACACCCTTAGGATTACAGGACTTAGAGATGATACAGGTTAAGCATAATCAACCAATGAATAAAAAAGTCCATGAAAAGTTGTGCCAATAATTTGGTCATAAACTAATACAAAGTTGGGGGGTTAAGTCATCTGATTCTTATATTGTAAAACGATTATATTCCTCTAAAATTAAATCTAGAAAAACAGGTAATCATGGGCTTATTTCTAAGATTTACTTCTTAGCCCTGCCAGTTAAAGTGATAATGAGCTACAGAATAAACTACCTTCTCAGTGAAAATGTAAGTTCTATAAAGAAAATGAAGTAAAAAATGACTTGATGTGAAGTCTGTGAGACAAATGTAGAGTAGACAAAATTCTTTTGCCTCACCATCAGAGATAGAAAACCAGCCTTGCCAAGCCTTAGGAGAAACCAGAAAGGACAGAGAAAGGCGTGTGCTAAACCATTACCTATTCAGTTAAACATAAAATCAAAAGACTCAAGGGTCTCTTTCCTTTGAAAAAAAATATAAAATGGTTCAAAACAATGGGTCACCACCTCTGTATATACCGCCTTCCTCCTAACCAACCATAAAAATACTGATTTGGAAAATATGAGTATCATTTCACAGGCTACGAGAAAAAAATGTTTCCATCGAGATCATTTTCAGAAGGCACTCAGCAGATGTCAGGGTTAGCTCTCCCCACCTTCCTCAGGTTTCAGACATACAGACCTGAGAAATATTTACTTAACATAAATAATAACATTCTATTGTGTAAGGTAGAATAGCTTTTCAATTAAAATATTGCTTCAACAGGTTTTTCCTAATGGAGAGAACTAAGGTTTACATATGGCTACTGAACCCTCACCAAAATAAGAAAAAAAAATCATTGATTTTCAATTAAAGTTTTATGATTAAAGTACATATAAAACAAAAGGATTTATAAAGATGCATTTATAGTTTCATGACTGCCATTTATTTCTGGATCGTGCACAAAACAATTCCATTAATACATTTACTACATTATCCATCTCAGTGCTCACAATATGGTCATCATAATTTGGACATTTGAAAGTTAAAAGTATTGTATTCATTGCTGTTAGTACGCTATATGAAGTCAAACTCCAGGTTACTTATTTTAATTAGGATTCAGACAAATGTCCATGTTTCCAAGCACCACACAGAAACTGGAAAAAGTGGCAGAAACGAATGAATGGAAGACAAAATCTTGGGTTCAAACAGCACTATGACTGCAATGAAGGAAGAGCCAGTGTGCAGCACAGGTTTTTGCATTCTGCCTTGCCTAACTACATTTCACAAACTCGAGACCCTAGAGAAGCGGTTCTCAACCTGTGGGTCGAGACCCCTTTGGTGGTCAAACGACCCGTTCACAGGGGTCGCCTAAGACCATCCTGCAAATCAGATATTTACATTACGATTCATAACAGTAGCAACATTACAGTTATGAAGTAGCAACAAAAATAATTTTATGGTTGGGTCACAACATGAGGAACTGTATTTAAAGGGCCAGAAGGTTGAGAACCACTGCTCTAGAGCTTTTAACATTCCTCACTCTTTAGAGAAAGGCAAAGGGCAGCATCTTCTTTTGTGGTAGGAACATGAGGCTAATTGTCAGGAGACCTGGGCTAAAAACCCTGGCCATGCCCAAATGACCCTGTGACTTTGTGTAAATGTTCTTGATTTTACAGGTTAGTTTGATCTAAACCAGCGATCGCCAACCGGTGGTCCGCGGACCACTGGTGGTCAGTGAGGTTCAAAAGGTTGGCAACCACTGATATAAACCATCTCTGGTGCTAATTTCCAAGTCAGAGGTCCTTTGATTCTTAGGAAACTGTGATCATGAAAGAGCACATGAGACCACACCAGTGGTTCTCAGTGTGGTTCCCACAGCATTGGAGAATTTTTAAGAAATGCAAATTTAGGGGCCCTACCCCAGATCTCTATGATCAGTAATCTCTGTTTTGAGAAGCAAGGTCTCAGGTAATTCTGATGTACACTGTACAGTTTGAGAACCACTGGATTAGACCAAAACTACATTTAAGAAATTCACTGATAAAAAAAAGGAAAGAAAAGAAATTCACTGTAGTTCCAAACACAAGATAAAGCAAATAAATCTAAACTCCATCATTAGTCTCAGTTGATCGGCTACACATTAATTTCCAGGCTTATGAAAAAGTCCTGAAATCATTCTTTGAAAGTCCTGAAATGACACAGTCACAGAGGTAAGAGGTAGGGCAATTTTAGCTACAACTAGCCAATGAAACTTAGTTTTACATCTAATTAGGAAAGATTTTAAATTATTTCTCATATTTCCAAAGCTATTTATCGTTTAAGAAAAAAGATCATTTCCTAACCATAAAGACTTCCTCTTTAATTCTATGAATAATTACTTAATAAAAGGCATATTCAGGTTTATCACATATGCTAAAAGATGAACTTCATCAAAATAAAATATTGTAACAGTACATGGCCCAGGGTTTTTATACCACTTAACATAATAAAGTGAAGTTTTGAGTTATTCTGCACATTTTAGTAGCTGTAGCTGCTTTTCATGACTGCTTTGGTTTTTAATTTCTGATGTTATAAGAACCAAGAAAAATTCATAATATGGACATAGTGGCTCCATAATCTACTCTGAAAAATATATAATTAAATATGTAATGTGTTATGTATAAAATATATAAATAATATGATAAATTATTAGACAAATTATTAAATACATACTACTTTACCTTGCTAAAGTATCCTGATCTCTCCTAAAGTATTAGGTCACCACACACCAAGAGGTTTTCTTCAACTTCACAATCCATTTAGTCTTTATTTTCTGAGATTAATAAGAATTAGGCTATTTAGAGAAAAAGACCTCTTCATCAACGGCTCCATGCCGTTTTTAGACATGGTTCCCATGACACCAAAAGGAAGCTACATCGTGGGTAAAATGCCTCAAACAATACAATGAAAATCACTGATCTGGAAAATGCAAAAATCCAAAATATACTTTTCTTTCTAATTACTACAGGTTTTTAAAAAAGACTGAAAAAAATGACTCAGGAATAAGCAAAACTAATGTGCCAAAACCTAAGCCCCTGAGTCCAGAGAAGAGATTAACCAAAGAATTTATATGCCTATATGCATTGCCCATGGACACAGACATTAAATAGAGTGGTGAAGGACTGGGGTGGGGTGGGAACTGGGTGCAAGGGGGGTAGTGGGGGTACAATACTGCAGTACTCTCAACAATAAAGATTTTAAAAAGGAAAAAAAATCTGTTAATGAGGTATCTTTTTGGATTTCTTTTGCTACAACAGAAACTTAGCTCTTAAAGCACTTACCCAATGTCACTGGACTTGTTATATTTTATTTGAAAACAAAGTCATTCCTGCAGGAAGGCAGCTTAAACTTGGGAAGATGTCACTACAAGAAAAGGCTTACACTCACTGCAGTCACCTAGGACTCAGGTGCCAGTGCCGGCTTGCCCTGAATGGGTTTACTTCAGTAAGTCTAACAGCACAGCACGGCTCAGGAAATGCTAAACGCACTTGCATACAACTGTACATTTAACACTGGACTGTATCCTCGCTGCATTTTTAAAGCTTAACAAACTGACTGCAGTGATAAACTCCAGGTGCACCCAGGAGACACCATTTTAGACAAAAGAGCTGTTCAGTTACATCTTTTACAACAGGTAGAGGTGTGCCATATCAGGAAACACAACACTGGTAAATTAAGCATTTTTTTACAAATTTTTCTCAATGTGTGTTCAGATGTTGGATTTCTATAATGTTTCCGCAAATATTCTATAAACCAATAATCTGAACTGGTTAGAAAGGATGACGAAATGAATGCAGTATTTAATATCGTTTTTATTTGCTTAATTTGGTAAATGTAGAATGTAATGGTTTCAAGGCAAACTCTGGATTATTCAGTCACAGCTCAACAGTTAACATGATTCAGAAGAACAGTCTTATCTTCAATATCTACCCACCCTCCCTACACAGACACATCTATAGACATCCATGTACATATATATTAGTTCTCAAAAGCTCAGGATTCTCAACAACTCTAGAATTTAGATTTTATATTCTCACACACTTCAGAATTATCCATCTGATGCAGGATATCACCATGAGGAGATAAAAATTCATGCAATGATACTCAGGGTTTCCTTTAAAAACATAAATCCAATACTTGATGATTCAATGCTGTATAAAGTGCATTGAATAGCTAAAATAAAACAAGTGCCAATTTTATCATGAATTAATAATATATTTATTGTCTTGAAACCAAACAGGCCCAAGTTTCTTTTTATCTTTATGAGTCAGCTCTCTATAAACTCATTTCTTCCAAACTTCTCATGTAATAAAAATCAAGATAGTTCATTTCTTCTTTGCATTTACAAGAGACAGCAGAGGGCTCACGGTAGGTATGTTCTGGATGAATCAGAGTCAGAAAGTACTTCTTCTTGAGTAGAAGTTTCATAATCTGCACTTTCAGCTAATTCAATATCTAACTCATCATTACTCTCGGCACTGTAATCAACTTCTTCGAGGAATCGAGGTTCATCTTCATCCAAAACATAAGTGGTGGGGCTGCAGCCAAAGCACACAGAACATACAAGGCTTCATTAGGTTTTAAGGTTCTAATATAAGATTGTTTGAACACACTGGAGTAACTTGGATTTCAGTGTAATAAATCTGGTTGGGCAAACTTTAAAAATGTTATCCAAATGAACAAATTAAGAGATTTATAACAGTTAAAACC
This sequence comes from Myotis lucifugus, assembly GCF_000147115.1. Lineage (NCBI taxonomy): Eukaryota > Metazoa > Chordata > Mammalia > Chiroptera > Vespertilionidae > Myotis > Myotis lucifugus. Next base: position 131,755 of record NW_005871343.1, on the reverse strand, counting down.
TCCTTACATTGATAATAAAGGGTGAAATGCTAATTTTTAATTATATTACAAGAGTGTCGATATACATCCTACAATTAGAGAGCAACAAAAAACAATAGACTCTCATTAGATTACTTCTTTGAAGAGTTTTATCTATAAAACAAGCCACAGATAATTTCAGTAGGCTTTATAAGAAACTGTGGGTAGCCCTGCCCAGTGTGGCTCAGTTGGTTGGGGTGTCGTCCTGCGCACCGGGAGATTGCCAGTTCGATTCCCAGTCAAGGGTACGTGCCCGGGTTGCACGCTCAGTCCCCAGTGAGAGTCAGCTGGTCGATGTTGCACTCTCACATCGATGTTTCTTTCTCTCCCTCTCCCTTCCTCTCTCTCTAAAAATCAAGAAAATAAAAAATAAAAAAAGAGAAGAAACTGGGTATTTAATAGGTTCCTCCAGTAATGCACTGACATCACTTCTAAGTCTGTAAAGTGATTATTTGCCATAAAAACATATATCCATCCTCAGTTTCTATTGGTCAAGAATAAAAATTAAAAACAAGTGAACATTCCATATTCATATTACTTACTTTCCCTGGGGACACAGAATAATATATTTGCTTAAAAGCACTAAGTGCTTCTACATATTTCATCAGGTACATTGTTTGGGATTAAGACAATCTTTCCACTAGGGTATATATTATTTTCTCTTCAATAAAATAGCAGTATTCTTATTTTCCTCATTTGAGAGATTACACACACACATACACAGACACGCTATCAACAAAACACTACAGCAGGATTTCAATGTCCCCATTTTGTGACCCAAACTATCTTAATTTCATATAGATGTATGTTCGTTTATATCCCACCTGCTTCCAAATGGATTTCCCATCCCTGGTGCAATTAAAAGCTACAAAATCAGACAATAAAAAGGGAACAATAATCTGTTAAAATGAGCAGAGAAGCAGATGTTATTAGACCCCTAAAATGAAAGAATTTGTGCAACTGAATATCAAATTCGGTTCAGATAGCTTGCAAGTTTGGGCAAGAAAAACAAGTGAATGGATTATAAGGTTCCAATTTTCTGAGAGGAGAAAGCAAACTCATCTGGTAAGAATATCCTTTTTCCTAGAATTTTTTTTTAAAATAATTAAATCTTTATTGTTCAGATTATTACAGTTGTTTCTCTTTTTTCTCCCCATAGCTCCCCTCCACCCAGTTCCCACCCCGCCCTCTGCCCTCACCCCCCCCCCCACTGTCCTCATCCATAGGTGCACGATTTTTGTCCAGTCTCTTCCCGCATCTCCCACCACCACTTTCCCCCCCAAGAATAGTTAGGCCACTCCCTTTCTATGCCCCTGATTCTATTATAATCACCAGTTTATTCTGTTCATCAGATTATTTATTCACTTGATTTTTAGATTCACTTGTTGATAGATGTGTATTTGTTGTTCATAATTTGTATCTTTACCTTTTTCTTCTTCTTCCTATTCTTAAAGGATACCTTTCAGCATTTCATATAATACTGGTTTGGAGGTGATGAACTCCTTTAGCTTTTCCTTATCTGTGAAGCTCTTTATCTGACCTTCAATTTTGAATGATAGCTTTGCTGGATAAAGTAATCTTGGTTGTAGGTTCTTGGCATTCATCACTTTGAATATTTCTTGCCACTCCCTTCTGGCCTGCAAAGTTTCTCTTGAGAAATCAGCGACAGTCGTATGGGTACTCCCTTGTAGGTAACTGACTGTCTTTCTCTTGCTGCTTTTAAGATTTTCTCTTTGTCTTTTGCTCTTGGCATTTTAATGATGATGTGTCTTGGTGTGGTCCTCTTTGGATTCCTTTTGTTTGGGGTTCTCTGCGCTTCCTGGACTTGGAAGTCTATTCCTTTCACCAGGTAGGGGAAGTTTTCTGTCATTTCTTCAAATAGGTTTTCAATATCTTGCTCTCTCTCTTCTTCTGGCACCTCTATAATTCGGATGTTGGTGCGCTTGAAGCTGTCCCAGAGGCTCCTTACACTATCTTCGTATTTTTGGATTCTTTTTTTGTTTTGCTTTTCCGGTTGGGTGTTTTTTGCTTCTTCGTATTTCAAATCTTTGGCTTGATTCTTGCGATCCTCCAGTCTGCTGTTGGAACTCTGCATAATATCCTTTATTTCAGTCAGTGTATGCTTAATTTCTAGTTGGTCCTTTTTCATAACTTCAAGGGTCTCACTAGATTTCTTGAGGGTCTCACTACATTTATCGGCGGTCTCACCAGACTTTTTGAGGGTCTTACTAAATTTGTCAGCGGTTTCTAGAAAGTTCTTGAAAAACCTTAAAAGTGTGGTGTTGAACTCTATATCCAATAGTTTGCTTTCCTCCATTTCTGTCATTTGTGTCCTGTTTCTTTGTCTCCGCATTTTGGCTGCTTCCCTGTGTTGATAGAGTGGCTTTCTGTGCTAGATGTCCTATAGGGCCCAGTGGCTCAGCCTCCCCAATTACCTGAGGTGGACACTCTTGGTGCACCCCCTTGTGGGCTTTGTGCACAGTCTTGTTGTAGTTAAGCCTTGATTGTTGTAGGTATCCCTGGGAGGAATTGACCTCCAGGCCAATTGGCTGTGAGAATCAGCTGTGTCTGCAGTGGAAGAACTTCTGTGCTGAAGATACCCTTATGGGGCAAGACTTGCTTCAGTGGGGCTTTGGTGCTCACTGAGTCTGCCCCCTGAGTGTGTGTCCCTTATGGATCTGAGGAGTTGTAATCTGGATGGTCCCACTCTGACCACTGGGTACACTGGCTCTTGGATCCAAGGAGGTGCTAATTTAGCCTCTGCCTGAGGCTACCCAGCAGGAGCTACGAAGAGATCTGCAGATTCCCTTTCCTTTTTTGGGTTTGGAGGTGCCCAGATGAGGCCCAGCTATGAAGCAATGCAAGCTGCTGTGGGGCCTTGGGCCTTCTCTTGGAAGTTCTGGGTCTGTCTGGCCCAGCTGCAATTTGTTAGGTAATTTTCAGATTGCAAAGGGCCAGGGCATTCATATGCAAAAGCCTCTGCCGCAGCCTGGGTGGGGCGGGGTCTCAAGGAATCAACAGGGCGGAGCAAGCAGCTATGGCTGATCCTCAGCCCTGCCCTAAGGGGCCCCGCGTCCCAGTGTCCCGGTAATTGCTGCAAGCACCTCTAAGGGAAAGCCGCTCTCAAGTTCCAAGTTCTGCCCGCTGCCCAACAGTCCAGTTTCTCCCCGTAGGAGTCCTGGGTCCCCAGAGACTTCCCGGAACTGGAGTTCAGACCAGTCGGGAGCTTGTGACTCCCTCCCGATTCAAAAAGACAGCCACGTCCTCAGGTGCCAGCCCCTTTCTGCGCGCGCTCGAGCCTCTGTACCTCTGCACTTTACTTCCGCACCTCCTCTGAGTCTCGGTGTGCTTTTCTGTTTCCTTTTAGCTGTAGAATTTCCACTCAGCCACCCTTCCTGTAGTTCTGGATGATGTCCGTTTTGTCTTTTCATTGTATTTTTGAAGTTGTTGTGGGAGGCAGCAATTTCCGGTGTTTACCTATGCCGCCATCTTGGTTTCTCCGAATTTTTTTAATTTTGTTCATTACATAAGAGAAAATAATATATTACAAAACCATCTTGACCTTATATATAGCAAACTACCTCTTACTATGATGGAGTAGTCCTGATAAACCAAGCTGATGGCCAGGAGGATTATGGGAGAATTTACAACAGACCTCACACTCATAAAAACAAGTGTGCAGCTTTCAATTATGCATCTAAAATATTTATCATGACTCTATTATATCTTTAGGGGGGAAAGTTAGATTAAAAGAAAAAATTATTTGCCTTTCAAAATGATTATTCTCTTTCTTTGAAAAACTAATTCATTCCTCTGCTTAACGTTATTTCAAATTTACAGGATGTCTCAGGTGATTCTTAGCATAAATAGAAGACTAGCTGAAGCAAAGGAGGGGGGAAGAGAGAGTGAGGAGAGAAAGCAAGAAAAGACCAATCTCTTGCTACATACTTGTTTGTTTTCTTCCTGGACACTGTCATAATAAGAAATGATCATCCTTATGCCCAGAGCAGACCAGTTTCATACTCCTATTCCACTCTGGTAACCCATACTGGTCCTGATGGTTAATCTGCAGATCTAACAAAATCATGTTCCTAGCCTGACGCTGAAGTATACAGAGTACCTCCAGCAATGGTGATGGGGCTGGGCCCTCATTGCTAACTTATGTACTGGGAGGTGGAGGGTGAGCAGTAGAGGGGAGAGGGGGAGGAGCGATCAGATCTAGGTTTAAGGAACTGGAGGAATACTGAGAGAGAAGAAAGGGAAGGAAGATTAAACCCCTCACTCCACGGAAAGCAGCCTTCTTACTGCTATTCCAGCTGCCACTTTCCAGTCCGTTTTTTCTAGGTCTCTCTGCTGTGCTGACTGTGGGGGAAATTCTGACTCTCCTCTGTCTCTTCTCAATGCTGATCAAGTGCTCTTCACCCCTTGTGTATGCCTCAAAAGTAGGTGCTCATGACAATGCTCTAACTCAGTGTTTCTCAACCTTCCTAATGCCGCGACCCTTTAATACAGTTCCTCATGTTGTGGTGACCCCCAACCATAAAATTATTTTTGTTGCTACTTCATAACTGTAATTTTGCTACTGTTATGAATCATAATGTAAATATCTGATATGCAGGATGTATTTTCATTGTTACAAATTGAACATAATTAAGCATAGTGATTAATCACAAAAACAATATGTAATTATATATGTGTTTTCCGATGGTCTTAGGCGACCCCTGTGAAAGGGTCATTCGACCCCCAAAGGGGTCGCGACCCACAGGTTGAGAACCACTGCTGTAACTGCTCTTTCTTGTATGCATGCCCTCTCTGAGTGACTTCATGTATTTTAATTTACATTCTGATCATTTCCAAATCCAAATGTCTAGCCCCAGCTTCTGCCTTGAATTTTCCCTGTGTATGCCTGGACTTGCTAGTATAGTCACATGTCTATCTCACAGGCACCTTGTGAATGTGGCACGTTCAACTGATGTGGCATGTTCATTGTTCTCCCCACCAAGCCAGCTCCTCTTGCGTTTTCTCAGTATCATTCACTGAGTCATAAAACCAGAATTCTCAGCAAGCAAGTCCTGCCAATGACTGTCCAGACCACACCTTACCGAACACTTTACAGGTCTTCACTTACAGGACACTGTTTCCTCTGCTTAGGACATACTTCCCATCTTCCTTCTCACCACTCACATTTCTTTCAAACCACAGCTTGTGCTCATCTTTACATGTCTTCCTTTCTTAAAGCCCAGCTTGGGATAAGAGCCCTTTCTCTTTATTCCCTTTGCACCCTGCACAAACATTCCACCTGATCGATACTCAGATGCAGTTGAAACCATCTACCTGTGGGGGCCTGTGTTCTCAGTACTAAGTCGTAAGCATTTTAAAGTCAGAAACTGTGACTTACCCATCTTAGTACCACCTGGCAGCTCCCAGAAGTGCCTGACACATTGCAGGTCCTAAACAAATGTCCACTGCATTGTCTATGAGGAGCCACAAGGTCTGCAAGATCAGTGACTTTCACATCACCCTCTCCCACTGATTTCACTTTAGTAAAAAAAATTAAGGCACAAGACCAATCACAGCAATTCAGTTTCACTTTTATTAATAATTACAACATACGTTTTAAACACTTTACAATTTAGGAAGTACCTTCACACACATTATCACACAATAACCATCACTTAGAGAAAGATTTTAAGGTAATTTGCCCTAGGGTTATAAAATAATTAATCCCTTTCCATTAGTAGATAGGAATTCAAATATTATTTCAATCATAAAAAATGTCTAATCAACATTTAATTCTTTCCCATTGCTGTAATTTTGGTTTTTCCACCACTATTTCTTCATTTCCCTCATTTTCTTCATGTAAGTTTACTCCTTTTTCCCTGTTTTTGCTTCATCCTCCAACAGCTGTCCTAGACACACCTGCCTTAACAGCCTTTTACTCCGGATTTTAATTCTTAGTGTAAAGATGACAAAGTCAAAAATTCAATATGGAACATTTCATTCTAAAAGAGAATAGCATTTTAGTCTAAATACAAATCCTCCTTGTGCTGCTTCAAGAAAAGTACAAAACCTTCACCCATAGGGCCTTCTCACAGATGAAGGCAGTAAAATTCTCCGCTGCATGGTGTCATCATGATGCAGAAAAGGTTTATAATTGCAACTATTTCTAAAACAGGAAAAAACTGTGCTTCATTCAGATTCAAAGTTTTATAGCTATCTTCATATTAAGCTATTAATAAGCACTGCACAAAATTAAACCTAAAGAATTCACCATCTTCCTCAAACGTATACCCGTCTACTTCCATTAGAGCTGATTGGCCATCCGAGACATCAGGATGTAGATCTTCAGCTCTGTTACCTATACAAGCATGAAAGAAACAAAACACTGTATATGGAGTCAGAAATTCTCTTGTGCCTCTTCTCTTCTACTAACCAGCCGCGTCTTAAGCAAGTCTCTCTCTCCAAGCACCCGTTTTTCTCACACGTGAAGCCGAGATAACAATATCAGCCCTATGACCTCACAAAGTTGTTTGCCTCAAATTAGGTAGTAAATATGAAAGCATTTGTGAACTCTTAAGCTGTACAAATATAAAATGTTATTATGACATTAATAAAACCTACCTTGTTAAAGAAAAGAGTAAATCAATCCTTTTTCAATTCCTAAAGAGCCCACACAAAGAGCTGCCCCAGGCCAATAGGACTAAAAATACTACCTTACCTTTGTAACTCTGGAGTCCCTCCTTAATCTCACGTTGGGCTACAATTTTGAGACTAACCTACCTATTTTAAAACAGCACAATAAAGATATCCTGGAGTAGAATTTCATGCACAAACAATTCCATGGCCCAAAGTCTCAGCAATTTGTGACTTGCTGATTGTATCTTTGGGATGAAATGTCAGGTCTAATGTGGCAGAAAATATCTATGCGCATAAATATTAGAGAATATTTTACTTATATAATTTGATTCCTAGCTTATAAGAGAGATAGCATCTCCTAAATATCACAAAGTGAATAAAATCATCCATAGAAAATACAAGGAACAACTCTGTCCATCTTAAGTGATAGACATATAAGGATACATGTAAGTACTTGCACACGCACATACAAACACTCAGACTTAGTGTACAGAATATCTAACAAGAGAATGTTACCTATTTGGAGGGGGAAGCTAATTTACACATACTTTGTTGGAAAGTATAACTAAACTGTCCTTGGGAAACAGTAATTAACTAATAAACTCCAACTTACTTTACTATTGTTCTAAAAACATTCCTTAGACACAATGGAGGACTAAATGATTAAATTCTCACGTAACACAGGAGAGCTTCAAAAACTGAAGCCACTCCTTTTCAGTTACTTGGAAGACACAAGATATAATGAAAGTACAGGGGAATTCTGGAGTTAGACCTGGATGCATTCCTGGTTCTGTGGGGAATTATTAGATGGATGACCATGGGGAAATTCATCTCTGAGCCTCAGTTTCCACACACATACAAAGGGATTACAATACCAGCTGTCTCTGACCATTCTCAATAAAACACTAAAATATCTGAGATAATAATCAAACTTAACAAATTCAGAATGGCACACGTGTGTTGGGAGTCCCACTCTGGGCTGAGTGATTTGCTACGAAGACTTACAGGATTCAGCACACACTTAAGACTTATACAGTGAAAGGATACAAAGCAAAATCAATCAAGGGGAAGGGTGCTTGGGGCAAAGTCCATAGGCAACCAAGGTCAGGCAAGGGCAGCTGCTAAGAGGCAGGGAAGTCCTCAGAGCTTTCAGCAATTTCAAAGAATTGCATGCAAAAAACGGGAGTTCAGGGCTGCCAAGCTTCCTGAAAGAAGGGAGTTGCACAGATGTGACCCCAACAGTTTTTCCCTAATGGCACTTGACAAATTTTTAAAATACATAATATACAAAGCTGAGAAACAGAGCAGAAAGCAGCAAAACAAACGAAACAGAAAATAAACACAAAATTTTTGGCAGAACCGCGGTACTGAGGAAAGAAGTCTTAGGCCTTCAATTTCGACCTCTGGAGGGGAAGGGCTGAACCAAGGATCAAACAGGTTTCACAGGTTTTGCAAACCCACCTCAAGTCAGCTAAGTCCCACACTGGAGTGGAGCCATCTGCCCTACTCTATAGCCTACTAAAGGATAGAATGAATCCTCTTTGAAGGTATATGTATTCTTCCTTATTCTGATATACGGTCTTTTTATATTAAAGTCTCAAATAGATACTTATGTGAGAGGAATAACTTTTCTTCCAAGAGGCTACTAAAAATAAAACACACAAATATCTATAAAATATACAGTCAGCAAACTCCTTGTATAGCTAAATCTTAGAGATTAGAAATTACTAGTTTGATACCTATCTGGATCTCAATGATAAGGAGCATTTCCTTCTCTTATTATAAGCCTCAAAGCTTTCACTATAATCTAATCTGGCCTGGGGTCCTGAAGTGCTCATATAAATCCCAAACTTATTTTTCTAGATGACTCTGACCTCCTCTGTATCTGTAAGTACAACAGCATTTCATTGACTCAGCACAAAAACACTATCGGTTCACTTGTACTTATAAGCCACTATGATTTCAAGTGGACTGGAAGTGTGATATGATCTTCAACTATGTGGCATGATTTATCTGCCTAGAAAATATCCCAACAGCAAGTATAGCTGTAAGAATTTCCCACATGGTAGCAATAAATGACGAAGAAATGCAAACCAGACTCAACTATGTGCATCACAGCTATTAACTAGAAAGATCTTTTAAGATTGGCTTGATTAAACGGTAAACTTCACATTAAAGATAAAGCACATTAATACCAGTAAGCTTTACTACAGAGCTATGTATTAGATATTACTGTTAACATGTGGCCCCAGGTCATCTATATTGACAGAGACCCTCTCCTTGACCAAACTTAAGTCAGGCTCCTCTGAGTCCTCTTGAGAAGTAGGCCCTGACGGTGGGCTGTGTCCTTAGTCCAGTGGCTCTGCCTTCTTAGTCCAGTTTCAGCAAGAATCCTGCTGAGTCAGTTTATCGAAAATCCCTCTCCCTCAACATCAAATCACCCTGGCCTGATTTCAGCAAAAATTCTGTCAAGTCCGATTAGCCAACATCTCCCACAGCCCCGATGTTTCAATCCAACAACCCCCACTCTACTCCTTGGCTATAAACCTCCACTTTTCCTTACTGTATTCGGAGTTGAGCCCAATCTCTCTCCTCTCCTGCAAAACCTCATGTAGCAGTCCTCCTGAACAAAGCCTGGTTCCCATTCTTCAAAAAGTGTCATGAATAATTTTTTCTTTAACAATATTAATTTAACTTTCTCAGGAAAAAAGTTCCTACATATGTATAAACACTAGCTTCACATAAAGAAAATGTGGATAATATAGAGTTTAATATTTCACCCTAGTGTTAATAGTCTGTAGCAATCAATATCTTTAATACTACTTTGTAATAACTTCAAGGCAGTCTCTTATGATGACAGGGTCAGTACAGCCTTTAAACAAGGGACATAATGATGTTAACTGGCCCACCGACCTGTACTTACTCCCTATACCTTATCAGCAAGGTACTCTACCTTTATCACAACACATCAAATTAGGTTTTTAAAAATTTTAATACAAAATAGGAGTAAAACTAAGCATATTTTAAAGGCATTCTCTAGCTTAAGTTCTATTTATTTTACTAGTTGTATTAGGAACAATTTCTCATCAAATTTTCTAATGTTCATGCTGTATGCATAAAAAGGGATTAAGTACTAATACATGCTTCAACAAGGATGAACCTCGAAACAAGCAAGGTGAAAGAAGCCAGACACAACAGGTCACCCATTGTATTATTCCATTTATTTGAAATATCCAGAATAGGTAAATCCACAGAGACAGAAAGCAGGCTAGTGGTTGCCAGGGGCCAGATATGACTGCTTAATGGGTATGAGGGTCTCCTTTGGGGGGTGGGGGGGAATAAAAAGTTTTGGAATTATATAGAGGTGACAGGTGGTTGCACAAAATTGTGAACGTACTAAAACGCCATTTTATTGTTCACTTTAAAATGGTTAATTTTATGCTATGTGAATTTTATCTCAATTTTTAAAAAAAGTTCAAATACTGTTTGATTGTAAGGCAGTAATTAGGCTTCATTTCAACATGGGCACATTTTGTATTATGATAAAACACTATACAAAATTTGGTATTTTTCAACTTCACTTTTCTATAATGTTTTAAACATACTCAAATTTCAAATACTTCTTCCATATGCCCAATATACTAAAATTTAGTCATCAATGCAAAATCCTAATGAGAAATATTGTTAAACTAGAGGCCCGATGCACAAAAATTTGTGCACTTGGGGGGGTCCCTCAGCCCGGCCTGTGCCCTCTCGCAGTCTGAGACCCCTCAGGGGATGTCCACCTGCTGGCTTAGGCCTGCTCCCCAGGGGATTGGGCCTAAGCTGGCAGTCAGACATCCCTCTGGCAGCCCGGGAGCCCTCGGGGGATGTCCACTTGCCAGCAGGGAGCAGGCCTAAGCTGCAGTCAGACATCCTTAGCGCTGCTGAGGAGGCGGGAGAGGCTCCCGCCACCACCGCTGTGCTGGCAGCCATCAGCCTGGCTTGTTTTGTGGCTGAGCAGAGCTCCCCTTGTGGGAGCACACTGACCACCAGGGGGCAGCTCCTGCATTGAGCGTCTGCCCCCTGGTGGTCATTGTTTGTCATAACACCAGTCATTCCCAGTGGTTCTGCTGTTAGGATCAATTTGCATATTACCCTTTTATTATATAGGATTATATAGGATAGAGGCCTGGTGTACAGGTGGGTGCCGGCTGGTTTGCCCTGAAGGGTGTCCCGGATCAGGGTGGGGGTCCTGCTTGGGTGCCTGGCCAGCCTGGGTGAGGGGCTGCTGGCTGTTTGCAGGCTGGCCACAGCCTCCGGAAACCCAAGCTCCCAGTTCCTCCTTTTTTTCTTTTATTTTTTTCAGCGCCTCCTTGAGGGGAGGGAAGCAGGTATCTGGGATTTATTTATTTTCTATAACTGAAACTTTGTAGCCTTGAGTGGAGCCCAGGGCCGGCCAGAGCAGGCGGGAAGCTTGGCTTCCTCCATCGCGGGGGGCAACCCAAGCCCCCTGCTCGCTCCAGCTCTGTGGCCGCCTCCATCTTAGTTGGGTTAATTTGCATACTCACTCTTGATTGGCCCTTGGCATGGCTTGTGGGTGTAGCAGAGTGGTGGAGTGATGGTTAATTTTCATGTTTCTCTTTTATTAGTGTAGATGTTTTATTGGTTCTCAAATTCTTTAAATGAGTGGTACTGAGAAAACTACTTAATAGTTCAGGTGACATGTAAAATAACACTTTTGCTAAGTACAAAAGGATTAAGGAAAAAATGTCTAAATCCTTCCTAATTAACTACAATTAATAACTGAAAAGATAAATTTCACATCAGATAAGACCCAGCCTAAGAGAGCATGGGTGAATTAAAAGTTAAAAAAAAGCCCAAACACAGCACAGAGAGACAAAGAGCAGAAACTTATTCATGAGAGTAAGACACAGAAGATCTATGAAAAGGTCAAACTTAAATGTAAATGGAGTCCCAGAAAGGACACAATGGGGCAGAATCAATGTTTAAAGAGAAAATGGCTAAGAATTCCCCTAAATTGATGGAAGATATCCAGCCACAGATTTAAGAAACCTTGTAAAACCCAGGCAAAATAAATAAAATACTAAGTAAAACTCCTACATACCAAAGACTAAGAGAAATTCATAAAAGCAACTTAGCCTTAAAAGATAGATTACATTCAAAGGGCAACAATCAGACTGGTATCTCACTTGACAACTCAGTAGTGGAAGACCAATGACAACAGACTGGCTCTTCAATGAAGACAGTGTAACCTATCCAGCAAAAACATCCCTCAAAACTGAAGATGAAGACTTAATAGTATTCTTTGAACAAAAGAAAAATTACTTCAGATAAAATCTGAAATGTAGAAATAAATGAAGAGGAAAGAGGGGAAGAGGGCAGTAAATGTATGGGGAAATCCGAAGACTACATAAAATAGTAATAATGTCTGTAAAGTTTAAAATATTAATAGTATACTCATAAAATATCTGACAACAGCAACACATATATTGAGAGGGAGTTAAATGGAGTTAACATGTTCCAAGGATCCTATATTGTCCAAGAAAAGATAAAAGTATAAATCTGTATTGACTCTGATAAATTGAGAATGTGTGAATACCAAGTATCCATTAAAAAAATTAAGAGGATAAAATCAATATAAACCTGAAATCAATCTAAAATCTATCAATCAAAAAAAGGCAAAACAAACAAAAACCACAGGGCAAGTGAAACCAATAGCAAACAATAAGATGGGAGAGTTAAGTCTAAATATGTCAATAATTATAATAAATGTAAATGAACTAAATATTTCAATTAAAATATGACTGTCAGATTAAAATTTATAAAAACAACTATGTCCTAATTATGAGACATTTTTAAATATAAAGAGACACAGGTTAAAAACAAACATTAAATAAAAAGAAAGTTAGTTATAGCTTATATACATAGTAATACCAACATGGTTTAAGAATCTGTGAGCTTTTTAATATAAAGTCTTACATTCAGAGGTTTCAAGGTTTCTAAGTAAAATAATTTGACAGATCAGTTTTTGAGCTTTATTAAACTTGTAATTAGTTTTTAGATTTCCATTGTTATTTATAAAAGTAAATTATATTTACTGAATGAAGCATTGTAGATATGCTTAAGAGAATAACTGAAAACTTAGCTATACATATAAAAGTCAAGCGACTGGAACACTAGAACAACCGCTTGCTTTGAGCACACTGTGGCCCTGATCTCCCCATCCCCGCACCCGGATCAGGGGTAGGGCTGGCCAGCTGACCACCCGTGGCCCCTCCCCCCCGCCACCAGCCCGGCCCGATCAGGGCGGACCGGCCAGACCCCAGCCGTGCATGAATTTGTGCACCGGGCCTCTAGTTTTTCATAATTATCATAGATTAAAATGCAGTATTTTTCAGCCTTAAAAAAGAAGGAAACCTGGCCAGTGTGACTTAGTTGGTTGGGCGTCATCCCATACATGGAAAGGTTGCTGGTTCAATTTCCTGTCAGGGCACATGCCTGGGTTGCAGGCTTGATCCCTGGTAGGGGGCGTGCAGGAGGCAGCCAATTGATACTATGCTCTCACATTGATATTTCTCTCTTCTCCCTTCCTTTCTCTCTAAAAATCAATAAATTATTCTTTTTTTAAAAAGGAAATATTTTAATTTGCTACAACATGGATGAACCTAGATGACATTATGCTAAGTGAAATGAGCCAAAAAATATATATATATTGCATGGTGTAACTTCAATGTGAAACCTAAAAGAAAGGAAAAAAATGGAACTCAGAGAAACAGAGTAGAAAAGTGGTTGCCAGGGGATGGGGGTGAGGAAATAGGGAGAGGTTGGTGAAAGGTTATAAACTTTCAGTTGTAAGATGAATAAGGTCTGAGGAAGTGATGGTGACTATAGTTGATAACACTAGATTGTATAATTGAAATTTGCTAAGAGAGTAGAACTTAAATATTCACACACACACACACACACACACACACACACAGATAAATGTGTACAGTAATGGATGGATATGTTAATAACTCAATATGGGAAATCTTTTCACAATGAATACATATATCAAATCATCACATTGTATACTTCAAATATCTTATAATTTTATTTGTGAATTATACCTCAACATAGCTGGGGTAGGGGGAGAATAAATGAAATAATTTCAAAGGAGGCTTCTACACATCAGTGAGAACAACTAACAATCTTTATATTAGCTTCCGTTATTGTTTAGCAGACACTTTCAAGGGTAGAAAATTCAGGTGATCACTCTGTCAACTATCACAGTGAATGAAGTTCTAATTGATGTTTTACTATACTTAAATCTGCTAAGTTGATAATATATAATAGAGCATGGTAATAATTAAATCTGATGACAAGTCAATATCTAACAACAAAAATTAAGATTCTGTATAATGACAGTATTTTCACTCATATACATCAAACTATAAAATGCTAAGGTCTAATATTATGATTAAGAACTATGATACTGAATTGTTTCTGATCCTATAGCTGATCAAATTTTATATACAATGAATTTTAGGAACCAAAATTTACCTATTTAGAAGAATATTTGGCAGACACGGTTCAAGTTTCAAAGGCATACTAAATTATCTATTTCTGGTATATGTAACCAGAAGATTATATGATTGGAAAGTTATATGAGGTGTGTAGATAACAACAAAATAGACTTCCTTTTAAAGTATGAATCCTAATTCTAAAGCCCTCTTAATTTAAATATTACCTGATATACACACTGTTTTCCACACTGCTTTTTTGGGAGGTTAAAGGTAAACCATTAAGATCACTAAAAACAGCATTCAAAATATAAGAATATTTCATTAAAATTTCATCTAAAAATCAGTATTAAAGAATCAAGAATATTATTACAACTTGGAATAAATATTAAATGTGTAAACTTAATTATAGTAATCTTAAAAATGTTCTTAACTGTCAAAATCTCTGTGCCTTTTCTATGCTTCACTGATTTAATGAAGTCTAATAGAATACTACAAGGTAACAACAGAATAAACAAGTGTGCCTTACCTAGTTACTTTGCAGCTTGATTCAATCAAGTCATTTTCAAAGTCAAGCAGGCTGGAAGGCAGACTATATTCCAATGGGGATGTCAGTCTTTTCAAACGCAATAGACCAACACAAAATTTTGCTCCCATCTCTTCCAATTCTCGAGTACCAATCTGTAAGCCCTGAATATAAAGCAATATTATATGTGTAACTATGATGTTTGCTATCCTCTGGATGTATCTCATTAAAATTACATAAAAGGAATTTACAATTACATTAATAAGATTAGAAGATTAATATTTTGTATGGACCTAGGACTCAACAAACAGAATGTCTTAGCAATACCAGATATTCTAAGTCATAAAGAAAACTGTCTTTAAAAATCATTTCTAAACTATTCTTATTCATCAAATGCAAACTATTTTCACTAATACACTGGGAAGAAAAAAATACATAAACATTTTGTGCTTATGTTACTCTGAGTTCATGTGTGAAAATAGATTTTTACAAAATCTCGCTAATATTTCTTGTGATCCACTACTCTGGATGCCAATGTTGAAATATTATAGTGTTAAAATCAAGGCTCCAATTTGTATACTTGAACATTATAGGTACTTTTATTGTATGATAAACAAATAAAAGAAGGGTAACTATGTCAAAAAAGAAACAAACAAATCTAAGCCAATGAGGTATTAGTAAAATAAGTTCCTATATTCCATGTCAATTAAAAATGCCCATTTCAAATTTTGTCTATTAAAGCAAAGAGAAAATTTCAGCACAACCTCCATACCCTTTATACACAAGAGTTTTCAACTAACAATGTAAGATTTACTGGAAGTTAAATGTAACCATGTAAAAATATAAAAATGGAGTGTAAATCAAGATTTTGCTTATCATGTAATTTTCAGATAAAAATAAATCTCTAAAATAAGTGAAATTCTTATACCAATAAAAGCTGGATGTATAGATGAGAGCTGACATAATTTAGAGAGAAGGTACTGTAAAACAACTTTTCAATGACAGGACTAAAAGCACAGGCTAAGTGAAGAAAATAAATTGTAAAAACTATTACTTAACCTACATGCCTTTATAATAATGACTGATTAATTGATTGATATTTAACGAGTTTAGACATCTTAATTTAAGAGCTTTAGAAAGGTTATGCCTATTTCTGAATTAATTCATAGGAAAATAACATTTACAGCCTAAAATACAGTAATATAAGAACATTCTCAGAGTGAAGAAATCTTTTTTAAAAAATATAATTAGACTCACACAACTTATCCTACCCAATAAAGAGGTAATATGCAAATTGACCATCACTCCAACACACAAGATGGCCGCTCCCATGTGGTCAAAGATGGCCAGCAGGGGAGGGCAGTTGTGGGCAATCAGGCCAGCAGGGGAGGGCAGTTGGGAGGGACAAGGCCAGCAGGGGAGGGCAGTTGGGAGGGACCAGGGCTGCAGGGGAGGGCAGTTAGGGGCAACTAGGACGGCAGGGGAGGGCAGTTGGGGGGGACAAGGCCATCAGGGGAGGGCAGTTAGGCATCGATCAGGCTGGCAGGCAGAAGCAGTTAGGGGGTAATCAGGCAGGCAGGCAGGTGAGCAGTTGGGTGCCAGCAGTCCTGGATTTTGAGAGGGATGTCCGTCTGGGTCCCAGACTGGAGAGGGTGCAGGCTGGGCTGAGGGACACAGACACACACACACACACACACACACACACACACACCGTGCACGAATTTCATGCACCGGGCCTCTAGTTAGCTAATATTAATAAGTGTGAAAAGTATAATTATATGCATGTGTGGGGATGGAGGTAAATGGGAATTTTGTACTTTCCACTCAATTTTTCAGTGAATCTGAAACTATTCTAAAAAACAAAGTTTATTAATCAAAACAAGGAAAAAACTAAAAAGAAGTGTATGTTATGATCAAAGAATTGAATTTCAGACATAAAAAAAAATTGGCTTAGTGAAACACACTTCTCTCCAAGGAGTTTGAATGTCCTTGGCAGAGCTGTCCACTAAAGCAATGATTGGGGGACAGAGTTTGGGGGCCGGAATGGTGCTCAAGCTCCATTTTCTCTCTCATCACCATCATGCCTTTGGCAAACTACAAGTCACTGTTTTACAATATTTGGAGAGAATTCAAAAGTTATGATTACACTTTGGAAGAATACGGTGGTCAACCTAAAACAGAAGCACTGAGATGTCATTAAGTTCTATTCTACCAGGCCCCAAAAGCTTGAAGTTGGTTGCAAAACCTACCTAATCTTCTTCCAGCTTGTCACAGACTGAAAGTCATTACTTAGGCTCTCTCGCCTCTTAAACATTCTGACATCAACTGTAATATGCTTATATTTTTAATACTAACCAATTGGAAGATTTTTAGCTCTTTCAAAACATAAAGTTATAACCATTGTTATGTGAGGTAACTATTAGTTTCAGTTCCCTCTTGCCCTACGTCAAAAACAAAACAAAACAGGACACTTAAGAAATCTTTCTGTGCCAAGGCAAGAAAGATGTTCAGGTTTGCTGTTGCATGTATAAAGTCCAATTCATTGTCCATTAAGTTCGATATTTAAAATTTTTAAGTTCAAAGTCACCTAATATTTTAATAGTCTTAAGTTTCAAAAGCAGAGTTTAAACTCAGGTTGTTTCCAAAAAAAGTGTATTGCACTACAGAAAAGTAGTATTAGTAAAGAAAAATATTTAGTGAAGGGATATGCATTTAAAAATCAGACACAAGAGGGGGTCAGTGGAGGGGGAAGAGGGAAATCTGAAATACTTTCAACAATAAAATATATATTTTAAAAACTTTATAAATAAGTGTAATGTGTTTATTTCTAAGTGCATAAAAATATATTTATATCCAACAAATTAAACTGATATAAAAATTTAATTGATAATGTATTACTTGCACAAATCATTATAAATTACTAATCAGTATTTATGTGTACCACAACGTTTTCTTAAAAAGTATGAATATAAATATACTCAAGATTTTGTGAGAACCCAAAGCAAACTATTTAGTTCAAAGAAATTTTTTAAATGTTTAAGACTGCATACAATTCAATTTCATCATTACAAATTACATATAACTCAGTATATCATATATATCATGGAATATATACTTGAAAACCTTTGGATTATACATATGAAAAAAGTCTTCAAATATTATTTTAAGGCTAGAAGTACTGAAATGTTTTACCTTATATTTTCCCTGATCACAGCCACACAAAGTACTCTCCATGGTATAGCTTCTTTGTACTCCTATCTCCCTCCAAACTACAACACGTGCTGTGGATTCTTTAGATTTTTCCACTACAAAGCTACAGCTACTCATGCAAAATGCTGGGGCAATATGGCTCAGTATCTTAGGCAAAGTCTGCAAAGATAAGAATGATAAAATAGAATATTTCAAGAAATTTTTTAACTTAAAATTTTTCTTAAGTTTTTAATCTTTAAAAATGTTCAGGAAAGCATAGTGACTAAAGCAGGGTCATGCAGATCTTCTTGCTATACAAAACATCAAAATAATTCTCTTACTAATTTAGAATTTTCTGCTTTCCCAGAAAAATAATCAGAAAATAGAATGGAAGAAAGCATCACATTTACTAGTATATAGCAACCAGTAAGTGCAATAAAACTATGTAAGAAAAACCATGAAGAAAACATGTTTTAAAAAATGAAAAAACTTTAGTCATGAAAGATGGCTTGACTAATTAAGACATTTGCCACTGTAGCCCTAGCTGGTTTTCTCAGTCATTAGAGCATCAGCCTGCGCACTGAAGGGTTTTGGGTTCAATTCCCAGTCAAGGGCATGTACCTTGGTTGAGGGGCGTGTGGGAAAACATCCCATTGATGTTCTTCTCTCTCTCTCTCTCTCTCTCTCTCTCTCTCTCTCTCTCTCTCAAGGGCATGTACCTTGGTTGAGGGGCGTGTGGGAAAACATCCCATTGATGTTCTTCTCTCTCTCTCTCTCTCTCTCTCTCTCTCTCTCTCTCTCTCTCTGCCTCAAAACACACCCAGGCATGTGGAAAAATGGTATGCCACAGATGGCTTTATAAAATCGGCCAAGGAAGGATGTACTGTTTAATCAATGGTTATACGTGAAACTAAATAGGTCCCCACATCTCAGATCAAATAAATTCCAGATAAACATCTACATGTAAAAAGCAAAAACATTTAGAAGAAACATTTAAAATGAAAAATTTGAAACCATAATAGCAAAATGGCAACATGAACAGAATCTGAGTAGTTTATATGTTAAATTATTTTCTGTAGTTGTATGCATGGTTGCATCTCAAAAACTCCTGATTTATCTGTCATAATTACCCTGTATCCCACATCTTCCACAACATCACAGGAACTTGCATTATTATTGGTATGCCACACTGTCTCCTTGATGCTGCAGCCATACATAAATACATTCTTCTTTCGGGAGTGGCCATGATAATCACAATAAACCTTGAAAAGATTATATGTTTTAAAAATTAAAAACCTTCAAATTCATATATTGCCAAGTAAATCTAGTTACTATGAAGCCAATAAACAGGTCTGTGTTCCTTGATCCTTTTACTGTAACTGAACCACCATTTAACAAGTAGAGTCAATAAAAGTAGAAATATCTAGTTTTGGAAAGAAATCTATATTACTAGGAATGGTTAAAAAGTCCTTTGCAAGATCTGCATCAAACCACAAATTCCACTCTTATTTATCTTCTATGTGCCATTATAAAAAAATAATAAATTCAATTATAGGTCAAATCTATACCTGTAGTCATCACTGCCCCAAGGGCTGTTAAAATATTTATCTAATTTAAAAACACATGAAAATGTTCTCATGAAAAACACTATAAAAAGAGTGTGGTTTAGCCCTGACCCATGTGAGCCCTGGCTAGTATGACTCAGTTGGTTGGAGCACGGTCCCATACACCAAAGGGTGGTGGGTTTGATTCCTGGTCAGGGCACATTCCCAGGTCATAAGTTCCACCCCTAGTCAGGGCACAGGTGGGAGGCAACCAATCAATGTTTCTCTTTCTTTTCTTTCTCTCGCTCTCTCGCTGTCTCTCTCACTCTCTCCCCCCCCCCCCCCTTCTTCTCTCTGGAATAAATAATTTAAAAAATAAATGTGTGTTTTTAAAGGGTATAGTTTCAATTTAATTTTTGAGAACATAATTTTAAAAATGAAGGACAGACTCACATGCCAATTTTTCCCCTCTGCAAAATGTTTCTCTTTAATTTTTTATTTTTTTATTGATTAAGGTATTACATATGTGTCCTTATCCTCCCATCTTCCCCCACCCCACTCCTGTTCATGCCCTCACCCCCCTGGTGTCTCTGTCCATTGGTGAGGCTTATGTGCAGGCATGCAAGTCCTTTGGTTGATTTCTCCCCCTTACCCCCACCCTCTCCTACCTTCCCTCTGAGGTTTGAGCTTCTCTGTCTCTGGATCTGTTTTTGTTCATCAGTTTATGTTGTTCATTATAATCCACTAATGAGTGAGATCATGTGATATTTATCTTTCTCTGACTGACTTATTTCACTTAGCATAATGCTCTCCAGCTCCATCCATGCTGTTGCAAATGGTAGGAATTCCTTCCTTTTTACAGCAGCATAGTATCCATTGTGTAGATGTACCACAGTTTTCTAATCCACTCATCTGCTAATGGGCACTTAGGCTGTTTCCAAATCTTAGCTATGGTAAACTGTGCTGCTATGAACATAGGGGTGCATATATCCTTTCTGATTGGTGTTTCTAGTTTCTTGGGATATATTCCTTGCAAAATGTTTCTTTCCTAAAGGAAGATTAACTTATTTAAACACTAACTGAATGAAAACATTCTAAACAAAAGCTGCTGAAAGCAGAAGCGCATTCACACAGCTTTTGGAGCCTCCCACCCCACCTCTACGACCTTTCCCACATTAGTAGCCGAGACTGACCAGCTTCAGAGTTGACTAAAGAGCTCAGATATAAGCTACGAGTTTGAGAATTTGAAAAATACTGTTACCTCAGTGTTGTTCAAATAGTGAAGTTAAATACCTAAAATTACAACCAGGAGTTACCAATATTCATAAATAAAAAAAAGAAAAGTATAGGGCTCATGAGCATTACAAAAATTAAATCTGATGAAATAAGAATATGAATACATTATATTGATACCATAATTAGTACACAAGTGACTGATAACAGAAAAAGATATTTTGAAGAAATTGCTTCTGAAATTAATACTTAGCTTTTATAACCAGAAAATCCTATATAGTAAAAGCCTAATATGCAAATCGACTGAAGGGCGGAACGACCAGTAGCTATGTCGTGCACTGACCAGACGCTCAACGCAGGAGCTGCCCCCTGGTGATCAGAGCATTCCCACAGGGAGAGTGCAGCTCAGCCAGAAGCTGGGCTCATGGCTGGCGAGTGCAGCGGCGGTGGCAAGAGCCTCTCCTGCCTCTGTGGCAGCGCTAAGGAGCAGGGAGCCGAGTGGTAAGGAACAGAGAGCAGGCAGGCAGTAAGGAACAAGGGGTCCCGGACATCCCCTGAGGGATCCCGGACAGCAAGAGGGTGCAGGCTGGGCTGCAGGACTCCCCACCACCCCCACTCCCCAAGTGCACGAATTTTGTGCACCGGACCTTTAGTAATGTATAAAATACTAAATCTTTAATCAACAAAGTCATGTCTTTGTACAAAGCACAAACAAGTCCTGGCACTTACCAGTGGTAGGCGCTTCACTGCAGCCAGGTACTGTAGCAGCCCCTTCGCATGGTAAATTGTAGGATGCAAATCAGGATTTGGACTCTGCCACTGTCTGTTCAAATCCTCTCCACTTAAAGAACAGCGGTGACTACACAAATGCAAACACAGTGATAGACAAACACTGATACCAATAAATTCTTAAATATATTTGATTTAATTTTATGATTCTATTTCACTAAATATTTCAAATTGGTATAGATGATGGGCTCAACAGAATGCATAGGTTAGTCATTAAATAATCGTTTATTAAGCATTTGCTGTGTCCAAGATCCTGTGTTACATGCAATTAAGTGTGGTAACCTTTCAGATTCATAGGTCAAAACTTTCAAGCTATAGAAAATACTAATTCTCAATTCTGGGATTTTATTCCATACTCTATAAAAATTAATGGCCATATTTCCCATTCTGACTACATAATAATCGTTTTTTATACTAACATTTTATATTCTGATTGTATTAGTTATTATTAAAAGTGCTATCTGGGCCCTCCTAAGAAAGGTTAGTTTATGAAAAGCATATATACTTAAATACATTTTCATTTAATCATAGGTATTAAGTATTACAGCCACTGAGCAAAAATTTAAGCAAACAATCAGAAGGTGATAACAGAAATATAAACAGGATTTTAGCTGATCAATTAAAATAAGACATAAAATTTTGTTTTAGTTCCATTACCATAACATACCTAAAAATAAATTATCCTTTTTAAAATTTTCCTAAAATATGAGGAAGATTCATGCTACACTTATGAATAAAGTGCCCTCAACTTTGGAGATGCCATGTCAAATTCCATCTTTCCAATGCACTAAAGAGACCTTGTCTAATTGCCACAGTAAATGAACTGTACAACAATGAGCTACCTTCACTTAAAAAGTAGTATCTTCTCGCATCTCCAGTCTAAAGAATTCCTTCTGTCAGAGACTGTACTTCCTCATACCAGGAAGAAGTTAGCAGATGGACCCAACATGCCATATCAGTGGAAAGAGATCCCAGAGATTTTAAATCTTACAACTAAGATCACACCATTGACAAAATTAAAAAAGAAATATAAGAGGATATGTTAAAAAATCTTTCTCATATCCTAACACTGTGATTTTTCTAAACTAATTCAAGCAAGATAGACATTTTATGAAATCATACTGTCATGAATACAGAATTTGTCAAAATCCCATACTACTAATAAACAAAATATATTTTCATTTTAAAATGTACCTTAAATGAATTCCCCACTAAAAATTTGTTCTAGAAAAAAATCACTAGATTTGCTCTCCAAATTTACCCTGGATAATATTATTTCAACAATTTTATATAGGCTCACCACAATTATCTATAATATTTCTATAACTATTGCTTAACTTACTTTCCATTGATGACACCATCTGGATTTAGCATAGGGACAATTTTAAAAATATAGCATTCTCGTAAGCTCTGAGCAGTAGGGCTATTACTCATGAGATACTCCAATGTTCCTTTCATTACCCAACTTGCATTCGTTTCTCCAGGATGTACCCGAGCAGATAAGAAAACGTAAGGGCGATTTCCTAAAGGACACATAAAATCTCAAATTAAAATGAACGACGACTAAATGTTTGTATGATGTTTGACGTTGGAGCTTTAGAAATATATCTACTCAATCATGAATTCTGATATATATTCATAGTAGAATTCAGCGTGCACCTACTATAAACAAGCACTGTACTAGGCCCTATAGAGGAAAACAGATATAAAACCCATGCAAGCCACATCCTAAAGGAGTTCATAATGTGAACATAATGCAATAAATACTACATGAGTCACTTATTTACCAATGATTAATCTAACATAAAAAAGTATTTAATATAATATTGGTTTTATAAAGAACAAGTAGTTGGGGAAGTTTTAAATATAAATTTATTTTTCATAAAGCCATTGGGAAAAGAAGGAAAATATAATCTTACCCCTGTTTTACAGTCACCATGACAAGTACAGAAAAAAAAGGTATATATATCTTCTCAGAAATTTACAAAGAGAAATATTTTCACTATGCATTTAGATATACCCATCTAAAAAATAACACTCAGCTCACCTGGTCATATTTTCATGCATAGCAAGCTCTTTCTCTTTCCTGAAAATATTTTACTTTCTTATCAAAATTAGAACAGTTTTCTTATTTTTTCTACCCCAGCTATACACCTGAGGCAACTTTAAAAAATAAATGGCAGAGAAACACAAGTAGCTATTTGGTGCTGGAATTAAAACACGTAATAACTTTCTGGTGGTTTTATTTATAAATAAAATTAGCTATAAATTTAATTGATGACATTATTACATAAACTCTTAAAATGACTTGTTACATTATGGTTATGACTTACAAGGATAAGAACTACAGAGTATCAGTATCAGAAGGGACCTCAGATCATCTCACAAAGCTCTCATTTTCGAGATGAGGACACTGAGGCCCAGATGCAGACCGAGGGCTGGGCAGTAACAAGACCAAGACTTCTGATGCCTATTCCTAGTGTTATTGCCCTTACAGACATATATAAAGCAAAGGAAAATAAGGAAGGATGACTGGCATTTTGAGTGAAGAAGACAGACTTACTGAATTGACAGATATGTTCATAATAATTAGACTCTGGCATTGCTGTTATAGTCACCAGGGGACAGCTGTTTCCAGACAGGGTTTCACATAACACATCTCTTCGAAAATAGATTTGCTGGGGGTTGTGCGCTGATTCCAATTTTTGAAGATGCATCTTGATAAAAATTTAAAAGTAAAGTACACAATTATTTTAAAACCCTCTATGAAAAATAGAAATAAATGCATCTAGATCTCCACATAACTAAATGTCAGTCAGATTCCTAATCCCCTCTCTGGAACCCTCAGAGGCCAGATGTTATTCAAACATCAGTATTTGGGGAACTCAAGACAGATACAGTGTATATACCATTAAATGTGCAATACCACAAACAGGGTCAGAGGCAGCCTGTATAAGCAGGTTATTAAATCTGCAGCAAAACATATAAAGAGTCCCTCTAAGTGGAATCAATATTCTAAATAGGCTCACATCAATTTAGGCCAGGCTTTGCTGCCAAATGGGCTATGAAAAAGCTTTTGGTTCTCAAAGCCTTCTGAATTTTGAAATGATAAATTACTGTAGACCTACAACAGCAATGAAAAACATGCAGAATAAAAATTATGTCAGACAAAGTTTGTAGCAACTTTTCCTGATTTCAAGATTAATATAGGTTCATTGTGAAAAGGGGGGAAGATACAGAAAGAACAAAGAAAAAAATTTAAACATCCATAATTGCATCATTTAGATTACTACTAACAAACGCCAATGTACATAAACAAAACTATAATTACACATGACTTTTTAAAACCTGCTTTTATTCCTTAGTAATTTATACAAACACACACATATTCATAATTACGAATACCATATAACATCATTAGTATATGGTCATACCAAATATAAACTATTCAATCCCTTATTTAAGATACTTAGTTGGTTTCCACACTTTTGCCTATGTTCATTCACGTAATCACTATTCACTGTGTGGTCACTACTTCTGTGCCAAAAACTGTGCCTGGCACCAAGGACATAACAGTGAAGGAATGGACCCTACCTGGGGACAATGCAGAGCACTGTAGTAAGGAGAGCCGAGCTGAGTCTGCGCAGTGAGGAAAGGTCTCCCAGAAAAATATTACATTTAAACTGGGAGCCAAAGGATGAGTGAAGAGGACAGAGAAGAGAGGTGCAGGCAGAGGAAAAGTGTGCAGGAAGAACAGGATCTACTGGTAATTGTGATAACTAAGTGATGCGTGGATTACCTTTTAAAAATGTAATAGGTATGTATTTCATCGTGAATTACAAAACCGTCTACACATTAAACCTGCAATTCCCTGGATATTAACTTAGGATGTAGATAAACTTTAAAGAGTGAATTATTTTAAAAAACTATTTAATAATAAATATTAAGTAAATAATAGCTCACACAGTCTGTGGAGGTGGCAAAAAATGTGAAAGACAGCAAAGAAATGACTTGGTGAGAATTTTAGACTTTGTGCAAATGGAAAAAAGACAGACGAAGAGGAAATGGGATAAAAGTAAGTTTTAGGACACCAGTAAGAAAAAGGTTGGCAGAAGTCCAGGTGAGAAAACATGCAAATGCCTGGAAAAGGTCATGGGATAGAAAGCAAGTAGGGGAATTCAATATACACTAAAAAGGTAAACATCAGTAAGGAACACTAACATGTAACCCTATAAAGAACAACACTATATATTCTGATGCTGTGTTATTCAGAGGGATACCTGAATTGCAATCTTTATTCAAGTAAAGGGAGCCTCATTTAGTGTCCTCAGCCTTGGTACCTCTGCTGCTCCATGGACTGTGTTTTCCCCTCATTTTCCCCTCTCTAATCATGTGGAAGCTTGTTTCTAACCCTAGTGCTCCAATTCCTTTCTGGGTAAATTGATCATATCTTCATGATCCTTGGTCAGTAGGACAGCCATTCTGTTCTGAGAGTAAATCTACCACAGTAATTACTTGAATTCACTTGTTTTATTTTGTTTTACAATGCAAATAATCAAAAATCTCAAAAGAACCCACAAAGCAACTCTTGTACCCCAAATTCTAAGCAACCTAGATCTAGGACTCCATATAAAATTATTAGAAGAAATAAATTCTCTATAGAAAACTTTAATTGCATCCACATTATTCTACTGTTAGATTTTTCTATCAGATCCAATGCTTCTCATTAAATAGGTGGAAATCTCATCCAGTTAAAATCTGAAAATCATGAATCTTAGAGAACTGTATATTTCTACCCAAAATAGAAAGTAAAAATCATGTCAAATTTCCTTTCTAGTACATAAAAATAAAGACTACATCCCCATTTATAGCCTTTAATGTTTTCAACAAATATTGTATTATTATCTAAAATCTTCAACACTGGATCTTTTTTATTTCATTAAGAAATTAATTAAAGCAATTTTTCTTCTATTATCTGGCACATATACATATAACACAATAATAGTCATAATACAACTTAATGAGTTCTCACCTGTAAAGTTGAGTACGTATATGGATAGTGATAAGCAAAGTAGCAAACATCATCTTTATGTGGGAAATTGACAGTGAATGTAATTGTATAGTAGGATTTTCCCTTTTGCCCACCTGCAGCAACTGAACTTCTTGAGAAGTGATTTCTGCAATAGAAAAGCATAAAATGTTTATTTCCTCCAAACAAAATCCTGATATTTTTCCTTGCTATTATATTAAACAGAACTTCAAGGTGGGGGGGGGGGGAGAAAAACCATCATTTGTGAAAAGTGCAACTTAAGTATTCTATAAAAATAGACTTGATACTAATAAAACAATTTCTATTAGGCAACATCATTACTGTTCACTTCTGGATTTACTAATTAAATAGAGTTAATACCCTACACATCAATAAAAGTTTTAGAAGCCATTCTTTGATAGCCAAACACATTACTGGTAGACAATGATCATCAATGGCTGCTACAGCCATTAGATGAAAGGCTGATGAACACCTTTGCAGTGGGTGGGACGAAAGTAGGTTTACAGTTGTTTGTATATCATAGGAAAATAATACAATAGTTAATAAATAAGAATACAAGAATAAACTGTGTTTTGCATACTCACAACTATAAACTTACTTTTGCTTCACCCCATACATGAATTCACTAGTCAATCTTAAGATTAAAAAAAAGAAATAACCAGAGATAATGTTTTCCAATTCACTGCACCATCTATAAAGTTTTCTTGCCAAAAATCAAACCTGAAATTGATCAAGCTTCTAGAACTATTACTTTATAGGAAATCGGTGAGACTAGAAGAATTCATTTACAGAACAAGGGAGCAACCAGCAGAATCCAAAATGTGGGAAATCCTACATGACAAATTATCTAGTTTCAATAAACAAAGGAGAAATAAAAAGAGATAAAAGGGAAGCCTATAAATTAAGAGACTTAAGAGACATAGCAACACAAATCAAATGCAATGTGCAGTCCTTGGCAGGTCTGATTGAAACCAACTATAAAATAACATTTATGAGACAAGTGGGGAAGTTTGAACACTGGATATTTTATCATAGTAAGGAATTTTCTTTGGTGTGATAATGGCATTGTGGTTATTAACTCTCTTAAATATATACATCTAAAAGACAAAGACCTTTGAAGTATACGTGGATAAAATATGGTATCGGGAAATGTTTTTAAAAATTCAGTGTAGAGGTGGCGGTAAAAGTATAACTAAAAACCAACCTGTGTTGATACTTGTTGAAACTAGGTGATGAATACATGAGGTCTCATTATCCTATTATTTGTTTTTATAAATGTAAATTTACTTTCCAGACTTAAAATATCAGTGACATATGATGAGTTAAAAATGCTTTTTCTATTAACTTAATTTCTAAATTTCCAAATCACCTTGTGCTATTTAAGCCACAAACTGAAGAAAAGCTATGGCCTATAGACACATATACAGACTTTCAAGGAATTTTCAAATTGGTATAGTCTTCATTAACTTAGCCATTACACCTTCAATAGACTCATATTCTCTCTCTCCCTCACCCTCCCTCTCTCTCTCTCTCTCTCGCTCTCGCTCTCGCTCTCGCTCTCTCTCTGTCTCAATCCCCCCCCCCCTCAGGTGAGGATTAACAAAACATAAAAAAACAGTATACATTTTGACTCCCCAATATAACAGTCGTCCCTTAGTATCCATGGGGAGCTGGTTCCAGGACCCCCACCGATACCAAAATCAGCAGATGCTCAAGTCCCCTATGTAACATGGCATAGATGAATGAATATAGTTGGCCCTCCAAGTCTGCGGACTCCCAACCACAGATCAAAAACAGTACAGGTATTTATTGGGGGGAAAATCCACATATAAGTGGATCCGTGCAGCTCAAACACGTATTACTCAAGGATCAGCTATACTTCCACTAAATGTACCCCTAAACTGATCTCAAATTTTAAAGGATTCTGTTAGAAGTAACACTAAAGCATATCACTGCAATTCAAAGAATGCAATAATAACTCTACTTTTTAATATTTAAATTGAAATAGAGTAAGGTTAATATCTTCTTCTGTAAACTGATGACCTAGTAGTCTTAGAATACTTACTTATAGTAACAAATGTCCGTCCCCACACGAGTCCACCATGGTCTGGCATTTAATGCTTCCTGAACTGAATACATGAGTGGTTGCATACCTTTGACAGAGAGACAGAAAAAGAAAATTCTTTCAAAATTTTTGAGATAAAAATTAATCTTGCCATTGTAGAAAGCAACAAATATTCAGAAAGTTAAAAGGCAACACATTTCCATTATTTTAGTATATATTTTTTAAAAATCTGAGAAATTTCTTTAAAATCTCATGTCAATCAATATGCTTTAATTTCCAGTTTAACTAAAATAGATTACAACTTTAATGAGTGAAAAGTCATTAAACTTTTTTCTATTACCTTTTCTATGTTAGATCAGTTAAAATAAAAAGAAATATATACACACACACACACACACACATCTTATAATAAGTGAAAGAGTAAAAAAAAAAAGGGGGGGGGGGAATAGCTCTATAGCTCTCAGAAGATTATCTACACTGAAGAAAAAGAAAAAATACCACCAAAATAGCATGGTTATTTTCTTCCTCAACCTTCTTCCCATACAAATGTGATTATAGCAGGGAGGAGGAGAAGGAAGGACTGTTAACAAAAATAGGATTAAATATATAGTATATTTTCTTGGGTAGTTTTAGAAATATACTTTCCACATGAACTTTAAAATCACCTTATCCTATTTCATAAAAGAATGTACTGGGTTTCTAACTGGAGTTAATGAAATTCATGTTAATTTTACAAATGATGATCGTTTTTGAGATGCGATTTGACTTTCCTTAAATCCTAACTTAAAGATATAATCATTTTCTTAATTTTCTTGCTACAGACCATTTTGCTAAACTTATCTGGGTATCTTTTTAGTCTTTAGTTGTCTCTTGGATTTTCTAAGTATGTAAACCATACCATTTGTAATTTAAAATATTTTATCTCTTTTAGTACTTATATCATTTACTCTTTCTACTTTTATTTTTTATTTAGAGAAATGAAACCTCCAAAATGACTCTGAATATAGTGGTAAGCAGAACTGTCTTGTTCATAATTTTAATCCAGTTGTTTTGCCATTCAATAGAATATTTGTCAATTTTTTTTATAAATCAACTCTATCACATTTAAATAACAAAAGTGCTAACACTGAATAATTCTGATGTGCCAGACCTTGCTCTAAGCATATTTACATAACTTAAGTCACTAAATCCTCACAACAACGTTCTGTGGTAGGTGCTATGATCATTTCCATAGCTGAAGTCGTTTCTTCCATAATTCTTATTACACTTAAGTGTTTTAATTATTTTATCAAATGCCTTTTTAGCACCCACTAACAGAATCACATGGCTTTTCTCCTTTAATTTGTTGATTATGCTGAAAGGTTTCCTAATGTGAACTCTTTGTATTCCAAGGAGATACTATTCTTTTACAGCATATGATTAGATTAGCTGAAATCTCATTTAGGACTTTTGCATCTAAAAATGGTCTTTTGATTTTAATTAGCTTTACCAAGTATTGGTACAAGATTACACTAGCTTTGGAAAAATATATTAATGATAATTTATTGGAATAAAAGTAAAATCTATTTTTTAAAAGGTAAGTATCTCAGCTGCAATAGCATCTCAATATAGCACCTAATACATTTCTTAGTTCCTCAAGAACAGTTATAGACTATTCATAATAATTACTTTTTATTAATCAATTCCAGTGCTTCTATATTTTGTTTTATTTCTAGTTTTAAAAATAGTATTTCTAAAATAGTATTTTAAATAGTATTTTAAAAATTTTCTTCTTCTTTTGGTTTATCTTCTTGTTTTTCTAATATCTTAAGTTGGATGCTTAGTTTACTTATTTTTAGCCTTTTTTTATTGTAAACTAGAGGCCCAGTACATGAATTCGTGCACAGGTGGGGTCCCTCAGCCTGGTCGGCAATCAGGGCTGATGGGGGCCATCTCACCCAGTCCTGATCGGGGCCGATTGGGACCAGCTGGCAGGGGCAGGGACTGTGGGAGCTTGGCTGGCCACAGAAGGTTGGCTGTGGGAGTGCACTGACCACCAGGGGGCAGCTCCTGTGCTGAGTGTCTGCCCCCTGGTAGTCAGTATGCATCATAGCTACTGGCCTGTCATCGGTCATAATGGTCGCTTAGGCTTTTATATAGACTAGAGGCCCTATGCACGAAATTCGTGCAAGGGACTCACCCTTGCAGCCCCGGCTGCCCTGGCCGACCCTCGCAGCCCCTCGCAGCCCCTTGCAGCCCCGGCCGGCCCTCGCAACCCTGGCTTCGTCCATAAGGTCGTCCAGACGGTCGTTCTGCTGTTCAGTCTAATTAGCATATTAGCTCTTTATTATATAGGATAATGCCAGTTATTAAAGGCTTTCAATTTTCCTCTGAATACCAGTTAGCTATGCCCATAAGTCTATAATGTGTAGCACTTTCTAGATCCAATTGAACCTTCTGCCACAGTGGAAATGTCCTCTATCTACACTGTCCAATCTGGCAGCCAATCACCAGGCCTGGCTATTATGCATAGAAAGTGAACTTAGAGACACTAAAGAACTGAATTTTAAATTTCTAATTAATTTAAATATTTAGTCACATATGGCAAGTCACTACCATAATGACCAGTACAATTCTAGATAATTTCTAATATCGGTTTTAAATTTTCTCTCTGGGTTTTTGTTTTTAGAAGACTATTACATATTTCCAAGTACTCATTTTTGTTCAACTTTTTGTTGATTTCTACTATTTTTCATCACAGCAAGGAAATCTAAAATCTCTGGTAACTAGAATTAATGTTGCTATATGGCTCACTTGAAAGTTGCCAGGAGAACAGATCTGAAAAGTTCTCATCACAAGAAAAAAATTGTAACTGTGTCATAATGGGTATTAGCTAGATTTATTGTGATCATTTTGCAAGTACACAAATATCTAATTGTCATGTTGCATATCTAACACTAATATGTCAATACGTTACAAGTTATATGTCAATTATATCTCAATTTATAAAAGAATTGTGGTTATTAAAGCATCTTCAAGGACTTTAACTGGTTAATACACATCTATTCAGTGCTTTTGACCCTGAATTTTTCTTTGTCTAATATTAACATTACCACTTTTGTTTCATTTTATTTGCATTTTCCTACTTTATCTCTGCCCAATCATTTTCAACTTTTCCGTCATTTAAATAACACACACACACACACACACAGATTCTCTTGCTCTCTTCCCACCACCCCTCCCCCAATTGTGTAATTCTCAATACATGATTTTTGAGGACATCTTAGCTCATTCATCATTAGTAATGACAGATATACATTTCATTTCATTCCTTCCATCTTATTTTCTTTCTACTATTGATTAAATATTTCTTCTTCTTTACCTTTTTATTTTACAGGTTTGGTTGCATTTCTCCACATTTCCTTTTCATTTGAAGTTTTCTATTGTGCTTTCCATCATAATACTTATGACTACTATTTCTCTGATACTTTATAAAAATAACTAAGCAATCCCACCAAGAAAAATGAACTTTCACTTCTTCCATGTCAATCTCTTAGAATGATTTTACTTAACACATTTTATAAATTCCAAGTCCTCTATCTTGAGACCATTTTCCTTGTTTATTCTTCCCAGAGATAGTTCAGGGGCAGCATATTTTCTGATTTCTACATACACAAAGATGTAGTTCGTTTGAAGTGACAAAAAATTACAGATTTTGCAAAAGACATCTATTTGGCTGTCTTCTCACTTCCAGCGCCACAGATGAGAAGTCCAATACTAATCTAATTTTTTCACATGCAGAACAACAAGGTCATTACGAGAACGTGATCTGCAACCAGACTATCTGGGTCTGAACTCCAACTTCATCACATCAGGTGTGTGATCCTGGGCAGATTACTGAACCACTTAACACCCGTGTCCCCTCTGTAAAATGAGTGTAAGGACAGCGCTAGAATATTTGTTGTGTGGATTAAGAGCATCACATCTGTTAGCACTTAAAGAAGGTCTGGTACATGATGAATATTCAATAAATATTAGCTGCTGTTATTATCGTTAATTAACCAGTTGTTTTAAAGTGGATGTATGATAAGATTTTTTTTTTACTTGAAACTCATGTATTTCACTGGTACATAGAAGATTCCTATCTTTCTTATTTCTACCTAGGATTCAGTG
Organism: Myotis lucifugus; assembly: GCF_000147115.1. Classification (NCBI taxonomy): domain Eukaryota; kingdom Metazoa; phylum Chordata; class Mammalia; order Chiroptera; family Vespertilionidae; genus Myotis; species Myotis lucifugus. Next base: position 99,048 of record NW_005871343.1, on the reverse strand, counting down.
AGCCATTTCAAATGGAAACAGTAACCTCCTCCAGACACACAAAATTCATAATGGTTATTTATAGCAAAGTGGAACAAGATTCAGGCTGAGGTCAAAGGGCACATTCGATTTATCTGAAGTATTCTAGTTTTATAAAAGACAATGTATTCTTACATTACTTTTAAAATGATAAGTTCATTCTGGGCAGTGAAGGGAGCTACATTTGGAAATTCTGACTATAATAAAAACCATATGAACCAAACAGGGTGCCCCAATAATAATCAATCAAATGAGGTAACTCAGGCTGAATAAACCATAATCTACTCAATGTGATATAGAAAAGCTATCTTTGAATAATTAATGTAGTCATTAGCCAAAGAATAAAACCTTAATGTGCATAAAACAAATACACTAAGAACTTCCCATCTCGTCATACGAATATAGACCAGCGGTTCTCAACCTGTGGGTTGCGACCCCTTTAGCGGTCGAACAACCCTTTCACAGGGGTCGCCTAAGATCATCCTGTATATCAGATATTTACATTACGATTCATAACAGTAGCAACATTACAGTTATGAAGTAGCAACGAAAATAATTTTATGGTTGGGTCACAACATGTGGAACTGTATTTAAAGAGCCAGAAGGTTGAGAACCACTGATATAGATGATCAAAATATTAAATTGCCACAGTGAAGCCAACACCCAATGACATTAACCTCTAATACTACCCAAGTAAAGGTCAAAGTTGTATTGAGTACATTCTCAATAACACGTGCAGATACAAAGAAAGACAAGGTGTTGTAGGCCCTAATCATCAAATGTACTATGAATCACTGACTCACAACATTTTCAAACTGAAGCTAATATCCTCAATTAACAGATGAGAGGAACAAGAAAACTTTAAAATGGAGCATGAATAAACTTAGGGGCACCTATCACAAGTGGCATATGTTTTCTGGGCTCGGTGGCTCTATGCGAAAAAAACACATGGCTAGTACAGCAGAGGTTTATACTAAAAAGAGGAAGGTTAGATTCTTGGTCTGGAGGCTAACAGCAGTCACTTGAATCTGATGGAAACATGTCAAAAGGATACATATGCCAGCATAAAAGATATCCCATTGGCCAAATCTTGGGCAATTTGGGTGTCGAATAAAAAATGATAGAAAGAAATTATAAGCCACTGAGCAAAAGAGGAAACCAGTTCATCTATCCCAGCGGTTCTCAACCTGTAGGTCGCGACCCCTTTGGCGGTCGATCGACCCTTTCACAGGGGTCACCTAAGACCATCCTGCATATCAGATATTTACATTACAATTCATAACAGTATCAACATTACAGCTATGAAGTAGCAACGAAAATAATTTTATGGTTGGGTCACATGAGGAACTGTATTTAAAGGGCCAGAAGGTTGACAACCACTGATCTATATCCATTGTCTCATTCGTTTAACAAATATTTTCTGAACATGAATTAAAGGCCATAGTATAAATACAGTGGTCAGCAACAGAGACACTTTCCCTGACCTTATGAAATTTACAAGCAAGTGGTAAGGGTAGGCAGAGAAGGTATTAATCATTCACACACAATAACAACATAAAGATGTAAAGAGCACCCTGAAAGGAAAAGATTACAAGGAACATTTATCAAGGGGACTAATCCAGTCTGGAGAGTCAGGGAAGACTTCCTTAGTCGAGTGATGGTGTAGCTCAACTTCACAGTATGAAATTAATTAATGTGGGCAATTTAGAATCCTACATACTAGACTCCAAAATTCTATTTTGTTGCCTGGTTCTACAATGTTCAATTTATATATGAAGGTTGTTAAAAATCCTATTTATATGGGAGACAGTAGAGGGTGAAGGGAATGGGAGAGGAAGACAGAGTGCAAGAGTGCCAGAGAGGAAGCTGTGATGAAAGCTCCAAGTTTTACTAAAATGCAAGACTGCCATCTAGTGGTAACTTGAGCAAACCCCTTTCAATTATTGAGGGTGAGGGTAAGGGGTCATGGATTACAACAGATACAGACAGCACTATTATACAGTGTCATAAATTTTCAAGTGTAAGTTCACAAATAAGATCATTCATTTGTAAAAAGAAAAGAAAAAAAAAGAAAGAAAGAAACCTAAGTATTTAGTAGAATTTCCTTAAATATCCCCATAAAAGGACAACTTGGGGAAATAAAAGCAGCAGTAATTCAGCCTCTTTTGGGGGGAACTGGCAAAGAACAAGATCTCTTTAGGGAACCTTTGCTAAAATCCAACATTAAGTACTCCAACAACCAGTATGTCCCAATCAAGAAAAGAAAAAATATTCAAACAATAAGCTACTTTTCTAATTACTATTATTTCCTGATTTCAATCACATAGGGCAATTAAATAAATCCTTCCAGCTGAAGAAGTTCTACTACAAATATTTTTAGTCACCAGTATCCTCTCTTAAAGTGGCTTCAAAATTAATCTGATGATAATAACATTAACTACAGAGCTAGTTATAAATTCTTAAAATGTTTAATTCTTAATTTACTAAAATATTGGTCCCTTCCTTCTTCTAACTCAATTCATGTTATAACAAACCAAAATCTGCTCTATGTTGTATTAACTTAAATCTTATGATAGAGTTCCATAAAAAAAATACATTACATCTACCTAACAGCTGCTTCCATAGCTTATACCAACTTCATAGTTAAATATTTACAAATATGTGGAAAGAAAAAGAAAAATCAACAGACAACTTCTTGTTAGAATCTGGGAGGAATCTATACTAAATTTAAGGCAGATGGAGCAAGACTGAGAAAAATCCAAATATGCCTCATGATCTATTTTTTATATACATATTTTAGATTTCCACAACTCAAAGAAGTGTTGCACTACACCTTGAAGTCTCTTCAAAAATAACAGATAAAGATATAATAAAGAAGTGCAAGAAATAAAAAGCATAAAAACCTCAAACATATCAATTATAAAGAAAAATTTTAACAGGCTAAAAATCACAAATTAAAAGGGTAAAACAACAAAATGCAAACTCTATTTACAAGAAATAAGATGCAAAGATATCAACCAAATTCAAAGGAATATTAAAATAGAATTTGGGGCAAAAGATACTGAATGGGATAAATATGACTACTCTATACTGTTAAAAGGAAATATGAAAATGTGAAAAATTTCTATGTACCAAATAATTCTGCCAGGGTTGGGCCTCGATCCCCAACAGGGGGCATACAGGAGGCAACTGATAGACATTTCCCTCTCATATCAATGTTTCTCTCTCTTTGTTTTCCTCTCTAAAAAAAAAATTCAATAAAATAAACTATATTTATATATTTTTACAAATAAGCTTTAATACTGTAATCCTAACTCTATAAAAGAGTAAAATTGAAATTTAAAATTATGTGAATGTGAATAAATTTAGGGATAGATACAACATGCTAAACAGTACATTTTCTCTTCTCTTTCCTTCCTAAGAGAGTCTTTTAAACTGTTTTTAATCTACCAAGTTCCTATATGAAAGACCCACTGTTTAATAATCAGGAAAAAAAAACACATTTACAGCAGGCAGATAGATTTTAAAAATTCCACTCCTGTGAATTAGTAACTAAAAATTATATACACAAAGATTTAGTATAATGTTTATCTCAGCATTATTTAAAATAGAAGATACTATAATTAGAAACAACATAAATGTCCAATAAAGAAAGGTTTAAGGAGACAAATGTACTACTCTGTAATATTTTAAGCAATAAAATAAATAAAAATAAAATAAAAAATAAAGAAAAAGAAAGGTTTCGATAAATAAGTTACAGTACCTCCATAGGATGCCCATTAAATTCTGTTTCAGACACATTCAATGACCAAAAAAATGCTGACAATATGTTTGGTTAAAATACAGATTATGAAACTTGCATAGGTTATCAGCCCCATTTTTTTAAATAAATATATAACTATGTATACATATACATCACATATTGCATTATTAAAATGCCTAGTAGGAAACAACAAATGTAAAAATGATTATCTCTGGATGATGCACTGTTGATGGTTTTTATTTTCTTAACACCAATTTGTTTTCTAAATTCTCCACAAAATGAGTTTGAAAAGTGTGATATACACATAAGAATATCCAGCCCTGGACAGGTGGGAGGCTCAGTTAGTTGAGCGTCATTCTGTACACCAAAAAGTTGCAAGTTCAAATTCCCAGTTAGGTCACATACCTAGGTTGCAGTTTGATCCCTGATCAGGGCATGTATGGGAGGCAACGGATGGATATTTCTCTAATATCGATGTGATGTTTCTGTTTCTCTCTCTCTCTCTCTCTCTCTCTTTCTGTCTCTCGGTCTCTCTCTCTCTCTCTCTCTCTCTCTCTCTCTCTTCCTCTCTCTAAAATCAATGAAAACATATCCTTAGGTGAGGATTAAAAAAATAATAATATATAATAGGCAAGGGGTAAGGAAGAAGGAAAATTTAAAAATAAAGAAGTCATCTATCTCACTGCTTTGTTTTAGTTGCAGAATTATATTCATTTTTAATTTAAAATGGCACTAGAGGAAGAGATTATTTTATTAATCATATAGATGTATGGAGTTTTTAAAAACAGAAAAACATTCCAAATGTATGTTTCTAATTTAAAAAATTAAAATATTGAATAAAGTTTAAAGTAGTAAGAGTATTATTTTATAAAAGTGTATAAATATAGTTAGTAGAAATACCATCTACCTTACTTAGCACTACAGTTTGAAAATTATACTGATTATCATTTCAGCAATAAATATGCCTTTGTTTTATTCTTAAAGAGCACTCAAAATGCAATTACATTTATTTATCTTTTTCTCCTCTAAAATATTATGTTAGCATTATACTTACAAGTTAAATAGGAAAAATACAAGATTCTTTACTTGTTTTGGGTATTTTTAATAAGTCCATTAAGGTCATTTTTAAAGTTATACAAACACTTAAGGTCAACAAACAAACGTTTCTGCGAATTAGGGCATTCAATAATTAGTATTTATACCTAAAAATCAAAAATTAAGAATGTGAAATAAATTACCAAGAATATCCATACTACTATTCATGCAAATCAATATAATCACTGAGATAATCCTTAAAAGTAGATTACTTAAAGTTTTTAAATACTATAACGAAACCAGATATTATGCTACCTAATCTTCTTATACTTAGTACATTAAATTAGTGAATCTGACTAAAGCTTTCATGCCATACATGTAAAGTGATTAGAGTATACAATTTCCTGTTTTCCACATAAATAATGACAATTGGGAACAACCTCTTCAACTCTTGAAAGGTTCAATTTTCAGCAATGCCCCCTTAAAGAGCATCTTCATATTCATGCTTTTAACAAGTTAAAACATTTATTTGAAACAGATAACATGGCCTCTCATTCCTTAGTTGTTAAAAGCTTTTCATCCTTACAACAAATGACTTGAGACCTCAGATTTTGAAACTTGTCAGACAAAATATATCTGTAAAGAATTATTTTCTTTTACCCCCAAATTATCAGACTAATACTTGAAAATTGATGGTTTCCATTTTAAATGACTGATCTTAAGTTTTACAATTATATTATCTTCCACTGATATATTTGACTATAAAGACTGATGCCTGACAAAGAACTCTTAATTTTTTTTAAATATTTTTATTGATTTCAGAGTGGGAATGAGAGGGAGAGAGAAATAGAAACATCAATGATGAGAGAGAATCACTGATCGGCTGCCTTCTGCACTCCCCCTGCTGGGGATCGAGCCTGCAACCAGGCATATGCCCTTGACCGGAATCAAACCCCGGAACCTTCAGTTCGCAGGCCGACACTCTATACACTGAGCCAAACCGGCTAGGGCTACATTTTTTAAAGTACTAAATACATAGCCTTAACTGAGGCTATGAATTTAATATTTTTGCTGGTACAACACCAGTTTGTTTTTAATTGCTTCATGAGGAAACAGTAGAGAAAGCCAATGAAACAAAAAGCTGGTTCTTTGAAAATGTCAATAAAATTGACAAGCCTCGAGCAGGACTGACAAAGAAAAACAGAGAAGACACAAATTACTATTATCAGGAATGAAACAGGGGATATCATTGGAGACCCTGCAAACATCAAAAGGACAGCAAGGGAGCACTCTGAACAACTTACACACATTTGACAATTTAGAAGAAATGGGTCAATTCCTAAAAATACAAACTACCACAACTCACTCAAAATAAAACAGATAATTTATATGAAAGAAACTGAATTTCTAAGTTAAGAGACTACCAAAAGAGAAATCTTCCGGCCCAAATAATTTCATTGGAGAATTCCACCAAATGTTTACGAAATCAACACTAAATCTACACAAGCTCTTCCAGAAAATAAGAGGAGGGAACATTTCCCAACTCCTTTTATAAGCTCAGTGCCGCCAGGACATACCAAAGCCAGATACAGTACAAAACAAGAAGAAAATTATTGCTCAATATCCCTCCTAAAGAGAAATGTAAAAATTCTTAACAAAATATTAGCAATTATACACAGTGACCAAGGGGGGTTTATTACATGGATAAAAAAGGCTGGCTCAATATTCTAAAACCAATGTGACAAGTCATATTAATAGGCTAAAGACGAAAAATCACATGATCAAATCAACTAATGCAGAAAAGCACATGACAAAATTCAACACCTATTTACAATAAAAAGTCTCAGAAAACTACTAATAGAAACTTCCTCAAGTAGATTTAAAAAATGTACAGAAAACTACAACTAACATCATACTGAATGGTGAACTCTGAAGGACTAGCGCAGGCTTTGTGGTGAAGGAAGTACCCTGTGTCTTGACTGTGGGGACAGTTACAGTAATCTACAAATGTGATAAAACAGCACAGAATGATGCACCCATGTTTTACCAATGTCAGATCCTGGCTTTGATATTGGACTACAGTTATGTATGATGTAATCGCCGGAGGAATCTTAGTGAAGAGAACTTGGAACCTTTCCACAACTTCTACAATTTTTAACTTTCTATGAATCTATTCAAAATAAAAAGTTTAAAAAGATTGCTTTCTGCAATTCTCTTCTAGATGAACTGACATGAGTAACCTGAGCAGCATACATGATACAGTTATAGTGGCATTTAATTTGGATGAAATCAACCATACTCATTACATTTTAATGAGTATCCACACAATGATAACTCTCGTTACTAACAATGCAAAGCTTAGTCTATGTCAAATTTTGCATAATAAACATCTGAATTTTGAGAACCAGAGAAAACAAAAGAACACAAACTTTTTTTTTAAGTTAGCAATTTTTTAATTATCTATCCCTCGGATATGATGCCTGTGTGCCCTCTAAGTTGGAGGAAAAAAACAGTCTTACCATAATTAAACTGACTGTTGGACTTTTCACAGTTAATGATGTTAAACCTGTAAGCAACACCTGGCCGCATTCCACTGACTTCAAAGTAAAACCACTGATGATAATGATTACTATTTATATCCGAGTTCAGAATAAGATCATATTCATTTCTGAAAATAGAAAATGAAGAAATCTGATGAAAATGAGAAAAGTATCTATGCACATACAAAATGAGAAAATTTTAAATGACTTACTTTCTAATTTGAATTACTTTGCGCAGATTCCCAGATTCAAATTTGGAGTTAAACTTCAAAATATCTCCTTCTTCTGGAATGATGTAACTAAATAAAAATTTTAAAGTAAGTATAATAAAATACATTGCCTTTAAGCAGGTAAGCAATAATAAACATAAAAACACACTACAGATTAAAAATACACCATTACCACCTCACCTTCCTCATTATTTTGAAACCAAAAAACATAACCAACACAAGCAAAATACAAACTCTGGCTAATACTTATAGACAAAAACATTATAATTACAAGTAGAGATTTGTTCCTACATTAATAGCAAATGTTAATAAAAATGAGAATTTGTGCCTCAGTGAATAAGTGCCATTTCTAAATATGTACTAATAATCATATTAAAAAGGCCAGACGTACTTTTTAAAATGCATATGACTTGTTCTCGGTACTAATAATTCTAACTAAGCAGTTCTGAAGTAAAATATTGTTTTAAATTGAGATAACTACATTACCTACTATCTTCTAATACCCAGAAAGATGAAGGTATTATCCTCATTTTACGTACTCATTACTTTAGTAAATACTTACTGAGCACCTACTAGGTGCCAGATACTCTTTTTGTTACTTGTCTGTTTCCCTAAATGAATACAAATTCTTGCTCTTCTGGAGCCTACATTTAATAGGGGAAAACTCCAAAAAGCTCAAAGATTTTATTCAAAATCATTTCAGTTAAAAATAAGCCACACTCAGGATTCTTGTTCTTACCACATCTGCCTGATCTGTCCGACACAGAATTACAAATGTTGAAATAACTAAGAGACAAATAAGGAGATCTGTTTTTCATTTTTAAGAATATTATTTCAACTTCAGTCATTATCCTTTAATAAAAGTCTTTGAAAAGTGCTTTATTTCCTCCAAATAAGACCAGGAAAATGTGAAATTTTCCAAAAATAACAGAATGTTAAAGGGGAGGGAAAAATCCACTGAGGGCTAATTAAAGTTTTCATTTGAGGATGCAAATGACTAACTAACAGTCACATTCGTAATTTGTAATTTTCATTTATTTACTTTTATATAAACCCTAAAATGTTTGATATTAGTGATAATCCTGAACTGCAAATGACACTACCACATCAAGCATCACAAACAGTTAGGCAAGTAATTTCAAGACCTGAAGCAGATTATAAACAATGAGAGACAAAAGAGCATAGCAGGGACTGTGGAGAATTAGCAAACTTGTATTCCTTCTGAAGGGGATGGTAACGTATTGTCCTGAGGATATGAAAGCTAAATATTACAGGACAAAATTAAAGAATTTCACATGATATCTCCACTCTCTTAGGTGGAAGTAATTTTAATTTTTTTAAAACAGCATCAATTTGTGCCCTTTACCTTATTAAACCCATTAAAAGTCCACCTAAGAACAAACAAAAGCTTGCGATATATTCAATTTAAGTAGATAAACATGATTTTATTACTACATTATCATTATATCCCTGCTAAAAGCTGAAAGTGTAGTGACAGTAAACTAGGTGGAAGTTAAAAGATAACCTTTTAACTGAAGGTTAACACTGAAGTTTTACAGTAAAAATGAAACTACTAAAAGTAAAACAAAGCCAAACAAAGAAATGAGACTTACTTTGGGTTATCTAAGTCATATACCACTCGATCTATGATATCACTCTGATGTATTAGCCTCTCAATATCTTGGGCAATTTTTGTCCTGAAATCATAAAAGAGACGTTTGACCAAAACTCGCTGATATATGCCAAGGCACAACTTTCTCCAAATTAAGTTTTGGATAAAAATAAAGTATAAAACGATAAAAATTTCTTAAAGATGACCATTCCTCTATATATATTTTGTGTACGAAAAAATTATCACTATATAACAAGACAAAAGTCAGTATTTTTAAAGTCTGAGTTCAAGAAAATAACCAGGTAGAATACAGTTACAAGCCCAATAGTTTTTTAAAATCTTGAATGTCTATTATGCCTTGATTCATAGAAATTGTGTGGACCCACTCTCTAGCCCTTAGGCAAATAATTTTGTATACATAATAGTAGCATTATTAGAAGCAGTAAAGATCTGAAAAGCCAGAGAGTATATAAGAAAGAGATTTTTAAAACCCACCCTCACTGGTATGTAGCTAAAATGCAGTTGGGAACTGGCCTGCACATTCTGCAGAGTCCATTCTCTCTTCTACAGCTGGAGAGGAAATGTGCAGGGGAGGCAAACACTTGTGTCCGGAAGCGGAAGGCGGTCCCTGCAGCTCCAGGATTCTCTAGGCCTGACCTTCCCCTGACTCAGTCCAACAAAATAGACACCAACTTACTGGAAAATTCCTAAAATCCCTGCCACTGTCCTAGAAGATTCAGCCACACAGAGACACCACAATCTTCCCATCAATATTCAAGCCAAGGAACACAACAGTCACCAAAAGTGGTGCCAAACTGTAACTGAAACAGAATATATCTGGATCAGAAAGCCAGGTGCCTGGAACTGCAGGTAGATTGGTCACAAAAGCCATAGTGGGAAGGTGCCTGCTGGTGTTAGTTAATACATAGCTACTTCTCAGAGTAGAGTAGTTGGTCTGAGAGGGATGTTTCAAGATCCCCAGGGATGCTTGAAACCGCAGATAGTACCTAACCCTACATGAGTTTTCTCCTGTACATACACACCTAGGATAAAGTTTAGTGTATAAATTAGGCACAGTAAGAGACTGACAACAACTCATAATAGCTGTAGCTGTGCTTTTTGAAGGCCATTCCAGCACTCCAAGAAGCCAGCTGTCTCTGGATGGTGCAGTCTGTGATACAAGCAGGAGGTGGCAAGGAACGGGCCCACTCCCACACACCCTTCCCAGCAAAGTCAGTCCCTTCCCGATGCTCTGTGATTCCATGGTGTGGTCAGGTGCATTATGCTGGTTTCATTTGAATAAGTAATGAGCTTAGAAAAGAAACAAACTAAGCTCCAAAGGACAATTTCAAAACAATGTAAAATTCCCAACAGAGGATAAAAATTACAGTAACTTTAATCCAGAGTAGTTTTCTTTCTAAATACCCAGTTTTTGTTAAGTGTGCCTCATATTTTGACAATGGTCTTGTTTAGAAGGAAGAAGGCATCTGCAGCTCACCTTTGTACACCATACGCCCTTTCTAAAATAGGCTCTTTGAATGGAGGCGGAATGTGACCAAAATAATCAGGATAAGCCACCTCTGAATATTCTGGGACAGACTTAGTGTTTTTCACAATCTCAATGTAGAGGTCTGAGTCGTGGAGTGTTGGTCCATCAGCGACTTCAACTGACACTTGTTCCACTGATGAAGCAGACTCAGTATCTTCGTCATCCTCGATTTCGACTCCAGTGCAGCAAAGCTTCCCCAGCTGAACTGTTCTTCCCTCAAACAGAACATTTCCACAAGCAGCCACGTGTGGGCACGCTTTAGAGCACGTAACCACGGTAAGAGGGAGGCTGTAGTCCTTCTTCATTCCTGCAGTAAAACCTGGAGCTGTTTGAGAAGGAATATTCTGCAATGTAATTCGGTCCAAGGCCTTCACAATATCATTGTTTAAGCCATGGACTGATGAAATAGTTCTATTTTGATCACCTAGCGGTTGCTGTAATGTTCTGTCATTATCTTTAATATCTTCTTTTGCCAGATCCATAAAGCTAGGTTTCTTATCACCTTCATCTCCTAGGGGAGACACATTCTCCTTCATTACGACTCCTTTTCTGAAATTGCCTGAGTTCCCAGCTGCTTCCTCTCCTGCTGTCGGCACAACAATTGGACCACGTACTTTTCCCTCAAATACTAAAGGCTTTGGTTCTTTGGAGATTAAGTCATAGTCCTTTGAAAATAAAAAATATGTTTAATCTTTTATCTCTAAATATTAAAATGTATTAACAAAACTTAGGCCATATTCATTTTATATGCTGCTTCAGAAACCTAAAATTTTAAAGATGGATAAAACAGTATATTTTAATTTTGCTAACAAAAGACACAGTACAGGGGAGGGGCAAAAGTAGGTTTATAATTGTTCGTATGGAAAATAATATAATAATTAATAAATAATAATACAATAAACTCTGTGTTTCACATACTCACAACTGTAAATCTATTTTTGCCCCATCTTGTATTTAACTACAACAAAATTCATTACACTTATTTTACTTTTTCTATTACAAAAATAATGCCTATATATAACAAAAACATGAGAAACTTAGAAAAGTAAAAACACATCAAAATCCTCTTAAAGAAAACACAAATTGTTATTCTCTAATTCAACAAATATTTACACGTGTCTGTTTTGTGCCAAGCCCTGTTTCAGGAACTTAAGACCCATCACTTGAAAAACAGAAAACAACTCTTCCCTTTTGCAGCTTACATTCTTCTAAGGACAAAGGAGAAAGGACTGTCCATACAAGTAATAAACATGATATAAATATATCTCATGGAATATTAGAAGGATAAAGTGTTAATAGCAAAAAAGAGGGGGGTGGGGTGGTGGGTGCTGGGTGGAGGGGAGGAAAGTGGGGGAAAATAGGGACATCTGTAATAGTATCAACAATAAAAATAAAGAAAAAAATAAACAGGTACCAGGGAAATAACTAAAATTAATTTAACTACATTAATATTTTTTAAAACCTTTTAAGTCTTAGAGATGAAGACAATATCTTCATAATGATAAAAAGTTCAAAAGGAAATCAATTTACATTCATATATACTAAATAATAAGCCTCAAGACATATTTAAAAAAAATGATAGACCTGCTAAAAGAGAGACACATTCACAATCACAGAAATTTCCAAAATATTTTGCACAGTAATTGACAGCATAGGAATAAAACTCCATAAAAACAGAAAAGAAGTTTGCAACACAATTAACAATCTTTTCCTAATAGGCATATAACCACAGGAGACAAGGACACAAGAAATCGTAACAAAACTTGACCATATTTAAAACTATAAAATAAGCCTCAAAAATGTGAAAGAGTTATAAGAATAAAGAACTGTCCTCTTATCCTACAACAATATGCTAGAAATCAATAAAAAATGGAAACTAAAAAGCCAGCTTTAACATTACCAATGAATCAAAGAAAAAATAATGAAAATAAAGTTTCAAAACAAAAATTATAAAAATGCTGAAAATCAATACTTATGTGATATAGCTAAAACAGTAATTAGAATAAAATTTATCACCTAAAAACGTAAATGTTAGAAAAGAAAGGCTGAAAAGAACTAGATGCCTATCTTAACATGATAATATACACAAAAATAAAATTTATAAAAGAACAAAAATTGAAAAAATCAAGACATGGCAGCTTAGAAAAATATATTTTTTAAAAAAAACATGCTAAAAGTGACTGTAGGAAATATCAGGTGGGAAGGAGACAATAGCTTTCCTCATTAAACTACACAAAATTATCTGGATCTTAAAACTCTGCCCACGTATAACTTTAATAAAAATTTAAAACCACCCTAACCAGTTTGGCTCAGTGAATAGAGCATCAGCCAGTGGACAGAAGGGTCTTGGGTTCAATTCTCTTCAAGGGCACGTACCTCTGCTACAGGCTCTATCTCCACTTGGGGCACATGCAGGAGGCAAGCAATCTATGTTTCTCTCTGTGTGTCTCTCCCCCTCCCTTCCACTCTCTCTAAAAATCAATGAAAAAATATCCTCAGGAGAGGATTAACAAAAAAAATTTTTTTAATAAAAATTTAAAATCAAGTTAAAAAGAAGGGAAAAAAGAAATAAAAATAAAACAGAACAAAAGTTCATATGGTAGATATCATCATGCTACCACAGATATATGAAAAATGAGCTGTGAAAATGCAGAATTTTGACACCTCCCATATTCTGCCATCAAGAAACAAAAGCAAATAAAACTATAACTGTCATTATGAATAAATAATCATGGCCTTTAAAGCATGGTAAGTTCTCCTCAAAAGTCTGTTGATAATTACTTTAATAATTCCATATGTTGCCTTCAAATGCATTCATTTTGCCTCCCTCTGGCTATGAATAAAAGACTTAGCACATCTGGACACAAAGTGGGTGGTGTTCAGGACTCAAACAAACACATCAAGTAATTTTCACCTTCACTAGTTGATGTTGAAAATCACATGCAAATCAAAGAGGAAAACATCATAATATTAATTTCATTTATGTTTACTATCCCATGATCTGCCAGTATTTGGTATGATGATGGCTGAAAAAACCTTTCAAACACTTCCTATCTAGAACCAACCAATACAGTTCTTTCTAATATATTTGTATTCATTTTAGAGAGAAAGGAAGGGAGATGGAGGGAGAGAGAGAGACAGAAACATTGATTGGCTGCACTGAGTTGGCAACCTGGGAAAGTGCCCTGACCAGGAATCAAACAGGTGACCTTTTGGTGTACAGGATGACACCTAACCAACTGAGCCACACCGGCCAGGGCTCCAACCAATATTTTTAATTCTCAAAAGTATATCATTTAAGTACCACTGCCTATATGTACTTCCAACACAGACTTCAAAAAATAGAGACGCAGCAGTTCTCAACCTGTGGGTCGCGACCCCTTTGGCGGTCGAACGACTCTTTCAGAGGGGTCGCCTAAGACCATCCTGCATATCAGATATTTACATTACGATTCATAACAGTAGCAACATTACAGTTATGAAGTAGCAACGAAAATAATTTTATGGTTGGGTCACAACATGAGGAACTGTATTTAAAGGGCCAGAAGGTTGAGAACCACTGCCTTAGTTGAACAAAACTGATACAAAGACTTTAAAATAAGATTTTTGAAATACCACTTTAAAGAATATTTTTAAAGAGTAAAAAACTATGTCAATTAAAGTGATAAACCAAAGTGATGAAAAAATTAAAAATCTAGTCCAACAGTTAAATGAGCTAGTTCCCTCATTTTATAGATAAGCAATTTATACCCAGAATGTTAAATTGTCCAATGTCACTCAGAAATGCAATGCTACTTTCATTTTTTAGAAATGAAAATAGTGATTATATACCTAAGGAGGGGGAAAAACTATTTTATAAAAATCAGTTAAGATGCTGAGTTTTCTATATTTATACCTGAAAATCATCAACAAGCTCAGGGAAAAGGTGTTCATACATTTTAAGTTCTTCTATCGTTCGTCCTGGTTCTTGCTGGGGTTTTAGTTTGTTAATATCTGTTTCAATATCATCATTCTGAAATAATAAAAATGGCATGTCACCAGTTAAGAAAAACCTAAAATTACAGAATACATTTCAGATTTAAAGTTTTCCAAATTATTAATTACATATAATTAGAGAATAATCGCTGAACAAAGTGTGTGTTAATTTTACCGTAAATTAAAATGTGCTTGTATTTTTGGGTTGTTGCTGTGTTGTTTTGGTTGTTTTGTTTTTGCCTAAAGTTATTCTAAAATAATATGGTATTTGGGTTGAAGATAGAAAAACTAGAGTGAAGATCAAGACTAAAATATGCTCCCCTAATCTCCCTAACTGCCATCATTTTGCTCATATTAAAAGGCACGAAAACTAAATTGAAAAACATTAAATATATGATTGTGTTGGTGATAATCAAACTAATGTTTATTGAGCATTGAAAATATGTGAAACAGCCCTGACCGGTTTGGCTCAGTGGATAGAGCGTCGGCCTGCGGACTGAAAGGTCCCAGGTTCAATTCCGGTCAAGGGCATGTACCTTGGTTGCGGGCACATCCCCAGTAGGGGGTCTGCAGGAGGCAGCTGATCGATGTTTCTCTCTCATCGATGTTTCTAACTCTCTATTCCTCGCCCTTCCTCTCTGTAAAAAAATCAATAAAATATATATTTTTAAAAATAAAGAAAATATGTGAAACACTAGCTAAGGATTTTACATATATCATCTAATGTAATCTCTGAAGAGCACTCTGAAGGAATAGTATTATTACTTCCATTTAACTGAGAAGGAAATGGGTACAGAGAGGTTAAGTGGCTTGCTCAAAATTACCCAGCTTTCCAATAGAGTAGTCAGTGACTCGGAGTCGGCACAATGCACTGCCGCAGGAGAGACTCATGACTATCATGCACTCTATGTTCTATGGTCAGCAAAGTGCCCTTAGAAAAGCTCAGTGTCACTAATCACTCTGTTTTTTCAGGGGGAAAAAAAGGAGTGGAAAACAGCCAGAAGTGATTTCTGTAACCCTTTGGGAAAGAAGAGGATATGGTTAAAGGAGACGTATGACCTCAAAGAAAGAGGGTATGTATCCAGGAGCAATGTGATCTGTATCTGTTCAAAGAGCTAATTAATGTACAGCATGATGGGAAGACAGTGCCAGTTTACCTACTATCTAGGCTAGTCTCTAGGCCCTCGACAACTCTGGTCTCACACAAACGCAAGCTCATTATTATCTTCATTGGTGACTAAAAAGAGGTAACTGAATATTAATTTTCAATTGGTATTTGTTTTTAATTTTGCATTTATCTACCACATAGTTAACTGCTTATTTTTCTGCCTTAGTCTACTATGCTTCGATCCTTAAAATGTTTTATATACACGTACCTGACTATATACATTTCCTATCAATAAGCAATTTAAAAGAAAAAACATACTATGTATTTCTCATTCAGGAATTTAGCTCTAACTTGTATAACCAATAAAAAGATTTTTTCCATTGCCATAAATAATAAAGGCTGGTTTTACTTAAAGAGTATCATGTTAATTATTGTATCAATATTACCTGAATATGTAATTTCATACATCTTAAATTATGCATTGATGAATCAAAAATATATAATTTTCTTTATTAGTATCTACTAAAGTAGACAATGCTTTCAAAATAACAAAAAAATTATAGAGGCATTACTTTTTTCTGTTTACTAGATCAATATTCAATATTATCTTGTGAAAATATAGCCTTACAAATAGTGGCTCTGTACTTAAAAAAAAAATTGTCTGTAAATAGTATTAAATTTTCCAAGCCATAAACATGTTATATCTACCCATTTCTTCAGATCATCTAGGAGTTCTTCAACCAGTGTTTTGTGATTGTCAAGATATAAACTTTTGTATGTATTGTATAAGATATTTACCCAATTAATGATTTGATGCTATTGTAAATGGTACTTTAAAGTGTTTTATCATTTCCTACATCTTCATTGATAATGCATATAAATATAATTTTAATATTTTATATTTACATACAGAAAACTTTTTAATATTGAAATGAATTTATCTGTAAAACAGGCATAGTGAAGAAAGAATGCATTAACCCTTTTCAGACCAATGCATTCAAAGCAACATTATTTTCTCTTTCAATAATTTATTGTCCATAATCAACCATGATAAAAAGATGTGCCTAAAACAAATTAATCTACCATTAACTATGTCCATTTAGCCAATCTTTGTTTTACAACAATGTATACAATTTATTAAGTAGACTGAATATAGACATTTATACTAACCTTAAAATTTTGATCTATGTCATCTTCATTTTCAGTTTCATTTTCAGCCTCTAAATCAATATCATCGTTGTCATCACTTTCATCTACTACGTCATCCACTGTGATACAAAATGTGCTATAAGTAAGTAGGTCAGAGGTAAGCATTCTACAACATGCACATCCAAAGGTAGAATGTTATATTTATACATATACATAAAGTATTTCATTATCAAAGGAAAGTTAAATTAAATTTCTTATTAAAAATGTCTCTAAGGCTGTACCAGGTGTTGAAAAACCTATGAGATAAAGTGAAAGTGTTTTAAAATTTGAAAAACACTACAAAAGTGAATGAGTTTTTTGACTAATGTTTGTTTTTAAAAATTAATGTCTTTAAAAAGTACCACCTGCATCTAGTGATTCTTTACCAAAAAAATAAAAATTAAAAAGTCTTAAGTTGCAACAGCCTGAATAAAGCAACTTGTTTCCTATTTTTGATAAATTTCAATAACCCATTTCATCCCTTTTACAATTCACTTCCCATTTATTTATTTCAGTGACTACCATGTACCATGTACTGTGCTGTGTGCTAGGAATTTTTTTAAAGATGTGGAGCTCAGGAGGTTAAAGAGCAGAAAAGAGTAAACAAGTAGAAGCTGTGTATCTTTAGGCATTTAATATCCAAGAAAATAAGTACTGAGGCTAACTCAATTCATTCATCAACCAATGTTAAATGCACACTTATTATGCCTCATGCAATCTAATGGATGCTGAGGATAAAATGAAGATGACAGTCTATCTTCACAAAACTAGCTGAAGAAGTTAAAAAAAAATAATGAAGTTTGATGTTATGAAGCCTGATATGTGAGAAAATAACAGAAAACAGGAAAATGATATTTTTCCTTCTACCTATGCAGTTGCTAATAGGACCTTCCCCTTACATGTCATCTCTGTCATTTTTTGCACTAGAAGTCAGCTTTCCCTGTACATGTGATTATTCTAGACACTGCATAAAGGACATTAAGAGGTATATCCTATCTCCCTCCCAGAGTTACTACCTATCATATCAAAGACAAGTCTCACCAGTCTCCTGCCAGTTAAAATTAGCACTTAAACCCCATAATCCTACACTGAGATACAGAAGAGAAAGGGATTCCAATTGCTTTTTTAAAAACATATTTTTATTGATTTCAGAGAGGAAGGGAGAGGGAGAGAGAGATAGAAACATCAATGATGAGAGAGAATCATTGATTGGCTGCCTCCTCCATACCCCCTACTGGGGGGATGGAGCCCACAACCCCGGCATGTGCCCTTGACCAGAATAAAGCCGGGACCCTTCAGTCCATAGGCCGACGCTCTATCCCCTCAGCCAAACCAGCGAGGGCCCAACTGCTTTTTTATTGTCCCTCCAAATTGGGCACTAACTCAACTTTGGAGTCAGAGATACTGCATTTCATATTAGGGTGAGTGAAAAGATGACACTCTTCTTAATCTATTTATATTTCTGCCATGTTTTTTGCATGTCCTACATTTATTTCATGAGAATTAGTTTTTAGACTCAGCACATATTTTCCTATATTTTTAAAGTCTGTTGGTAATTTTAAATGGAATGGGAAGAAAAAATAAAATAATTGCTTTTATTTAGCTGCCTTACTCAAGTTCCCAGACTTGATTTTAGACTTTTAAAACTTTTAAAGGAAGTTTCTGAATAACCCATTTTAATATTTTGTGTAACTTTGTACTTTGTATGGACTAAACTTGTACTTCAATAATTAAATGTTCTAAAATAAAATCATAAAAGTGTACTTTGTGATAAATACCACTAATGAATCTGTGTCAAGAATAAAACTAATTATAATTACTCAATTCTCTTAAACCACTGATTTCAAATAATGCTTTTAAATATAAAAGAGGTATCCTCAAAAAAAAATTTTTCCCTAAAGAAGTGATCAAGTGACAAGAAAATACCTCAGAAATTCTATTAGTAGTCCAGACAACTTTCTCTTTTCCATTTTTTTCTAGATCTTAGCAAAAAATTCTATTTTTTCCCCAGATTAAAAATTTTAAACTCTTACTTTCTTTACTATGTACCCACAGTATTGTATGGAAAATGGCAAATAGTCAACTTCTGATAATTCCATATGTTTATAAAACATTTTTGATGACTGGGTTTTTTGGGGAGGGGGAGTTTTCTGATTAAGTATTTTTAACTTTAAAAAATGAAGTTCATGAAAAAGCTACAAATGAAAGTCAAATATAATTACTTATACATTTAATGTTTACGTTCTTATACCTTGAAATGTTATATGAACTACCAAGTGATGGTCCTATATGATGCTTACGTTTTTTCAGTTCACATTTACATTTTTGTAACAAATCCCACCCACTTCCTTTCATTACTAGACCACAATTTCTTATATTTAAAGAAATATTTATTAACTAAAATACAATGTGAACATTTACTGTGTTCATTAAGACCTTCTTTTGCTGGAGAGTTGGATACAAAAAAAAAAAAGTCGACAGAGTCACACAATCCCAAGAACCACTGAAGGCCAGCCGTGAGCATGTGGTCCTACCTTCAGGGGGTAAACTGTAGAGCTGAGCCACAGGTCCAGTCATAGGAATAACTGGCAATTGGAAATGGAAAGAACTTTTAATCGTTGGCAGTGGCAGACGATTTTTAGGAAAACACTTCCTCATGATCAGACTGGAGATGTTGACAAGAGGATCAAGGGTCCTGACTGCCAAACATTCCTGTTTTTTAAGAAAAAAAAGAATGTGCCTTTGGTGAGTAACTGGACCAATTTCACATTACTTCAGAAAGTAATATATTAATAATTTTTAAGAGAAAATATCACAAGAAAACAATATTTTAACATAATGTAATTATAAAATAGCTTTGACTCTTCAGAAGTAAGAACCTCATGTGGCAAATTTAGTAGTACTTTACCTTAAACATTTTAACTATGCAGAAATCAGTGCCATCTTTGGTACTAAAAGTCACCAAAGTACTAAGTAATATCTATGATGGACGTAGGCACATTTAGCTAGCTTAGCACTCAATTTTTTTAAAAAAAAATTAAGAAATATAGTAAGAAATAAAAAAGAACATGAACTTGGCTGAACCGTTCTCAGAATTTTATCAGTTATCATGCAATAGCACCTCGAATACGTTAGCTGTTCAACTATAAAAAATAGTCTGAATATCAGTTTTAAGTTTTAAGAGTTTAATCTGCTGTCCTAGTATCTAATCTTGAGAAGGTCTAATATATAGGGGATTTAAAACTGTATCATATATCATCATCATCATTATTGACATTTAGATGGCACTTTGATGCCCTGTAAAATTTTCAATACAAGTCTTCACATCAGACCTGTCAAAACAGATGAGAAATTAAGGTTCAGCAATGTTAAGTGGCATAACCAAAGTCATCCATTGCCTATATTAGAAATAATAAAAACAAGTGTATATGACTGGTAAGAAAAAAAAAAGCTAAGAGTAAACATAAAATGTGTGTTCTTATATCTTAACGACTCTCAGGTAGAAAGAGATTGTCAGTTGTATAAAAGACCAAGAGGCACAGGCAGGATAATCGGCTGGAATTGTCAAAAGGACAGTTTTCTTTCTGATCATCACAGACGACTACAAACAAAGGATTGTGTTGCAACATCCCTGTCTCCCATAGCTGACAGTCTTCTATAGATGCTAGAACAAGTCTTATTAAAGGTATTGTCAAGCAGGTTTAGTACAACAGCTGGCAGAACTAGGAACACTAACTCCAGGTTTCACTTTTGTACCTTCTCCATTTAAAAATGCACTCTCCAGAGGAAGACATTGAGAACACTTACAAACAACAGAACTGCATTACCAGTTGTAAAGAATCCATAAATACCTTATGAGGGAAACGTGCAAAACTGAGTATAGCCAACTGCACATCTTAGACAGCATGGCTAAATGGTAGAAAATATGGCTACATGGATAGATTTATGTATCTTGCTTTTACCTGTGGGGATAAAATCTCACACTGCAGATATATGCATTAAGCACTTTCTCCAACTCAGTCTGTGGTCACATGTGAGAAATGCCTTTGTTTTCTAATTTTTTTTAATATATATATATCTTACTTTTAGGGTATTTTTAGAAATACTAAGTTTTCTTAAGAACCAACTCATATTATTGACACATAATCACAATAATAGGAAAAAGCTTACTTGTGAAGTGTTATAGAGAATTTTCATCCCATTGGCATCAATAAATGCTTTTCTTCCCAACTTGATATTTGTAACACTTTTTAAACTCTGTAAAATTCCTTTCCGAATGAGCATGTTTCTATGCCGATTGTCATGGCGGTGCCAATCTACATAAATTGTTAAAAGGACTTGAACATATCCTCTGTCTACAGCTCTCCTGGCATTTGTTTCTTTAACAAAAGAAAATTGAGAAAGAATATTTTTTAAATGACCAGAGAAAATAGTAGAAACCAAATTAAAAAATATAACCACACTATTGTAATGAATTGTTAAAATTCTTTTTATCAAAAAAAGGCAACCACATATTTAAACATTTTTATCTAACAAAATAAATATATCTTCCAGATAGTAAATTATGACATTTTCCATAAACCTGCCCATATACTGTTTTGTGGTTAATAAATAATAGATATGTGTTTAATACAACTAGGGCTACAGCTTTTTAAATGTTAATACTAACAAAGGTTTCACGTATTTTAAAACAGGATTATACTGACTTTGTTTACAATAAATGGACTCTACAGGACTTTAACTTACTAGCTGTGAAAATGGTTTTGTTAAAAGCCATTATCATGGTTGTAACTTCTATTACAAACTTTGTGTGCTTCCACTAAAATTAACTACATTGGATTGTAGCTGTTATTACAAACTTTGTGTTTCCATTGAAATTAATTGCTTTAATTATCCCAATTATATAAATACTAATGCTAAGTTAAAAATACTTGTAAAACTTTTTAGTAAATAAATATAAGAAGCATTATGTAATTAGGAGATAGTACTTTCTAATCATTAATTTTTAATGTAATGGAAAAAACATTAAAGGGTGTTTTTTATAAATGGTCAAATTTATTGGAATAGATTTTTAAAAATCCACAAATCTGACCTATTCTATTATTTTTAAAGTGTTAATATTTAAGATTATTAACCAAATGGGTGCATTTAACTAAGATGGCAGCAAAGGAATCCTATCACAGCAACATCTTGAACCACCCAGCATCACTGGGTGGGCTATTATAAGAGCACAAAATAAAGTGGAATACAACCCATCTTAGGTTGTACAAAGAAATACCAATCCCTCCTGGCCAGTCTTGCTCAGTGGTTAAACTCTGACCTATGAACCTGGAGATCAGGATTCAATTCCACTCAGGGCACATGCCCGTGTTGCGGGCTTGATCCCCAGTGGGAGACATGGAGGAGGCAGCTTTTCAATGATTCTCTCTCATCATTGATGTTTCTATCTCTCTCTCCCTCTCCCTTTTTCTCTGAAATCAATAAAAATAATTTTTTAAAAAAGGAAATACTAATCCCTTCCTAATCTGAATTTACCTATAAAATGACCCCCTGCCTCATGACATGGACACTAAGATAATGCAACAGTAAAGCTCCATTGTTTTTAGTTGCCTCAAAGAATTACTAGTGCTAATATACAGCTGAAACACAAGGTTTAAGACAGTGAAATCAACCTTACTTATGCCTTCTCAGAAATTATGCTCTTACATGAGGAAACTGGAAGAAACTCCCAAGGTGGGGAAGGGGTGGGGGTTCTTATTTAAAAGCTTTAAAACCTCTATCGCAGTGGTTCTCATCCTTCCTAATGCCGCGAATCTTCAATACAGTTCCTCATTTTATGGTGACCCGAAATTTCATTGTTACAAATTGAACATAATTAAAGCATATGATTAATCACAAAAACAATATGTAATTATATATGTGTTTTCCGATGGTCTTAGGCGACCCCTGTGAAAGGGTCGTTCAACCCCCATAGGGGTTGCGACCCACAGGTTGAAAACCACTGCTCTATCATGATTAGAAGAGCTAGTTTTGCTAAAATTGTGGCTATGTGCAGTATCAGCTAAAGAGTTTTGACTAGCAATAAATAGTTTCATGTATTTTATTTTATTTTTATTTTTTTAAATTTCTTTATTGATTAAGTTATTACATATGTGTCCTTATTCCCACATTACCCCCAAGTTTCATGTATTTTAAATTCATATACACACTTCGTTTATTCCAGTTGGCATATATAATAGTAAGCCTTTAACTTACTAGCTATGAATATGAGTTTCTTAAAAAGACATTATGGTCATTGTAACTCCTGTTCCAAACTATGTCTCCATTGCAATTCTCAATAGCCTAAATGGTATTTATGAGGAATATTGAAACTCTTTATTAACATTCAAATAAAACTAACTTGCCCATAACTCAAACACAGGTACTGAGTGACCCTAAAGAGAAGGGTACAGAGTAACCTGCAACTGAGCACAATTAAAACAGTTTAGTAAAGGGAGTTTTAGTCATGTGTTCAGGACACTTAACTTATGATCAGCCTACATTTCTTCTCTCGCAACTTAAAATGCACTTAGGTTTCCCTGTACATGCAGCATCTGATCTATACCCCAGCGATGATAACTAAGCTTCCTGTCTTTCTGCACTGTGTATATACATGCTTTGCTTTATACTCTCTCAGGTTTATTACAATAGTTTAATTATCCTTTTAAAGTAAATTACTGTCCCCACACAAAAGAAGTCAATGACTGAGAATGCTCCAAAACGCCATAGTACATTTAAAAATATGCCTCTAGCATATAATACTAATACCTAAGGTGATTTTTTTTAATTTAATAAATCATTACTTTGCCAAATATCAGATTTACCAATTACTTATTTGTTACTATTCAAATAAAAATGGTCTACCCTTGATAGTTTGAGGGGAAAATAACATTAAAAGCCATCAATATAGCTTTTTGGGACTAAAATGTTATTATGGTTAAGTAAATGTAATTATGGTTAAGTAAATGTTAATAACACTAGCACCAATGGAAATATGGGTGCTAATGAAAATTATTATTTAAAATGGAGATACTGAGTATCTTGGTGAGAAGAAACATAACGTAGATAATCACTCTTCCCAGGCATCATAAGACACATTTACTCCAACGCCTCAGTTTTGAAGATAGAGCCATAGTTTGTCAATTAATTTAGTAAACTGTAAATTTACACCAGTAGCCATCTGGATTCACAGTAGACATAAAATTTCTAATAAAAGGGCTCTAAATTAAAATTATGTGTGCTATACATAGAGTAATTATTCAAGACAGTCTTCACAGTAAACATACTCAATACCATGTTAACTTTACTTTAAAAAAATGATACTTACATAATATTTACATATTAATTTCTTCTACTAACAGGGCTTTATGTTTATAGTAATCACTTAGAAAAAGGAAGTCAATGTATTTTAATAAATTATAGCTCAATAAACATAAATGACATTAGTTATGGCACATCCAACAACAGTACTAAAAGGTAAAATCAACTTTGACATTAAGTAATTATAAACCAGTTTTATAACTATAGACTAACTCTACATTTCCAGTTTAACACTGTAGATAAAATACTCAGAAAAATATTATCTAGTATTTAAAAACTTACTTGATTTTAGCAATGCAGCAAGAGTGTCTAAAGCAACCCTGTCGACATGAGAAAACACAAACAACAACAAAACTAGTAAAATTAATACAATAGTAAATTCATACAATTTTTTCAGATAAGTAATTATTATCTATTCCAAAAGCCATTCCTGTTATAGTCAATTACATATGGTGTTTCTCTGTATATATTTCTCCCTTAAGGTTAAAACTGAATACAGGAAGATTGAAATATCAACAGAAAAGCACTCAAAAAATTTTTTTAAAAAATAAAAAAAGGAGAACATTAACAATACCTAAGTTGTTATATCAGAGGTTAGATGAATTAAACCAGTTGTACCTGTATCTGATCCTAGCAGAATTCACACAAAAGCATTATTAAGACTCACAAAGAAATTAAAAACAAGTTTCACACAAATAGAGTTCATAACTATTAAATTCTATAGATATTTGTAGCTGTCTGACTATAAAATATTTTAGCCCTATCAAGCAATAATCCTAATATTTAAGGTAATAATAAATACAAAATACTGGAACTAGAAGGTTGGGTAAGAGGAAGGAGGAGCCCCTTAACATTTTTCAGTCCTAAGGCACCAAGGAGAATAATGAACCTAATTAATATCTCAAAAACTCTTACTGCCCATCAGAGAATGAAAAAATAGCCCCCAAAACTGAAGGTACTTACGTTTTCTTTGCACATAAACACTCAGTTACCCACAGTAAAATCAACTGCCATAAATCAGCTTTAAACATACACATAAATATTACTATGAAAACCTATAATTCAAACAGTTTTTTAAGGAAGAGTTACTGAAGAAATGGCACTTAATTTCAGTAGCTTTAAGAATATAAGGCTACATGTTACAGTTCCTCTTAGTAAGATTTCAACAATTATATTTGCATAAAAATATGTACACTGTTAAACTTACATATTTCACTCATCATTAAGCATTTGTTGAATGCCTACTAGATACCCACAAAAGCAGGTTCTTCATGGGTATAAAATTAGAAAACAAATTTGTCTTCCACAGATAATTTTACAATCTAGCTAATGTAGTAAAATGTACACATCTGTGCAAAAGTTACTCAAGAAGTTAAAACCAAAAATAAAGCTGCATACATTAGTGGTAAAGGAGACACAGCATGACCAGATGTGAGTAACGGTAAAGAACATAATTAATTAGAAGACTGAAGATGGATGCTGGTTCATAGAAAAACCTGAAACAATAATCCCAAGGCCACAAACGAGAGAACCCATGTGATGATGGAGGCAGAGTTTGAAATATTGCAGCTATAAGCTAAGGAGCACCCAGGATTGCCAGCAATCCACCACAAGCTGGGGAGAAACAAGGAAGGATTATCCCCTAAAGGACTTAGAGGGACCACTGGCTCTGCTGACAGGTTGATGTTGGGCTTCTACCTCCAGAACTGCGAGACAATACATTTCTGTTATTTTAAGCCACCAAATTTGTACCAGGTACTTGGTCACAAGAGCCCTAGGAAACTAATACAATCACTTAGATGCAATCACTTGCAATGAATTCATAGGACTTTCCCATCTACAGCTAAGTCTTTATTCAAACTATAAAAATCATAGAGTACTTTAAAAAATAACTTTTTCTCCCTGCTGGCAGCTGTTTGCAACACATTTGAACCAAATCAAAGTGCTTCTGACAGTTTGCAATCCTTGACATTTATTCTTCAAGACTGACACAACTGGAACATGAGCCCCATTCTTTCTGACTCCATGCTTGTTCCACAGTTCCACTAGATTAAAAAAAAAATTATGAAGTTTGGTGCAAAGTTGTCTCAATACTTTTACCAACATGTTATTTAAATGGTATTTTTTTAAAACTTCAGTATAAAGGATTTTCTGAAATTTTACAGCAACACTTATAAGCCAGTAGGAATTTGTAATATAAAAATTACAAAAGAATTTTAGAATAAATTTTTTGAAATGCATAATTTGTATTATGTTAATTGATTAGAACTCCTCAGTACCAATATTTTATTCTTCCTCACACACGTGTTTTTCCAATCTTCATATGTCACACACAATAATACAACCAGCAATGGCTTAGACAGCGGCCTGTGGCTTATCTATTTAGGAGCAGTAAATTAGGAAGAAAAACTTAACCCCTGGTATTCTTGAAGTTACGTTAAGGTGGGGACCAATCCTTGCAGTAATCTCCAAACCTGTTGTAACTTGAAAAGACAGAGTTACAGTAACTTCTGGAGTTGCTTCCTTCTGGATTAACAGTACTTAAATCCAAAACCTAAAGTTGGAAGAAACGGAAATCCTAAAGGGAAGCAAGACCTTTCAAACATAAATAATATCCCTCAATCTTCTTCCATGAAATTCAGGGCATTGTTTAAGGAGAAGAAAAACTATGATACAAATGCTAGATGCTGAGATATCTTCATTAAGGGGGAGGGCCCTACGGTGATAAAGAGATCAAGATATACATGTTTGGTCAATGAGTGATTTTTCTTTTTAAAGTAAAAATAAAGCTTAAGATTTTGTTTTTCTTTTTAAAATACAAATAGAAAAGAATTAGGGGTAATTTATGTAACAATACCCCTTTCTCAGAAGTTTAGACTCACTGATTTCTACATGGTTTTGGATATATTCCATGTTGTAGATCACAAAGATATTGTGAAATGTTTCTCCTAGGGACATTTTACATTAGAGTTGGTAACTTGGTTACAATAGAATAATGTAGACTGTAAGTAGATCAGAACCATTAGACAAAAGATAAATAATAAAATACTTTAAATATCAAGGGAGAAAATGGTATATAAATTTAAAAATAAAGAATGTACTTTTAGTATTCACATGCACATTACCACATTTCCTACCTAAATTAATTACATTGCTTTAATAAAAGCATTGTGCTAATTGTAGGAATCATCTCATTAAATCCTCACACTAACCCTATGATGTACGTTCTAATATTACCACCTTACAGACAGGAAACTGGGGCATAATAAGTTAGGTAACTTACTTTGTATCATGGAGCCAGTACACAAACCCATTCTGCCTACCTCCAGAGCCCACTCACTACACTACACTAAGTTGGTTTTACTAATTGTGACACAATCATTGTCTTTGTCTTGTTACATTTCATCAGATGCTCTAAGACTGTATATGATCTTTGCACAAGTTTGTTAAGTTATCCTATCCCACCAAGTAATATTTATAATAAATGATTATATGTGCAAGTAAGTTCCCATTTTCAAAAGAATACAAGCTAAAATATTTTACCTTTACTAAGAACGGGTAAGAAGACTGAAAATGTTCTGAATCTTGTTAGTAGAATTTAACCAAATAGTTAACGTGGACAAGTTCTACCTTATAAAAGAATCATAGCTAATAAAAGCAGAAAGAATGAGAAAATTAGCCAAGTCAATGATCTGGACAATGTCATGAAATATTGCTAAATTACCAGGTGAAAAGTAGATGGATTACATCAACTCAATGATCTTAAGTGATGTGAAATAGAGTGACTAGCACCACCTATGAAACATTTTTTTATTGGAATAAAAAGAACCCAAATCTAATCAAGCCTCTAGCTCTATCAGTCTACATAAAATTCGAGGGATATACCTACATGTTTAAATGACCCCAGGATACAGTCATCTTAATCCACAATGCTGGGACATTCTATAAGACAGCACCCAGGTCCTTCAACAAATAACAAAACAGAACCAAAAAAAATAGGGGGACTGTTATTGATTTCAAAGGATTATAAGACATAGTAATCAAATAGAATGTATAGACTTTATTTGAATCCTGATTTGAACAAGCCAACTGCAAAAAAAAAAAAAGATTTCTTAGATAATCAGAAAATATCAGTGGATATTAAGAAATTATTAATATTGTTGGGCAAAGAAATGATACTGTGGTAACACTAAAAGTAAAAAGCTCCGTGTCTGATAGCAATCACACAAAAGAGTTTACAGAACAAATGTAAAGGCTGATTTCTATTTTAAAATACTCTGAGGGTGGAGGCGGGGGGACAACTAGGAAGGAAAAGATGAAATAAAAATGACAGAATGTTGATTTTTGTTGAAACTGAATGATGGGTAGGCATATCAGGATTCATTATTCAATTCCTTCTATTTTTGAGTAGGTTTGAAAATTTCCTAAGTATAATGAGGAATAATGTGTGTACCTTGGTTGGATCCCAATTCAAACAAACCAACTGTAAAAGGGCATACTGAGATACCTGGAAAACCTTGAACACAGACTGAATTTTAGATTATATTAAGGAATTAATAATTTTGCTGAGTATGATTATAGTATAGTGGTCATTTTCTAAGTCCCTATTTAGTAGAGATATACTGAAGTTCTTAAGGGAAAAATTAGAAAATATCTGATATTTGCTTACAGAAATTCATATGACATTTAGGATTTGCTTTAAAATAACCCAACAAAAATAAAGCGTGTAAGGAAATAAACAAAAAAAAATGGCAGAGTGCTGACAACTGCATATAATAAGTAATTAATATAACTATTCAAGACAATTAATTAGTTTACTATAATGTAAACTCTATGTATATTTAAAAAATTCCACGTAAAAAATTTTTTGAAGTATGACCTCTAATATGGCCTAAGAAAATACGGCTTTTTTTTATTTTCTGAGGTTGAAAGACCTATAATGTGTGTGTGTGTGTTTTTTAAAGAATGACATTATTTTGAAAAAAAAGTATAAATTAAAAATATGTTCAGATAATTGTAAGAATGAATGACATGATCATTAGAAGATTGAAAAATTGGTAGGGAATATAGTAGGCACTCAATAAATGTTTCTGAGTGAATGATACTCTATAAACCTTTTTTTCCTCTTATAGTATCTAGAAATTTTCAAAGTCTAAATTTCCATAACACTATATTCAATGAATTTAAAGTTTTCTAATTTTGATATACTTTTAAAATTAAACTTTATAGTAAAGAAAATCCTTATCATAATAAAATCACTATCTACAATTTAACTCTACTGTTCATTGTACAGATCAAGATGATGAGACCCAGAATAACAAAGGATATCTCTATTTACACTCAAAACATTTACCTACTTCATAAGACCCGAATTCTTCTTACTAAATGGTCCGATGGTTTTAAACAGCAATTCCACAACTCCATTTTTCCCTAAGGATACTGAATTCACAGCTGGGAGGGGAAGAAAAAATTTTAAATGATTTTAAAGATTCGGTAAGTAGGAATGTACATATACTTGGTGAAACATAGTCAAAATATATATTAATTGTTCAGTAAATATAACTCATGTTCCCTCATATAGTCCACCTTAGCCAATCACTTAAAGGTATAATTTTTTTTACTTTATTTTTAGGGGAAGTTGCAGGAAAATCTAAAAGAAGTTATAGAAAACAGTAAAATATTACTTCTAAAAAAATACTTTTAAGTTGCTTCATTTGTTTCTTCAAAAACTCTACTAAATACCAGGTCATGGGGATTGAGAGACAAAAATAAGGAACAGTTTAGAGGAGAATGACAGTAACAGTAAACAAATCAATACTAAAGTACTTTTTAAATAGATGAAGAGTTACAGGCTACTTAGATCCCAACAGTGAGGAGTACCTAATTCTTAGTGAAACAGAAGGCATTTCTGGAGAAATGGATGTCTGGGCTTGGTCTCTTTTTTTTTTTTTTTTCAATCCTCACCTGTGGATATTTTTCCATTGATTTTTAGAGAGAGTGGAAGAGAAAGGGAAAGACAGAGAGAAACATGGATGTGAGAGAAACACATCAATTGATTGCCTCCTGCACGCACGCTGACCAGGGCCCAGGCCTGGGAGGAGCCTGCAACCAAAGTACGTGCCCTTGACCAGAATCAAACCCGGGACCCTTTGGTCCACAGGCCGACACTCTATCCACTGAGCCAAACCAGCCAGGGCTCTGGACTCAGTCTTTACAAATGAGGAGGAGTTAGCTAGGATCAGAGTTGCAGTAAGGGGCGGAAGTGGCTGTGGAATATCTCTGGAGACAGAAACATAGATAGTCAATGAACACAATGGGTATGAGCAGTTAAACATATAGTATCAGACAAAAACATTCTACTGAGAAGATGATCTGGGTAAAGCAAATTATGAAGGACCTTAAAAGTTATTCATTCTTTCAACCATATGGAATACCCCCCCCACACACACACACACAAAAAACACCCCACAATTATTGGAAAATAATAGATTAAAAAACAGTGTGTGTGAAATAGCACCAACAGATAGTAAATAGATAAAACATACATTTTAATAATCCTATATAATAAAAGCCTATATGCTAAGTGTCCGGTCATTCAGTCATCCATTCAACCAATCAAAGCGTAATATGCTAATGATATGCTAAGGCTGCTCAAGCGCTCGCTATGACGTACACTGACCACCAGCAGGCATAAGCTCCGACCAGCAGGTTAGCTTGCTGCTGGGGTCCAGCCGATCAGGACCAAGTAAGATGGGCTGGACACACCCTGGAACCCTCCTGCGGTCCCTCCCCAGCTGGCCAACCTCCCACATCTTTGCCTGGCCCCAATCATGCACCAGTGGGGTCCCTCAGCCTGGCCTGTGCCCTCTCGCAATCCGGGACCCCTCAGGGGATGTCAGAGAGCTGGTTTCGGCCCTATCCCACTCAATTCTGGAGCTGCCCCCTGGTGGACAGTGCACTCCCACAGGGGAAGCACCGCTCAGTCAGAAGCTGGGCTCACTGCTGGTGAGCACAGGGGCGGTGGCAGGAGCCTCTTCCACCTCCACGGCAGTGCTAAGTATGTCCTACTGTCGGCTTAGGACATCCCCCGAGGGCTCCCAGACTGTGAGAGGGCACCGGCCAAGCTGAGGGCATCCCCCCCCCAAGTGCACAAATTTCGTGCACTGGGCCTCTAGTGTATGGATAAAAGCTAGAAGAATGTACACTAAAATTTTTATAGTGCAAATATGGTTGTTTTAAAATAAGATCTGCATTTTTAAATACAGGTCAGACCTCACAGCACACTGGGGAAGGTACATTTGAGAGACATCAGAAGGCTGCGTGCTAGGTGACAGGTGATGAGGACCTGAATTAAACAGGTGTAGCAGGGGAAAGGTTCCACACAGAAGATGCAAACAATTTACCTAATCAGAAAAGTGTGCCTAACATTTTCAGCTCTCAACAAATATTATTTTAAAGTTATAGATAAGCCATTCACTAGCCTTCTAGTGGTTAATTCAATAAAATGCCACCAAAAATATAACTCCTAACGTTTTGTATGCTGATTTTAATTTCCTCTGCATCTGTTTAATATTCCATTATCCCTTCTAATTTTGTCTGTGCTGTCTTGCTTCTTCCTTAATTGCAATATTCAGTGGTTTATTTTATTTATTTTTAATCCAACTGTTTTATTTTTTTGGATCAGCTGGGGTTTTTTTATTTTCAACATGTGTGGTTTTTTTCCCTTTACTATTTCATTCCTCTTCTTTTCTTGTGTTTTTGCTCTGTTCCTAACTTCTTTGGTTAGATATCCAATTCATTCATTTCTTTATGTTCTTTTTAGTTATGTAAGTGTAAATTACTTAAGTGTTCAGAACTAGATTCCTCTGAGCCCACCTTTAGCCGTATTGTCAAAGCAGAGATTTACACACATTATACCTAAATATGTACATATGTATAAATACACACACATACATATGCAGACACATATCTACCACTTTATTTTGCAGTAATACTCTACAAGAACATGTGCTCTATAATTTCAATTTCAGATGTTTTATTAACCACCCCAATTCCTAATCAAAAAATAGAAAAAACCTTATGGGTTTGGGATCTAATATGAGTGAGAAGGAGAAAGAGAGACAGAGACAGAGACAGAGAGGGAGGAAGGAAGACAGGAGAGATACTTCATCTGAGGTTATCTCTTGGTAATCCCTCTTCTTTCCAGTTTCCTCAGGGGCTCCTATACTACTAATTTGCTGTTCTGCTACTTCCCTACTGATTGCTCAGGGGCTCCTGTACTACTAATTTGCTGTTCTGCTACTTCCCTACTGATTGCCGAAGGTAATTAGCTCCAGGTGACTGACTATGCTACCACTTGCCTTCCTTCTCAGCTTTCCTCTCATCTGTGAAAACCCAAGTAGACAGGCAGTTTTTCCAGCTGCCAATACCCTCACATTCTTCCACATATTTCCCACGAGCTGCCTACTCCTCCCCCTCACTACAAGCTTTTACAAATTGGAGGAATTCATGACAATTCTCAAGATTTTGCCAATTCTCCTTCTTACCCTATATCACTTCTGTGGCGGTGCAGGTAGGCATTATAAAAAGCTGTATTAAATATTCTCTTACCTTGTCCACAAATTTTAGAGAGTTATGGAGTTAAGGTACTTTTACATTTTCATTTTCTGTAACTTCAAAACACTGAGTTTACTAAAAACTACTCTGAAATACTCACAGTTTGCAGAATATACTCGTAAAAGCTGAAGACAAGGCAAAACCAAGCGATGATTCTGCAAATTCTGTTTGACCAAGTTCAGAGTTATATTCAGAGTTCCATTAATTCTAGCTTTCACTCCAAATTTTTTGTCTGTTTATAAAAAATTAACACAATGTATTTATATGTAACTTCAAGTGAAATAAAAATGGCATAAAGCAATGAAATTTTAAAAACTTATATGACGAATTTATATTACAAATGTAAAGTTGACCTGAAATATCTAAAATTATAATCATTTTCTTGTATGATTTTAAAAGTACTCCTTATATGCCCTAGCCCAGTGGTCGGCAAACTGCGGCTCGCAAGCCACAGGCGGCTCTTTGGCCCCTTGAGTGTGGCCACGAAGTTTCAATCGCACTGTACGTTCACGCCCGCACATGGTATTTTGTGGAAGAGCCACACTCAAGGGGCCGTAGTTTGCCGACCACTGCCCTAGCCAGTTTTGCTCAGTGGATAGAGTGTCGGCCTGTGGACCAAAAGGTCCCAGGTTCAATTCCGGTCAAGGGCATGCATCTTGGTTGCAGGTTCCCTGACCCTGGTCGGGGCTCATGCAGGAGGTAAACAATTGATGTGTTTTTCTCACATTGATGTTTCTCTCTGTCTTTCCTTCTCTCTTTCACTCTCTCTCAAAATCAGTGGAAAAATACCCTCGGGTGAGGATTAAAAAAAAAAAGTACTCCTTATAACCTTGGCCGGTTTTGTCGGTGATTAGAGTGTCGCCCTGTGCACCAAAGGGTCACAGGTTCAATTCCCAGTCAAGGTGTATACGCATACATACATACTCTTTAGGACAAGCATTTAATCAAATATTTCAAAGTGTAAAACCTATATGCATGTCATAAGACAATGGGAGAACTCAGAAATCATTATTTGAAAAGTTTAGGGGATCATTTTCATCTCTGTGCAGATAGACAACTATAAACTGAAATTAGGTTCTATTCAAAGGATTGCTTTTTTTATTAACCTAAGTCAGCTTCTCTGTTTCACATTGTGTTTTCTCAATTTTTGTAATACTTTGCATGCCTTGTTCCAATAATCAATCTTACAACTTTTTATCATACACACACACCAAGAGACACTTGTGATTTTGACATATTTTTCTTCTTTTTCCCACCACATGCAATGCAATTCCTCATGAATTTATCAGGACCCTCAGTTCTTTCAGGTCACTAATTGGGTTTGGAAAGCATTCATGGCTTAAGACCAAGAAAAAGGGTAGCATTCCAGATTTAAAATTTTACCAGCATCAAGGCACAGAGAAGCCATGTCACAAAGATGCTTCTAGGTTTGATAATCATACAAGTGAAATCTTACCTTTTGGTCCAATCTTTGCAAGAATAGAATGAATCTGCACCATTAACTCCTCATTTGGGGGAGATTCTTTGCTGGCATTCATAAGTAACTGTAACAATATTTGTGAACCACCTTTGGCAACTAAGAAACTAGCTCTTCGACCTCCACCTAAAAGAAAAAAAATGTTTATTTGTTTAAACAGCAAATCTTCCCATAACATATCAAATATCACAACTTTTAGCATTCAAAAAATAAAGTGAAGACTTCTGAAATAAAAAAAGCATCAAAATCAAATTTTGTTTTATTTCATTTGTTTTATTTAGAAAACAGTGCAGAGAGTAAATACAAGTGATGACAAAATTCTATGTTCAGGGCTCTAGTTTAAGGAATACTGGAAAATAACAAAAACAAAGCAACAACAAGAATATGACATATCAGTTTCCAATACCAAAAACAAAGCAACAACAAAAGAGTATAACATACCAGTTTCCAAATTCCAATACTCAGAATAGCCTCTATATGAGTATCAGAAAATTCCTCATAAAGTACACATGCCACATTATTGATCACTATTTACAAACAGAAATTAGACCCCAAAAAAACAAACTAACTTACCAGCTGACACCAGCTCAACAAGAATGCTTAAGATATTAAGTGTAGTTTGAAGATCTTTCGTGTTCTGAAATAAATAGTTTATTTGCTTTATTAAACCATTGTAAATCTGTAATTCCCAAATTTTTTCTATTCCTGTTGGGAACTATCTATATTTTACAGATGACCTTTCCAATTTCTCTAAGAACAAATGTAATGAGGTTTCCACTATTCTCACTTATCACTTCAGTCTCTTCTTGCCCTTAAGAATTTTTACAAATAATCTGTGCTATTACTTTCTTAGTATCAATATTATTACAAGAGGAATTAATTTGGTATTTGAATTCATCATGATCTACCTAATAGGCAATAAAAATAAATGAATCAAAATATAAAGGCACTACAATGTATATATGGCAACTACCCAGTCACCTAGCTCTCTCAGAAGGCAACTGTATTAGCAGTTCCATGTATCCAGCCAAAGATAATATGCAGATATTTTTTTTAAAATCCATGTAAATATACGTGTATACAGATTTATTCCTCCAAATAGCACTGCCCTATGTAGATATTGTTTTGTACACTGATATTTTTACATATCAATAAATAGTTTCTTCATCTTTTTAAGGGCTACAGAAAGTATTCCACTATATGGCTAAACCATTGTTTATGTAACCAATCACCTATCAATGAGATATTTTTTTCCAATGAGATTTTTAACAATCTTTTGTTATTAAAAAATTGCAAAAGACATATGTAATACTTTCAAAAACAAAGATGTAAAAGCAAAAAATAAATAAATAAATAAATAAAGTTATTTGGCATTAAAAAATTGCAACAAAAACTATATATATTTACATGGAATCAATTACAGCTATATGTAGGATAAATTCCTGGAATTTCTGGGTCAAAGAATATGAGTATTTTGATGGATATAACTACATAGTAAACTGCTCTTCACCAGCAATGGACAAGATTAACTATTTCCCAAAGTCTGGACAACCAATCTAATTTTTTTTTTAAAGTTTAAATATTACACATGGTTACATTTCTCTTATTAAAAGCAATGGCTGGCCCGGCCTGCATGGCTCAGTGGTTGAACATCAACCTATGAACCAGGAGGTCATGGTTCGATTCCCAGTGGGGGCATATGCCTGTGGTTACAGGCTCAATCCCCAGTAGGGGGCATGCAGTAGGCAACCGATCAATGATTCTCTCTCATCATTGATGTTTCTATCTCTATCTCCCTCTCCCTTCCTCTCTGAAATGAATAAATATTTATATATATAGCAATGACTGAATGGACAAAAAACAAAACAGACGCACAGAGCAGAAGCATGGCCTCTTCAAGGAACCACCAC
Organism: Myotis lucifugus; assembly: GCF_000147115.1. Lineage (NCBI taxonomy): Eukaryota > Metazoa > Chordata > Mammalia > Chiroptera > Vespertilionidae > Myotis > Myotis lucifugus. The sequence goes on along the minus strand of NW_005871343.1, from coordinate 62,668 downwards.
ACCCCCAACGTGGAGAATTTTACAGTGTTATACAGAGGAATCTCAGAATTATTGTGCACCAGTAACTGGCATGGGACTCTTATTCTTCCTCTTTCCAAAAGGAAATGAGTGTCTCCCCTTCATATTTTAGCTCACAGACTAATAGAACCAAAAAGCTCCATCCAGACTAGATGGAGGACTGTACATAACCAGAGACCCTTGTTTCAGCATTGGAGGTATTAACTGGACCACTGTCTCATTAGGGGGGAATCTGGAATGAGAGGGACAGATGTTTGTTAAAGAGAAGAATGGATTGTGTTCAGCGAACTGATTTCATCGTCTTCTTAGGTATAGAGCTACACCATATTTCCCAGCCCTTTTGTAATAGAGTTTGAGCCATGTGACTGAGCTCGGGCTATTGGAACCTGAATGGAAGTTGCACTGCTATCTTTAGGCCTTATCTAGACAAGCTCCCAAATGTAATTCATCACCTCCCACTTCTGCTGACCTCAATAATTTGTGACATGAGCAAATAGGGAGAAAAAACAATGATGCTCTATCTCAAGTGCAATTTGTGTTTCTTTTTCTGGGAACAGTCTGTTCATAACCTTTACACATTTTTCTATTGGATAGACTTCTTCCCTTACGAATCTGTGGAAGTTCTTTATATGTTAAAGAAATTATATGAGTTGAAATATTTTTTCTTCAGTTTGCCAAGTGTCTATAATGTTTTTTCCCAATGGATTTTTGTTAATATAGTTGAATTTATCAATCTTTTCTTTTATGGCTCCTGTTTGTTTTTTTCATACTTAGAAAAGCCTTCCCTGCGCTAAGATTATTAAAAATTCTTCTCATTACTTCCTCGAGTATTCTGGTTTTCTTTTCCATGCTTAAATATTTGCTTGCTATGGAATTTATTTTGGTGTAGGAAGTAAGGATCTAACATTATACTCTTCTGCATGGCTACCAATTTGTCCCAGTTCCACTTATTAAGCAATCCCCCACCCCTCACTGATCTGAAATGCTACCATTGATTAAGTAGTACTAAATTCCCATAAGCATTTTTAACTTAGTGTGGATTTTTCTATTCTATTCCACTGATGTCTATTTAGTTCCCACCCACACTTTCTAAACTACCTGAATTACTGAAGTTTCTAATGTTCTCTGATATTTGGTGGGGCTAGTCCTTTCTCATTTATTTTTCAGAAATATCCTTTCTATTCTTGCTTATTTTCCCACTGAACTATAGAAAAAAAAGTTAGTATTTTTATCGAGATTGCTTTAAACTGACAAATCAATTTAGAATAAAATAACAACTTTATGTCATTTTTGACAGGAAGTAATTCCTATCAAAAACATAAAATCACACCCTCTTCTTTTTTTTCCAGCTATTTTGAAATATAATTTGATATATAACATTATGTAAGTTCAAGGTATACAATGGTACTTACCCTTTGTTCTTAATAAAATATAAAATAATGATTCTGAATATATCCAGCTAATCCACCCAAAACTTTCACCCTGGCATGGAAATTTAATTATTATCAAGATAATATAGTTATCCAACCAATATATGTAGTAAACTAAATCACAAATATATATCAGCTGACATAACACAATAAATTAGGATTTCCAATGCCAATCATTTATATTAAACTAGACTTATTTCCAGCTAATGCTTTAATTTCTATTACCAATTAGAATGGCATGTAAAGATTTAACATGTGGTTATCATTATTATCATAGGGTAATATACTTAGAGGTTTACCTAATATATATTAGAATATTTATATCACCATCCCAAATGTTAATCTAAAACATAAAACAAATTTCTATTCACTGGTTTTACCTCTAGGATAAAAATTTTATACTTCCTATACTATTTTTCTTCAGTACTGATTGATACTAATAGTTACATAATTAAAGCCTGCAAATACTTTACCTCTAATGTTGAGAGCAGAACTTCCATTCCTGTAGAACCTTTGGCTGTCATTTCTCTCCTTATTTTTTCTGAAAAGTGAAAATATATATATCTTCTAAAACATTTTAAAAAGTATATATCGTTTTATTATATAGCTAACATAGAATAAACAAGTACCCATTGGTTTGGTAAACATTCTAAATTGGTTTTACATGATCTTCCCTCTGATGCTTCTAATTCTACTCTCTGTAGACTTTCCTTGCCCTTCAGCACAGCTCCTAGTAGGGACTAGGTGAATCCCTGTCTGTCCGTCTGTAATCTTAAAATCCTTATCATAGTACAGGCACCAGAACTGGAGGTGAGGAGGGAGTGGTAATGGAAGACCTCTTTATCATCTTTATGACCAGAACTAGAAAATATTTAATTAAATTTGTGAAAATAGAAACCTAGTACCATTTTAAAAATGGGTTTTTTTATATATTTTTATTGATTTCAGAGAGAAAGGGAGAGGGAGAGAGAGATAGAAACATCAATGAGAGAGAATCATAGATCAGCTGCCTGCTACAAGCCTCCGACTGGGGATCGAGCCCACAACCCAGGCAAATGCCCTTGACTGGAATCGAACCTGCGACCCTTCAGTCTGCAGGCCAACACTCTATCCATTGAGCCAAACAGCTAGGGCCATTTTAAATGTTAAATATTAAGGTGGCTGCAGGTTCACCTTTATTTGAAAAAAGAAAAATCAGGTTTGCTGTGTGTGTGTATGTTTTAAATCAAGTACAGGTTTTAGAATCTTTTTTAGCATCTATTGAGATAATCACATGGGTTTTATTTGACCTGTTCAAAAAATGTTATAGGATATATTTCCTAATATTAAAACATTTTACATTCCTGAAATAAGTGCACTCTAGCAATGATATTCATCTTTCAATGTATAATCAGACTTATTTCACTAATATTTTATTTGGGACCATGCTAATAACCAATGTTCTCTACTATCTGACATCTTTTGTCAATATTCTAGTACAAGTAGCATTGGAATTAGGTATTACTTGAAAATTGATGGGGGGGAGGGAAGGGCGGGATTCATCCATACGGAATATCATAATCATTTCTTAGAAACAATGCTTTGAAAATTAATTTATTTCACAGCTATTCCACTTTCTACTTCTTGGGTCTATTTGAGAAAGTTCAATTTTTATGGGAAATCATTTATCAAAATTTTAAACATTCTTAGCCTCCACTTGTTAAAGAATTTAAAAAGCATTCCCAAAACAAGAGGTTAAAGCTCACCTTGACTTTGAGCCAGATGAAGAATTTTTGATGTAACATATCTGGCAGTATCTGATTCCGCAGGTTCAGTACTGATCTTCTCCAGCTGAGCGAGGAGTCCGACAACCCGAGAGTTATTGGTAAGGCTAAAAAGAATGTTACTTTATATTAGGGCACAGCAAGATCACTGTTTTTACACTAAGTGAAATGGGAAGTTTCGCGCAGAAGAGTAATGCCCTCTGGCATGCCTTTATTAAACAATTGCACACAACACATCTGTAAGTTTTATCTCTTGGGTGATTGGTACAAGGTGTTCATTATATTATGCTCTATACTTTCTGGTTTTCAGAAATATTTCATTTTTTAAATAAAATTCTGTAGTGAGAAAAATAAATTACATGTTTAAGTTTTTATATATTTTCTTTTTCCTTCCAATATTGCAGAAGAGATAAGTGATTCCTTAAAACTTACCATTAATCTGAATGAGCAAAAACATTAACATCATGAAAAATTCCAAACATGAGCAAAAGAAGACAAAATAGGACAATGAACCATCATGTACCTATCACCCAGCTTCAACAATTATCAATTCATGGACCATCTTATTTCACACATGCTTACTTGCAGGCACACACACCCATTGGCTAATTTTGAAGCAAATCTCAGATCATTTCCTATGGCATTAGTTATCTGTTTTCTAAAGTAAGAACTCTTTAGAATATATATAACTATAATAGCACTACTATACCAAAAACAATAACAATAATCCTTTAACATCAACATCTAATTTCCAAGTTCAAATTTCCCAAATTCATATTCTCTCTCATTTTCTTTAACAGTAAGTTAATTTGTACAAACCACCAGAGACTGAATTCAGAAGAAGAAAAGAAAATCCACCTGTCTTCCATTAAGTCAAACGTTAAGTTTTCAAAAATGTAATAAATCACCCTGACTGGTTTGACTCAGTGGATAGAGCATCGGCCTGCGGACTCAAGGGTCCCAGGTTCGATCTGGTCAAGGGCATGTACCTTGGTTTCGGGCACATCCCCAGTAGGGGGTGTACAGGAGGCAGCTGATCGATGCTTCTCTCTCATCGATGTTTCTAACTCTATATCCCTCTCCCTTCCTCTCTATAAAAAATCAATAAAATATATTTTTTAAATGTAATAAATCGATAGCACTCTTCTTACTACATTTTGAAAACATAGTTATTTTAACATAAAATGTTATTGTGTCATTATGCATTGAGTTTATTATTTTTAAATGGATAATTTTTAATTCCTCAGTTTTAATTTATAATATGGTAAATATCAATAGATTAAGAAATCCACCTCAACAAAAACTTTTTGGAGTCTTCATTCACTTAAGAGTACAAAGAGATTCATTGAGCCAAACCTGTTCTTTTTGAGAGCTCTAGTTCTTTGTGGTGAGAAATTACACTAAGATACCACAGTTTTTCATACTAGAGAAAATACATCTTTAAGAGAAATTTGCATTATGGAGACCAAAATTCAGAAACTTACTAATTGAGTGTGTTTTCCTAATTTTATTCAATTATTTTCATGTGTAGATATTTTTAGTAGCTACTAAGACATCTATTTAAAAAATTCAAAAACATACAAAAACACACTAAGCATAACACACAGTCTATTCCATTCCAAATTAAGAGTTTGTTTTGTCAGTAACTCTTAAAATTTTAAATTAAATTGTACCACATTAAAAAAAAAAACTTTTGCCCTAGCCAGTTTGGCTCAGTGAATAAAGCGTCGGCCTGCAGACTGAAAGGTCCCAAGTTCAATTTCAGTCAAGGTCACATACCTCGGTTGCAGGTTCCTCCCCAGGCCAGGACCTGGTCTGGGCTTGTGCAGGAGGCAACCAATCTATGTGTTTCTCTCACATCAATGTTTCTCTCTGTCTTTCCCTCTCTCTAAAAATCAATGGGAAAATATCAAGTGAGGATTTTTAAAAAATAATAATAAAATAAAACTTTCATTTCAAATGATGGATGGTGGATGAATTTATTTTTTGAAGGAAGGAAAGAAAAAAAATTAAAATTCAGAACATGGGCATCCCCCTCTCTGTACTTTTTTCATCTACAGAATGAAAACTGAACAAAATATTCTAAGCCACTACTGACTCAGCTCCAAAATTTAAGACTGTTGACACTAATGTTGGGAGAATCATAGGGTGAACACCAGAGGGCAGCTATACCATTTGAATAATTTTTAGACTTTACTAAAACACACACACACACACAATTATATAGCTTTTCAATGAACAAAGCAGAGAATTTTTAAATAAAGAGATGTATCTTCGCTGTCTTCCTCTACTTTTTTAGATAAATCAAAATGAGGCTAAGACCAACCTTCAGAGTTACCATTTATAATTCTAACTAGAGGTCCCTCAGCCTGGCCTGCGGGGATCAGCAGAAACTGGCTCTCTGACATCCCCAAAGGGTACTGGATTGCAAAAGGGCAGTTCTCAAGTGACACACCCTGGAATCGGGCTCCCTCCTCTCTGGTTTCAAGTGCGTCACACCCAAGAACCATAGCTGCCAAGTCATCGCAGCTCGGCAGCTCCTGTGTTGAGCATCTGCCCCCTGGTGGTCAGGGCACGTCATACCTACTGGTCAGAGCGTCTGTCCCCTGGTGGTCATTGCGCATCATAGCTACCAGCCGGACAGTCGCTTAGGCTTTTATATAGAGAGACTAGATTATTTTATAGTGAGAAAAATCAAAATCCCAGCAAGCTACTGTGTAGAAATGTCAAACTGATGCAAAATTCCTATGGAAATGCAAAGGAACCTAGAATACGACAAACTTTGGGGGGAAAAAGAACTAAGTTGGCGGACCAACACTAATTTCGAGATTCATTATAAAGTTATAGTTATCAAGGCAGTGAGGTATCCTCACTATGATAAACATCTAGATCAAGGGGAAAAAACAGAGTCCAAACCAGACCCACACATAAATGGACAACTAATTTTTGACAAAGGTACCAAGACAATTCAATGGAGAAAGCAAAGTGATTCTAAAAATGGTGCTGATCCATATGCCAAAAAGAACTTCTACATACCTCACACCATAAATAAAGTTTAACTCAGAATGGAGCACAGGCTTAAATGTTAAAATTATAAAACTTCTATAAGAAAACATAGATAATCTAACATAGGTTATGCATATATTTCTTATCTACAGCTCTAAAAGCATCCTATATAATGAAAGCATAGTATGCAAATTGTCCCCTCAACCGAGAGTTATCCAGGAGTTTGACCAGGGGGCGGGGCCAGCCGGGGGGGAGGGAGGGAGGCCCCGGCCGGCAGCTGGCAGCCACTAGGGACCCTACCAGTGCACGAATTTGGTGCACTGGGCCTCTAGTTATCTATAAAGAACAAATAAACAATATGGACATCACCTAAATTTAAAACTTCTGATCTTTTAAAAGACACTCTTTAGAATATGAAAAGACTGGAAGAAAATGTCTGCAAATCTATTAAAGGAATTGTATGTATAATAAATAGAAAATTTCACCCAGCTGGTGTGGCTCAGTGGTTGAGCATTGACCAGGGAACCAAGAGATCAAGGTTCAATTCTAGTCAGGGCTCCTGCCTGGGTTGCAGGCTCCAGAAGGGGGAGTGCAGGAGGCAGCTGATCGATGATATTTCTCTCTCATCGATGTTTCTATCTCTCTATCCCTCTCCCTTCCTCTCTCTCTAAAAATCAATAAAAACATATTTTAATTAAAAAATAAATTCTAAAACTCAGTAATAAAAACAATAAACATTCCAATTTTTTAAATGGGAGGAAAATTTGGAAAAATACTTCACCAAATAAGATATGCTGAAAGCATGTAAGTGCATGAAAAGATACTCAACATCATTAGTAATTAGAGAAATGCAAATTAAAATCAGAATGAGATACCAACACACCCTCTATTGGGATGACTACAATTTTAAAAGAATGACCATAAGAATTTAAATATTTTAAATGAATGACAATACCAAGTATTGATGAGAATGTAGAAAACTAGAATTTTCATATACTGCTGGAAGAAGTATAAAATATAATGTCTTTGGAAAACAGGTTGCTGGCAGTTTCCTAAAAAGAAACATAGGCCTACTATATTATTGATTCCAATCTTAAGTATTTGGCCAAGGGAAAAAAAAAGCTAAGGCCATACAAATACTAGTACACAAATGTTTCTAACAGCCTTATTTGTAACTAGAGGCCCGATGCACAAAATTTGTGCAAGAGTAGGCCTTCCTTCCCTCTGGCAACCAGGACCCTGGCTTCCCTCGAGCCACCAGCAGGTACCCAGGACCCGTGTTTCCCTCACAGCCCTGGCTTCGTCTGGAAGGTCGTCCGTCCAGAAGGATGTCTGGCCTAATTAGCATATTACTCTTTTATTATTATAGAGAGCCAAAAACTGGAAACAACCCAAATGTCCAATATATGAGTAAACAAATTGCAGCATATCTATCCAACAGAATACTTCTTAGTAATAAAAGAAGGTATAATTGATACACACTCCAAGAGATGAATATCAAAATAACTATGCTGAGTAAAAGAAGCCAGTCACAGACCCCTACCTCCCACCCCGACCTCAAAAAAAGACATACTGTATAATTCCTTTTACATAAAGTTCTAGAAACACAAATAAATCTGTAGTGATCAAAAGTAGATGAGTGATTGCCTGAAGCAGCAGTCACCAACCGGTGGTCAAAAGACCACTGGTGGTCCATGAGGTCCGAAAGGTTGGCGACCCCTGGCCTGGAGTGAGGGATGGGGCAGGAAGAAAGGATTACAAAAGGGTGCCAGGAAACAAATGATAAATATGTTCAGTATTTTGATTGAGAGAATGGTTTCACAGGTATACATAGGCCAAACTTACCAAACTGTACTCTCTATGTATTATTGGTGTATGATAATTATGCCTCAATAAAGTTGTTTAGAAAAATTATAGGTGGTTTTAATAAGTACTCTTGGTATAGTGGATAAGACAGAAACTAAACAAGAGTGGTTGGAGAGTGTGAAATGAAATGTAGATTGCATTTATAGACTATTTTATAATTTGGGCTTTTAAAAGAATCATATAAATTAGACAGTAACAGAAGAACAGAGTTTATAAATACTGGAAAGCCCAGATCATTTTTAAATGGTAAGAGATGGAGGAGTTAAAGATTCAAGACAGAAGAATAAATAATAATTAAAAGACCCTGAGAAGGAAGGAGGTATAAAATTTAGAACAGAGGTGACAGTATTAGTCTTCGACAAGAAGAGAAAAGCTCTGTTGGAGTAAATAATAGGATGATAAGAAGAGGATGGAATTAAAAAAAGGGGAGCATGTAAATTTGGTGTAAGAAATATGAGGATATGGTGAACACACGATACAATATACAGATGATATATTATATAATTGTACACCTGAAACCTGTAGAATTGTATTAACCAATGTCATCCCAATAAATTCAATAAAAATTTTTTTAAAAGTAATGAGGCCCTAACCGGTTTGGCTCAGTGGATAGAGCATCGGCCTGCGGACTGAAGGGTCCCAGGTTCGATTCTGGTCAAGGGCATGTGCCTTAGTTGCGGGCACATCCCCAGCAGGGGGCGTGCAGGAGGCAGCTGATCAATGTTTCTCTCTCATTGATGTTTCTATCTTTCTATCCCTCTCCCTTCCTCTCTGTAAAAAATCAATAAAATATATTTTTTAAAAATAAAATAAAAAAATAAAAAGTAATGAGGATAATAGATTTATTTTCTCTATGATATGATAAGAAATGATCATTTGCTGAGGTTATGTATTGATATAGCTGAGGATTTCAAAGATTTGAGGAATATAAAAGAAAGTATAAAACAGTCATTATAAAATTTGGGAAAATGAACTTTCCAGATAAGCACAATAATAAGATTGCTGGGCTCTGTTCAGGTAGCTAATCAATAATTTTTAATGATCTCTGCCAAGTTAGTTCATCTCCCAACATCATTCAGCTGCTCAATAAAGATTTACAGGGAAAGGACTTTGTCCAGTGGGTGTGATTAAAAACACACACACAAAGTGCCCTGGCCAGTGTGGCTCAGTTGGTTGGAATGTCATCCTCTGTACATTGAAAGGTCGTGGGTTCGATTCCTGGTCAAGGGCACATACCTGAGTTGCAGGTTCCATCCCTGGCCCCCGTCGGGCTGCATGCAGGAGGCAACCAATATGTGTCTCTCTCACATAGATTTCTCTCTCTCTCTCTCTCTCTCTCTCTCTCTCTCTCTCTCTCTCTCTCTCTTCCTCTCTCCCTCCCTCCCTCTCTCCTTTCCACTCTCTAAAATCAATGGAAAAATATCCTTGGGTGAGGATTAACCAAAAACACACACATACATACACATACACACACACACACACACACACACACACAGTGAGATAAAGACATTCCAGGTATTTGCAAGAGTATAATAATAGACAATCGATTCTACACTGGGTAAAAAAGAAGATTAGCCCTAACTGGTTTGGCTCAGTGGATAGAGTGTTGGCCTGCAGACTGAAGGGTCCCAGGTTCGATTCTGGTCAAGGGCATGTACCTTGGCTGCGGGCATATCCCCAGTAGGGGGTGTTCAGGAGGCAGCTGACCGATGTTTCTCTCTCATCAATGTTTCTAACTCTCTATCCCTCTCCCTTCCTCTCTGTAAAAAAATCAATAAAATATATTTTTTTAAAAAAAAGAGATTAAATGAGAAAACAATAAAAGTCAATAAATTAGAGTTCTGGGTAAGGCAGAACCTTACAATACAGATATTTGCACAAGTGAGATAGACAGATGAAAGATTGTTGTTGGAGAATAAAAAGTCTGAATTAGTGCTTAGAAACAAGAATTTTGCTGATGGTAACATTTAGGGCATGATCATGATGACGGTGAATGGGATGTAGAGAAAATATCTGCCTGCTGTAGCCTTTTTTTTTTCTTAGTCCCCACCTAAGGATATGTTTTTATTGATTTGAGAGAGAGAGAAAGAGAAAGAGAGAGAAGAAAACATTGATGGGAGAGAAAAACATCAATGGGTTGTCTATGTGCCCTGACCATGGATTGAACCTGCAAACTTTTGGCATATGGGACGACAGTTCCAACAAACGGAGCCACCCAGCCAGGGCTCTGCTTGCTGTATCTTACAAAACATGTTAATTTGATGTAAATTACCCCCGTGGTCTTTAAATCTGCCAATCTAATCCATTCGATTACAACCCTGTCTAAACTCAGCAAGTATCAATATCCAACCACCCCTCCAGATTTGCTAAAAAGTAAGGAAGTCCACAGGAGAGATGATGCTTTATCTCAGGAGTCAATGAAAATTTCTCTATAAAGGGCCAGATAGTGTATATATTTTAGACACTGCAGGCCATGTAGTCTCTGTCACAACTACTCAACGTTGCCATAGTAGTAAAGAAGTGACCAATCTATAAATGAAAGAGCATGCTCAATAAAAGCTTATTTACACACACTGAAATCTGAATTTCATGTAATATTTATATGTCATAAAATATTATTCTTTTTACTCTTTTTTCCAACAATTTAGAATGCAGAAACCATTCTTAGCTCACAGGCCATACAAAAACAAGAGGTGGGCCAGATTTGGCCTCCCAGTTATAGTTTGCTGACTCCAGCTTTAACTGAAAAGGTAAATCTTAATAAAACAATATAAATACAGTTGATCCATGAACAATGCAGGAGTGGGGGTAGGTAATCCCACTCCTGTGCAGTTGAAAATTTGTAAATTTTGACTCCCCAAAAACTAACTTGTCCCTAGGTAAATACGGAAGGAACCCACGCAGATACCAGAATCTGCAGATGCTCAAATCCCCGATATAAAATGGCATAGATACATGCATACATGCATACATGAAAACCCACCTGTGGACTGAAAACATTACAGGTATTTATTGAAAAAAATCTGTGGCTCAGATGGTTGAGCGTTGACCTATGAACCAGGAGTTCACAGTTCAATTCCGGGTCAGGGCATATGCCCGGGTTGCAGGAGGCAGCCAATCAATGATTCTCTCTCATCATTGATGTTTCTTTCTATCTCTCCCTCTCTCTTCTTCTCTGAAATCAGTAAAATAATATATTTTTTTAAAAATAGAAAAATTGGTATATAAGTGGACCTGTGCAGTTCAAACCCATGCTGTTCAAAGGTCAACTGTATAACATACTATTACTTTAACATAAATAATATTTTTACAGTAATGAGTTTCAAATAACTGCTTCATCTTTATTTCTATAATTTATACATATTGGTATTTAGAATTACAGTACCTTTTCTCTGATACCACTTTTAACTTGCTCATCTTGAGTTACTTCATTTCACCATTGCAGATAATCTAAAATTTAAAAAAAGTTAATTAAATATAATTCTGTTTTCTATACATTAGCTTTCACAACAGCCATACAGCTGAAGGTTTTTATTATGGGAAACACAAGATAACACTGGAAATCAAAGGAGAGTACTTGAGTTCTATGTGCTTCCGGCAAGTCACTTCAATGCACAATATGTGATTATTACCCAAAATCAACCAGTAACACAGTACCAAAATCCTGGAGCTATAAGAATGCAAAAACCTAACCTAACACAATTTACAATCTAGTGTTCACATTTCTTTTGAGATAAAATTATCCTTCCTGCTCTAATACTCTTCCTTAAAATACTCAAACCAACAATAGCATCCTGAGATTAGTGTACTTATTGTCCACCATTCACATAAGTACTCAAATACTGCAGAAATGTATGATTATTTCTACATGAGAATACTTTTACATTAATAACAAATTGTTCAGAGTAAAAACCTGTAACATCTTATTTAATGCATTTCATGCATATTTTCCTTCAAGCAGTACAGGTTTTATCTTTACGAAGTTCATACTATACATTTTAAAACATTAAGTCTTGATTCACAAAATTTTGATAATTTTTGGATTATGTATGAAAATCACACGGTCTGTTTTTAAGTTATAAGAAATTTAAAAATTGCTGTTCTTTTTTTCAACTGACTTACTATTTATTTATTTATTTATGTTAATCCTCACCCGAGTACTATATTTTTCCATTGATTTTTAGGGAGGGTTGAAGAGAGAGGGAAAGACAGAGAGAGAAATGTCAGTGTGAGAGAAACACATCAATTGATTGCCTCCTGCACGAGCCCTGACCAGGGCCTAGCTAGGCGGAGGAGGAGCTTGCAACCAAGGTACGTGCCCTTGACCAGAATCAAACCTGGGACCCTTTGATCTGCAGGCCAACACTCTAGCCCCTGAGCCAAACTGGCTAGGGCTCAACTGACTATTTTGTAATGACTACAAAATCAAAGTAACTTTCCCAGTATCCAAGTTAATTAAGACTTCACTGTATATACAAGGGGGGAGGAATCCGATGTATTTTCAAAAGTGCTGTTGTTGCCATAAAAAGTTACTTCTTGTTGAGTGGTATGTTTCTCTCTAAAACTGCGTTAGTAGCATATCTTATGGAGAGTTCACTGTAAATTCTGATTTGCAAAAATTTACATCATTCCTATTCCAACAGTTAAGAAATTATTCAAACTTCCAATTCACAGTAAGGTAGTAATTTAACCACAGGCATTTCTCTCCTCTCCCTCGCAGGACTAGAGTAGACAGTAAAGTCCACAGTGACAGAAAGGAAAACTATGAGGAAGGAGGGTACTCTGTCCAGAAGAACTCAGGAAACTCGTAACTAGGGGAACTGGGAAATACCAAGAACAGCAGAGGAATAGGCTGCTAAACAGCTAACTAAAACTTTACAATTGCACATAACTTTTTACCTCCTCAATACCATGTTCAACATGTCTGGCAAATAATCTTCACCAAAGAAATGGACAACCTCAAAGAAATCTGCCTTCTGAGACTTTAGATTTCCTCAGGAAAAAGGCCGATTCTCGTCCTCATTATCTCAGGGCTAACCCAGTGTGTCCCTGACGGCGCTTTTTATTCTTGAGGCCTGAGACCAGAGCGCCTCCGAGTAAACGAAGGCCCTTCTTGCTGCTGTGAAAGTGTGTGTTCATTGCAAGTTTGGGGTAATAGAAGGAGAGGCACCTAGAAACAGAAGTGCTGCATTTCACCAAGCTTGTGGTTTTGCCAACCAAAGGTGACAAAGCAAGAAATAGGCAAAGAAGTTGAGAAGGTATGCGAGGGAGTATATAATAACTGACCGTGGAATTTAGGTACATTCTACTCATTCCTCTTCGTTGGATCATTTTCATCACCATAAAATCATGCTGTTGTTGTTTTTGTGCCTTTGGTGGGGGAGGGTGGGGGACTCTCTTGCTCTCAGTTCCCCAGTTCAGCTACTGTCCCATTTTTTCCCTTCTGAAAGCAGTTGTTTATATATATTGTCAACAAGTCCTCTCTTCCCATTCCCTCTTAAACACATTCCAGTCCAGTTTTCCACACACCACCCCATCAACACTGCTCTTGTCAGCAACCAATGATCTCATTTACTGTTACCAAATCCAACTGTCAATTCTCAGGCTTCATCTTACTGGTTCTATCAGCAGCACTTAATATAGCTGATCACTCCCTCTTCTTGGAAATACTTTCTTCAATTGGACATACTCTGTTTTCTGTCTACCCTCCCGCCACTCCTTCTAAGCCTCTTTTCCTGAAATGCCCCAACGCTCAGTTCTCTCTTGTCCTTTTCTACCTCAGGTCTCTTGGTGATCTCATTCAGTCTACTCAACCACTTCCACTTAGATCTCTCATATCACAAACTCAAGATATCCACAACTGATCTCCTGACCTTCCCTTCCCTTTCAAGGGTGTTCTAACCTCAGCTTTTCCCAAGGATAGTTAAAGACAATTCTCTGCCTCCAAGTATGTGACCCAAAACCTTAACTTCCTCCTTAGCTCCTGTCTTACACCCCACATCCAATACACCAAGAAGCCCTGATAAGCCCTGGCCAGGTAGCTCAATTGGTTAGAGCATCGTCCTGTTATGCCAAGGTTGCAGGTTCTAGCCCCAGTCAGGGCACATAAAAGAAACAATGAATGAATGCATAAATAAGTGGAACAACAAGTTTCTCTCTCTCCCCCACCCCTCAAAAAAATATCCATTAAAAAACAAAAGTCCTGATAATTCTACTTTTAAAATATAGAATCTGATCACTTTTACCACGTCTACTTCTATGACCAAGCCACTGTCCTAGTCTCTCTTCTGCCTCTGGCCCCCTAGAGTCTGTTTATTCTCAACACAACATCCTGCCTGACCCTTTTAAAACCTTGGGGAAAAGAAAGAGAAGAAAACAAAAAACAAAACCAAGAAATATACCCAGTTGCCCCATTTCTAATGCTTTGCTATTGGTGCAAACTTTCTAAAATGTGGACTGACTATATTACAAGGAAACTATACTGTGAAATTTTGTGATTGTCTCATTTGGTTATTTATTATGCCCTTATGTTTTACATTGTAACATTTTATTTACAAATATGCTTGATAATCAAATGTGTCCATTTTTAAGGATGAGGTACAAGAGAAGGGCCAGTGGACAATTTTGCGAGTCGTTTCACTAAATTAGTGCAACAAAAGACACACACAAAACCCCAGCTTGAGAACGAAAACCACTTATCAATGGGTTTACACACAGGCTGGTAATTCAAGTTGGCCCATTCCATTCTGTGTTGTCTCTGAAAACAACTTTACAAGTATTGCAACAAAGGTTCCAGCAATATTCAAAGGACATTTAACTACAAATTATAGTCATTTCACAAGTTAAAGGTATTACTGGAATCTCAAACATAATAAAGCTTTTATTTTTAAAAAATTATATACAATGAAAAGGCTGATGTACCAATATGAAGAGTAGCAGAACTTACTAGAAAAGGGAAAGCCATCCCATTGCTGAGAAACTAATGAGATCAGAATGTAAAATTATGCCAAGTAAAATGCTTATATGAGATGCAGTAGGAGAAATGTTTAAAGTTCTACAGCATATTAACTGTAAGGTAAGTCAACATATTGACATGTCACATGATGTAAAATACTTATGTAATAAACAGAAAAATATGGGGGTTTTTTTCTATGCAGATTGATGAATCCAGAGTTTGTAAACTATAATATATATATAAGATTATACTCTATATATATTATGCATTCATAATTATAAAATTTGAGAATAGTAAAATCAAGAAAACTTTTTTGCTACAGAGTGCTTGCTGCCCAAAGTTAACAAAAAACAGGGTATTTAATGTTTTGATCTATCTGCAAACTAAAGATGTGTTTTAGAAGCACTATGTTGGCATCTGAATTGATAATATCCCATCATAGCTGGCTCTATGTGAAGATTTGCTACTCTTATTAAAAAATTAAAATTAAAAATACCTGACTTCACAACACAGTATTTTCACAGAGAGCTAAGTGTCAAAAGCTCTGGGAGATGACATTTTTTAAAGTTCTACCTAAGGCTATAAAAATGATTAACTTTATTAAACAGAAATCTGTACACTGAATAATGTTTAAAGAACTACAAGGAAACCTGGACAAAGAGCACAGAAAACTCCTGCCACACGCAGAAATCCAGTGGCTTAGCAAATGAAGAGTTCCCAACAGGTGTCAGCTGAAAGGTGAATTGCGGGAGTACTTTCACAAGTAGGTCAGAGGATCAAGAGCAGCTACTGAAGCTAGTCACCTTAGCAAACACTTATCACATGAAACAACTGGACAACTCTCTGCGAGACCTTAGAGAAAATATTTTTACTTCAAGTGACAAGATTCTTGGCAGGGGGAAATCATGTGACAAAAGGAAACCATAAAATGATTGCTACTTGGGCTTGAGTGTGAAAAAGGATCTCTGGACCTTGAGGAGGAAGAATCTTATGTGCCACTTTCTGACTAGACCCTCAAGATGAGATTTACTGATCTGCCCCTTAAAAAATTCTGGATTTCTATGAAAGAGTAGTGGCCTGCAAATCACAATAAAGAAATGAACATTTTGGCTACAAGTTTTCAACTTTTTATGTAAGAAACTTTTTAGTTGTTTATCGAGATCAAGGAGAAAATCACCTCATGTCAGTTGAAAATGAAATCTGTGAATGGTTATTTCAAGTTCAACAAAAGAAAGCAAACAATTTTCATATGAAAGACACAAACTTCATTATTTAGTTTTAGTTTTAAAAAATAATTGTCTTGTATAAAGTCTTTTCATAAAAGGTCAAGTAATCAACACACATATATATATAATAATTTGAAACTTCTGGAACTATATTTGAGCCTCATCATGACAATCAGTTAAAAAAAAGTTTTTTTTTCAAATTCTTATATAAATTCTGTCTTAGGCTATATTTTTATTCATTTTTTTTAGTAGCTTTGTTATTTAGCATTCTCAATAATTTACATATTGTAAATACATTAATACAAATCAGCTTACAAGTGGTACTGGCCAATAGACAACAGATGAATGCAACAGAACTGAAAGTCTAGAAATAAACACATATATCTATGGCAAGTGACTTTGGCAAGGGTGCCGAGTCCAATAACAAAAGAACAGACTTTTCTTTGCTGAGGTAAAGGGGAATAGGTACTCATTATTTAATGGAAATTATAGAGTGTCTGGGGTAATGAACATTTTTGGAAATAGTGATTATGGTTGCACAACATTGTGAATATAATTAATGCCACTGAATTATAACCTTACAATGGTTTAAATGGTGTTATTGTGGCCAAATATATTTTACCACAATAAAAAATTACCAAAAAAATTAACTTGAAATATTTATTTAAATTAAGTCTATCAGGCCTATTTTTAAAAAAACTGAAGCCATTTATTTAACAGTAACTTAATATCTCTACCATATGAGTCTTTAAAACTCATGAAAATGTTCCAACTGGCATGGCTCAGTGGTTTAGCATCAATCTATCAAACAGGAGGTCACAGTTCAATTCCAGGTCAGGGCACATGCCCAGGTAGAGAGTTCAATCCCCAGTAGGGGGAATGCAGGAGGCAGCCAATCAATGATTCTCTCTCATCATTGATGTTTCTATCTCTGAAATATATGTGTGTGTGTGTGTGTGTGTGTGTGTGTGTATTTGTCCAATGCTTAAAAAAAAAAAACATGAAAATGAGCTTAGTTTCCAGAATGGTAAACTAAATTAATTACTTGTTTTTCAAATAAGGTTAAAGTCTTTTTTGTTTGCTTTAAATAAATATAAATAAAACTACTCTTGCACATACCATATACACAGGCCATATTTTATTAGTACCTTGTATAGTAAAAATTTGTGGTAAGACTCCTAGGCCTACTTGAATAAAATAAAAAATAAAGTGGGAAATTTAAGAAAAGGAAAATCTATTTTTTCTATCTGCATTACTAATTCACATCAGAGTTTACATTCTTTGTGGGCTGGATATCCACACAAAAGAATAGACTAATAAGATGGCCAAAATAATTAGATGCACAGAAAATATATCATCCTCTGTCAATAAAGCATTAGCAGTCATTACTGAAGCACTGTATTATAAGACCTAATTATTTTCAAGTGCTGCCCTGACAATCCTGAGCTTCACAGGGCCCCCAAAGCCTAATGAGAGTTCTCCCACTCTTTCCACATGTGCCCCTTCCAGTGGGAATGGCTCCTCGCCCAGCCCGTTCCACCATCAGCCAAACCAGTTGTACTTGATTCAATCCAAAACCTAACTAGTTTCAGTCCCCTGCCAGCTCTCAGAATTATTCAAACAAACTAATCACAAACTCCCACAGTGAAGGGATGGGAAGGTTACTTCGTCCTTTTGTTACTACAAAGCCTGTCTCCCACAGACCCTGTGGCTGGTTCACTCTATTCCCATGGGATGTGCAGCATCTTCCTCTCCCAGAAAATTGCTGTCAATCTCATCTTACCAGTGTCAGGTAGTACCGATTTCAAACTATTTAGGACAGAAGACCCATACTTCACCAATGGATTACAGGTGATAATAACAATTATTATACCTAAACTTTCTGTTTAAACTATTATCACAAAGTTTATAGATGTTATAACTTTTATGGAGGAGTTCCCTGAGACCTAAGAATTATTTCATGGATCCTCCAGTGTAGAAAGATTGACAAAGGCTAGTCTAGTCTCTTGTAGGCAGGGTTGGTGCAGACCAGATAGGTTGGTCCTGGTCCAGTATAGTTCTATAGCTGATAGGCACAGCAAAAGATTCCTGATCCCCACAGCCTCCTGACCACAGCAGTTTCCTAATTTTAAAACAGGAGTGTGGTTCTCGCAATGAAGATCTAGGAGCAGTTTCACAATTACACAGGAAGCCTTTTAATCATAAAAGAAACAATTACACACATACCCCTTGGTTTCTCAGTTCTCTGCAAAGGTTTGGGGAGTTGTTCCTTCAAGCTCAACCTACAGTCTCTTCCTTTAGATCTCCAAACAATTCTGTAAACCACGTGATACCTGTGCCAGACATTAATTTATTGCCCCTCATCTCCAAATTCACCGTGTGCCTGTTCTGTGAGAATGGATGTATGCCCTCAAAATATTCATTTCTTTGCCAGCTGGCACGATATTAAGCTTTGTCGAAAGAGGACATTGGAAAGACACTGCAGAGGAGAGAATTTTGCTTCTGGTTCCAATTTGCTCACTAGGCTACAGCGGACAGGCTTCTTCAGGACCCACTCCTGCAACAAGGATGGCTTTTCCAGCAGCAAGCTCCTGCAGCACACCCAGCGTCCCCAACAGGAGGTAGCACAGAGACCGGACAGACATCTCCCCATGAACAGCTTTCCCTGGCACCCTAGAAGGTTGATAGCCAGCAAATTCACCACCCACAGCTACTTGCCTTGACCTTGCCCTTTTCCAACAAGGTCTAGACCTCAGATGGAGAGAGAAATCTACTATCTCAGCCCCACTCTATCTCAGTAACTACTCTTTATATCAGCTTTTCCTATATTCCTTAGAGCTATCTTTACTTCTTACTTGTAAAACCCTCATTGCTCCAATCCCAGTATAGTCAATAATTCTTCTTTTTAATGTATATTTTTCTTGATTTCAGAGAGGGAGAAAGAGAGAAACATCAATGATGAGAGGGAATCATTGATTGGCTGCCTCCTGCACGCCCCCCACTGGGAGATCGAGCTTGCAACCCAGGCATGTGCCCTGACCAGGAATCGGATCGTGATCTCATAGTTTGACGCTCAACCACTGATCCACGCTGGCCAGGCTAGTCAATAATCCTATATAATAAAAGGCTAGCCCTAACCAGTTTGGCTCTGTGGATAAAGCGTCGGCCTGCAGACTGAAGGGTCCCAGGTTCGATTCCGGTCAAGGACATGTACCTTGGTTGTGGGCATATCCCCAGTAGAGGGTGTGCAGGAGGCAGCTGATCAATGTTTCTCTCTCATCAATGTTTCTAACCCTCTATCCCTCTCCCTTCCTCTCTGTAAAAAAAATCAATAAAATATATATATTTTTTAAAAAGGCTAATATGCAAATTTCCCCTCAGGAGTTCGACTGACTGGGAGTTCGTCCGCTCGCTATGACGTGTGCTGACCACCAGAGGATGACATGTTATGAAGGAAGGCCCCAGCCAGCAGCCGGGGGAAGGCAGGCCCCAGCCAGCCTGATCACCGGCCAGGCCTAGGAACCCTACCCATGCATGAATTTCATGCACTGGGCCTCTAGTCTATAATATAAAAGCCTAAGCAACAGTTCAACCGGTAGCTATGACACACACTGACCATCAGGGGACAGACACTCCGACCAGTAGGTTAGTTTGCTGCTGGGGTCCGGCAGATCAGGACTGGGCAAGACGAGCCGGACACGCCCTGGAGCCCTCCCGCGTTCCCTCCCCGGCCCCCATCGTGCACTAGAGGGGTCCCTCAGCCTGACCTGTGTCCTCTCGCAATCCAGGATCCCTCAGGGGATGTCGGAGAGCCTCAGGCCAGGCAGAGGGACCCTACCAGTGCACCGGGCCTCTAGTTCTTTATACAAATCTTTTCCTGTTAAATTACAGTGTGGTTTCTATCTTCTGAAAGACCAGACTGATACATCCCAACAATTCCCTAAGCCCTTTGGTATCCTATGGTAAATAAGCCCTTTCTGCTTAAGGTATCTAGAGTAGATTCTGTTCTTTACAACTGAATCTTCACTATTTTCTTTTTCAATAAAGAAATGTTTGAGGGTTGAGGAATCACACAATATCCTCAGAGATTAGATAAATCTCTGACTCTTTTTTTTAAATTAGGAAATGAACCCTACCTGGTCTGGCTTGGTGGTTAGAGCAGCAACCCGTTGGACTGAAGGGTCACAAGTTCAATTCCAGTTGAGAGCACATAACTCAGTAGCAGGCTTGATCCTGGGTCCTGGTCAGGGAGCATGAGGGAGGCAACCAATTAAATGTGTCTCTCTCACATCAATGTTTCTCTCTCCCTGTCTCTTCCCCTCCCTTCCACTCTCTCTAAAAATGAATGAAAAAAATATCCTCGGGTGAAGATTAACAAAAAACAAGTAAATAAAATAAAATAAAATTAGGAAGTGATACTAATCACGCATAGCCAGGATTAAGATGGCTACTGAGGATTATAGTCCTAGGTTAGTCTATTAAATACTTTAATTGTAATATGAATTCCATCTTAGACTATTATCATCCCTGCTATGCCTAGCTACTATTTAAAATTTAGTCTACAATAAGGTAACACTTCACACCCACTAAAGTGGCTATAATAAATAGTAAACAATTAAGATAACAAATATTAGCAAGAATGTGAAGAAATGGGAAACCCCATACATTGCTGAAGGGGATGTAAAATGGCAGATAAAATGGAAGTAGTCTAGCAGTGCCTTAAAAGGCTAAACATAAAGTATCCAAATGACTCAGATAGTCCATTTCTAGGTACAACCCCAAAAAATGAAAACCTATATCCACACAAAAACTTATACACAAATGTTCACAGCAGCATTATTCACAGTAACCAAAAAGTGGAACCCAAATGCCCATCAATGGATAAATGGATAAGTAAAATGTGATATAGCCACATAATGGAATATTATTCAGTAATCAAAAGAAACAAAGTACTAATATTTGCTACCTAGATTAAACTTGAAAATATTATGTTAAATGGGAAAAGCCAGCCACAAAAGACCACAACATTATATAATTCCATGTATATAAAATACCCAGAATAAGTAAACCTATAGAGACAGATTACTAGTTACCTGGGACTAAGGGAGATAGGGATTAGGGTGGGAGGAGAAGGTAAAGGGGTGTAGAGTTTCTTTTTGAGGTAATAAAAATGTTATAAAACTGACTGTGATAATGTTGCACAACTCTGTAAATATACTAAAAGCCACGGAATTGCATACTTTAAATGGGAAAATTGTATGGTGAGTTATATCTCAACAAAGCTCTTTAAAAAAGAAAACAAGCTTAGTCTCTGCAGGAACTTTCATAATTCAATCATTTCTAAATTAGGATTAGGGACTTACGTCCTCTGTACCTCAATGCCTACTTCCCATGACAAAATACTATGTACTTTTGCACAAAAGCAAAACTACCGACCCACCTGTGTCTTTGGGAAATGTATTCTGAGTTAATTATCCGACAGAAGTTTTTTTGTTTGTTTGTTTGTTTTTAAATATATATTTTATTGATTTCAGAGAGGAAGGGAGAGAGAGATAGAAACATCAATGATGAGAGAGAATCATTGATTGGCTGCCTCCTGCATGCCCCCTACTGGGGACCGAGCCCACAACCCACACATATGCCCTTGATTGGAATCGAACTTGGGACCATTTAGTCCCCAGGCCGATGTTCTATCCACTGAGCTGCCGGAAGCCGGTCCATCCTTGCTGCTTGACACAGTCCCTGCAGGGAAGAAACATCTGCAGAACATATGTTTCAAGGGACCTGGCGTATATGGCATACTGTTCTTACTATGTTTGCTCCCCTTCCTGGCACTATGTGTTTTAACCAAGGTCACCTCTCTGAGAAAGGTAGTTTCCCCAGGTAGGGAATTCCCCCTGAAGTTAGGGAGGGAATAAAACCCCTTAACTAAGTGCCAGGCGGGTAGTTAATCACTTTAACTATGAACAATCAGGCTTAAGCTACATAATCTTTACTCCCTGGAATGGAGGTAAGAAACGCCCTAACGTTTGGAATAGAAATTGATAGGATTAAAATCTACTGGTATGAATACAGATGTAACGAGACAGTAAAACACAGAACCTGGAAAAAAGCGGTTTGGTTATTCGTTGGGGTGGTCTGTGCTCTTAGCTCCTGGGTTGCGGCTCTTGTTTAGGCAGCGGGAGCGGCATCACGGACTAAGAAGCGGCCTAAGACTTCGACTTCGGAGTTGAGTGAAAGAAAATGGCCCGAACCAAGCAGACTGCTCGCAAATCCGCAGGTGGGAAAGCGCCCCGCAAACAGCTGGCCACTAAAGCTGCCAGGAAAAGCGGCCCCTCTACCGGCGGGGTGAAGAAGCCCCATCGCTACAGGCCCGGGACCGTCTCGCTTAGAGAAATCCGCCGTTACCAGAAATCCACCGAGCTTCTGATCCGCAAGCTGCCTTTCCAGAGGTTGGTGAGGGAGATCGCCCAGGATTTCAGAACCGACCTGAGGTTCCAGAGCGCAGCCATCGGTGCGCTGCAGGAGGCTAGCGAGGCGTACCTGGTGGGTCTATTTGAAGATACCAATCTGTGTGCCATCCACGCTAAGAGAGTCACCATCATGCCCAAAGACATCCAGCTGGCTCGCCGGATTCGGGGAGAGCGAGCCTAAGGGAAGGCATTTTTCACCGTGTTATGCAGTAAATTCTGTAAAATACTTGGGCTTAATTTGACTTTTTTGGTAATAAAGTGTTTACAATATGTTGCATTTGTACTGAAGTCATTCCATCTTTCAGTTGGGATGAATGCGAAAAGTGACTGTTCACAGACCTCAGTGATGTGAGCCCTTGCTCAGGAGTGACAAGTTGCTAATATGCAGAAGGGATGGGTGATATTTCTTGCTTCTCATGATGCATGTTTCTCTTTTTTTAAAAAAATTAAATCTTTATTGTTCAGATTATTACAGTTGTTCCTCATTTTACCCCCATAGCTCCCCTCCACCTGTTTCCCCCCCCACCCTCTGCCCTTACCCACCCCCATTGTCCTCATCCATAGGTGTACAATTTTTGTTCAGTCTCTTCCTGCATCCCTCACACCCCTTTCCCCCCCAAGAATAGTTAGTCCACTCCCTTTCTATGCCCCTGATTCTATTATAATCACCAGTTTATTCTGTTCATCAGATTATTTATTCACTTGGTTTTTAGATTTACTGGTTGATAGATGTGTATTTGTTGTTCATAGTTTGTATCTTTACCTTTTTCTTCTTCTTCCTCTTCTTAAAGGATACCTTCCAGCATTTCATATAATACTGGTTTGGTGGTGATGAACTCCTTTAGCTTTTTCTGATCTATGAAGCTCTTTATCTGACCTTCAATTCTGAATGCTAGCTTTGCTGGATAAAGTAATCTTGGTTGTAGGTTCTTGGCATTCATCACTTTGAATATTTCTTGCCACTCCCTTCTGGCCTGCAAAGTTTCTGTTGAGAAATCAGCTGACAGTCGTATGGGTATTCCCTTGTAGGTAATTGAGTCTCTTTCTCTTGCTGCTTTTAAGATTCTCTCTTTGTCTTTTGCTCTTGGCATTTTAATGATGATGTGTCTTGGTGTGGTCCTCTTTGGATTCCTTTTGTTTGGGGTCCTCTGCGCTTCCTGGACTTGGAAGTCTATTTCTTTCACCAAGTGGGGGAAGTTTTCTGTCATTATTTCTTCAAATAGGTTTTCAATATCTTGCTCTCTCTCATCTTCTGGCACCCCTATAATTCTGATGTTGGTACGTTTGAAGCTGTCCCAGAGGCTCCTTACACTATCTTCGTATTCTTGGGTTCTTTTTTCATTTTGCTTTTCCGGTTGGGTGTTTCTCGCTTCTTCGCATTTCAAATCTTTGACTTGATTCTTGCCCTCCTCTCGTCTGCTGTTGGGAGTCTGTATAATATTCTTTATTTCAGTCAGTGTATGCTTACTTTCTAGATGGTCCTTTATCACACCATCGAGGGTCTCATTAGATTTCCTGTACATCTCATCAAGTTTATCGACAGACTCTAGAAGCCTCTTGAGAGACCTCAAAAGTGTGGTTCTGAACTCAATATCCTCCCTTGATAGTTTTGTCCTGTTTCTTTGTCTCCGCATTTTTTACGCTTTCTTGGTACACCCCCTAGTAGTTTTTGTGCGCAGTCTTGTTGTAGTTAAGCCCTGATTGTTGTAGTTAATACTAGAGGGATTTGACCACCAGGCTGACCGGCTGTGAGAATCAGCTATGTGGAAAACTTCTGTCCTCTGGGGAGGTGCTAATCTAGCCTTTGCCTGAGGCGATCCAGCAAATGGCTCTGCGCAGGGCTTAGGCGGGGCGGGATCAACAGGGCAGGTGGAGGGAGCAGTTATGGCTGCTCTCTAGTCCCGGTCCTAGAGGCTCTGCTTCTCAGAACCCCGGCCGCCACTGCAAACCTCGGAGAGAAGGCTGCCCTCAGATTCCAACTGATGCCGGACAATCCCGCTTCTCCCGTCTGAGTCTGAGTCCCTAGAGACTCGCCCGGATCTGGAGCCCAGAGTCTGAGACTCCCTCCTGATTGAAAACGACAACCGCGCCCTCAGCCACCAGCCCGCTTTGCGCGCGCACCTCGGTACCTTTATATTTTCCACACTGCGCCTCTTCTGAGCTTCGGTATGCTGTTCTCTTTCCTTCTAGTTGAAGAGTCTCTCCTCAGCCAGCTTTCCTGTGGTTCTGGGTGATGTCTGTTCCGTCTTTTAGTTGTATTTTTGAAGTGGTTGTTTGCGGCAGCAGTCTCCGGTGTTTACCTATGCCGCCATCTTGGTTATTCTTTCCATTGCTTTCCAGAAGTTTTTTAAAAATAATAATAATAAGCTGTCTTTCCCTGCTGATAGTGCTCTTGCAAACATGATGAACGTTCCTAAAACCCGCTGAACTTTCTGTAAGAAGTGTGGCAAGCATCAATCCCACAAAGTAACACCGTAGGAGAAGGGCAAGGATTCTCTGTATGCGCAGGGAAAGAGGCATTGTGACAGGAAGCAGAGTGGCTATCGTGGGCAGACTAAGCCGATTTTCTGAAAAAAGGCTAAAACTACAAAAAAGATTTTGCTGAGGCTTGAATGCATTGATCCCAACTGCAGATCTAAGGGAATGCTTGATACAAATAAATTCTCAACAATTCTGCTTAAGGTATCTAGAGTAGATCCTGTTCTTTACAACTGAATCTTCACTATTTTCTTTTTCATTAAAGAAATGTTTCAGTAAAGAGCTGCAAGCATTTTTAACTGGGAGGAGATAAGAAGATAAGGGTCAAGTGATCCAGCTCTAAGCTTAATATTTTGTTTTATTATATGACAACAGAATCTTGATATGTTCACTTAAAAAAAAAAAAGCTACATTAAAAATCTATGCTGTCACCTAAAAGTCCACAGCATACATTACCCTAAATTGGGGGAGGGTCTGTATGAGGCTTTTATATATTTAACAATGACCTATACTAAAATTATATGGGAATTTGATTTTAGCAGAAAATCATACAGCAAAATCAACTTCCTCAAGCTAGCCCATGCATAAGGAAAAGCAAGCAATTGTGTCTACTCTAGCTCAAGAAAAGCACAAAATTTTAGATCTGAATTTTTGAGATTTTCCTCAACTAGAATTAGTTCCAGAGTCCAGGGAATCTAAAAACTGAAAATTTCAATTCTCACTAGCTTAAGACTGAAATGAAGCCCATGAGCTAAGTCAATAAGCGTGTACACACACCAGGCATCAGAATTTCATACACATAAGCTGTCCTAATTTTCATTCCACAAATAATCCATAGAAGAAATTCTGACACACACCCCAAACCTAAAGTTGTATATTCTAGATATATAAATACTTCAAATATACATGGTTTTTAATGTATTTCAAGTTTAAACTGATTTTTTTTTTAAAGTGCAAAGAAACATACACTGTTCACACTCCAAAGTCCCATCTAAATCTTGTAAATTCAATCTGAGGAAATATGATTCCCTTCTGACTTGCCCTGACTTAACAACTTGGTCCAGTTCCCATTCAACCAGAACAACATCACTATTTTACTCTCATCTATTTACAAATAGGTCTTCCTACAAGATACCATTAGACAAAGAGCTTCCACTGTTTAAAAACATTTAAGAAACATTTCTCTACTTAACCATGAGAACCTTTGCTATTAAACTCTATATTGTTCCTGCTGGAGTGGGAGCGGGCAACCAGGAAAAGACCACAGTTAAAGAATATCTGGGTAGCTGGTTCAGCCACAGGAAATGGGGAAATAGCTACAATGAATACAAATCATCTTTTGTTGACTTTCTCTAATTGTTTCACCATCTGAAATGAATAAATCACTCTTCGAGAAGAACATACGGGAGCTAACTATTATTCCCCCACACCAGCTATATCAATGTGAGAAAAACTGCAACCCTGAGTATTTAATAAGAAACAACCCAAAGAATATGCCCATCATACCCTTGGCAGCATCATTAAAGAAAAAAGTGACGAACTCTGAGGGAAGGAGGTCAAAATATCTGTTTTGTTATTAAAGAAAGGAAGAATAATCGTCCCAGCAATAGGCAGATAGATTATTACCATTTACATTAAGAGAGAAATACTTACCGTGAACATGGTCTGTGTATATTAACCTAGTCTAAATTACTATATTAAAGTAGACATTTTTTTTCATCTAGTTACCTGACTCATATAACATCCAATTATTAGTTTATGAATGTGTTAGCCCAACTGTAAACAGGCAAATTTATTTCACATATATTACTGTCATTAACTTGATCAAAAAATGTGGGTAAGAGTAAACCTGTAAAAAGATTATACTTTTTACCTTTCCTCATCATGCATCCTCATTAGGAACACAAGTTTGGATGTTTCACACATTTCTCCACAAAAGACACTCTGGCACTTATAAAGGTCTCATTTGTTCTGCTATGTGATTCCTTAATTATACTAAAAGTTATAGGGTATTATGGTTGGGGCAGTTGAATCCCGCTACACTTCAATTTACTTTATTTAAAATTACTCTTCCAGCAATTCAGATTGCAAATGACTACTTTTAGGCTTAAACAAATTCCAAAATTCCTAAATCTATATAGGTGATAGATGAGATTAAAAATTTTTACCTTGAAACAAACATATCTATTGCCTATAACCTAACTCTGATCCATTAAAATGATTTAAGTTTTGTTTGTTTTAAGGAAAGTACCATAGCTAAAGTCAGGCCCCACTAATATCCCCAATAAGAATCAAAATACACAAGATATGAGGGACTCAGAAACCTATAAGGCATATTAAAAAATAGCAAAATGACAGAATTTCCTCCTTATCAGTAATTATCTGAAATGTAAATAAATTAAACTCTCCAATCTAAAGGCAGAGATTAGCAAAATGGATAAAAAAATAAAATATTTTAAAAGCCATGATGCAATAATATGCTCTCCACAACACTCACTTTAGAAACAAATACATTGAAACTGAAGGGATGGAAAAATATATTTCTTGCAAAGAGTAATCAAAAGAAAGCAGAGGTGGCTATACTAATATCAGACAAAATAGACTTTAGATCCAAAAAAATGTTTTAAGAGACAAAGGATATGTTAATAAAAGGTTCAAGAGAGCAAGAAAATGTAATAAGTATAAATGGCATGCACCTAATAACAGACCATCAAAATACATGCAGCAAAAATTGACAGAATTAAAGGGAGAAATAGACAATTCTACAATACTATTTGGATGCTTCAGTACCCCATTCTCAATAACAGATGGAACAACCAGAAAGAAGATAAGAAACAGAGGACTTAAACAACACAATAAACCAAATAGACATACAGAGTACACGCTACCTAACAACAGAACACACATTCTTCTCAAGTGCACATGGACAGTCTAGGACACATTATAGGTCAGGCCACAGATTAAGTCTCAATAGATTTTTTAAAAAATAAATACACAAAGTAAGATATACAAAATACCTTCTCCAAACATAACAGGATAAATTAAGAAAGCAGTAAGAGAAGGAAAAGTGGACAATTCACAAATTTGTGGAAATTAAATAACACACTCTTAAACAACCAATGGGGCAAAGTAGAAATCTCAAGGGAAATTAGAAATACTTAAGAGACAGATGAAAATAAAAAACACAACATACCAAAATTTACACGATGCGGAAAAGTAGTGCTCATCAGGAAATTTATAGCTATAAACAACTTTAAAAAGAAGGAAGCTCTCAAATAAACCTAACTTTACAACTTAAGGAACTAGAAAAAGGAGAACTAAACCCAAAGCCAGTAGAAGAAAATTTTGAAAAAATTATGTCAGAGATAAATAAAATAGAGAATAGGAAAAAGCATTGAAACCAAAAATTGGTTCTCTGAAAACATTAACAGGATTGATAACGCATTAACTAAGAAAAGAGAGAAGACTCAAAAGCTCTTTAGGATGCTCAACAATTTTTTAGGAGTGTAAGAGGGTCCTGAGACTAAGAGTTTTAAAACTGATTTAAAGAACACTGTATTACAAGATTCTATCAGATCCCTGCAAACCAAGAACAAATACATAAAATCATTAATTTGGGGGGAAAAAAAACTTTTTAGTGTTTGAGCTTTGACCTATGAACCAGGAGGTCACAGTTCCAGTCCCAGTCAGGACACAAGCCCAGGTTGCAGACTCAATCCCCAGTGTGGGGCATGCAGGAGGCAGCCCATCAATGATTCTCTCTCATCACTGATGTTTCTATCTCTCTATCCCTCTCCCTTCCTCTCTGAAATCAATAAAAATATTTCTTAAAACTTTCCTAAGAATATTACATGAAAGCTAAAAAGGAACACTATACCAAATCAAAAGCAACCTCACTCTCTGTAATATTAATAGCAAAAAAAAAAAAAAAAGACATAAACAATGTTTAGAGGAAAAGTGATTTTGGGTATGTTGGAAACACCATGCAATATATTGATCAGATAAACATAGTTTTATAGATAATATTTTTCACTGTAGCACATGACAGTCAAATAAACACAATCACATACTCAAAAACAGGTGATTAAAATAGCAACCACCACCACCACCAGGGAGACAATCCAAGGTTCTGTCAGAAGGACAAACAGGGATACTTGAGCAGCTCCACAGCAGCATCTCAAGACACCCCACTCAGAGTCCAGCTGCTCTATTTAAAACCAAATGACATGCTTCCACGGCAGGACAGTGAGACTAAGCTCTCAATGAGCCCCCAAAAAGCGAATGGGTCTCAGTGGAATTAATCTGCACTAATAATGTTCCCTCAGCCCAAAGTCCTTCTTCAGCTTACCCATTCCCTTGAAAGGCTGAAGAAAAGCAGCAGCAGCAGTAATATTTACTGAGCACTTGCTAGGTGCCAGGCTGAGCACTTCAGGTGGATTGGCTCTTTTCATGTTTAATATCATCCTAAGGGTGTCACCACTATTATCCCATTTTTGAAGCTGAGAAAATTGAAGCACAAAGAGGATAAATAACTTGCTTCTAAAGCAAAGCCAGGATTCAAACCCAGCCAGTCTGGCTCTGAGGCCCAACCCCTTAGTCACTACACTATAGGTCAGTGATGGCGAACCTATGACAGGCGTGTCAGAGGTGACACGCAAACTCATTTTTTTGGTTGATTTTTCTTTGTTAAATGGCATTTAAATATATAAAATAAATATCAAAAATATAAATCTTTGTTTTACTATGGTTGCAAATATCAAAAAATTTCTGTATGTGACACGGCACCAGAGTTAAGTTAGGGTTTTTCAAAATGCTGACACGCCGAGCTCAAAAGGTTCACCATCACTGCTATAGGTTAAAGGCAGTGTAACTAACAGAAATGTATAAAGTGTAATGGTCAGTGCCCCCTCTACCAACTGTCTACAGGAAGCTCCCAACTTGCAGAGAACCCTCTAACGGGTTCATTTATTACAACCGATGCTCAACTTCCAAGCACTGAGAGACTTCAAGCAAGAAGAGCAGATTTTGGATGGTGAATACTGTAAAATATAATACTGTAACAGTGGTTCTCAACCTGTGGGTCGCGACCCCTTTGACGGTCAAACGACCCTTTCACAGGGGTCGCCTAAGACCATCCTGCATATCAGATATTTACATTACGATTCATAACAGTAGCAACATTACAGTTATGAAGTAGCAACGAAAATAATTTTATGGTTGGGTCACAACATGAGGAACTGTATTTAAAGGGCCAGAAGGTTGAGAACCACTGCCAGTGTAAACTAATCTAGACCTCTCTTTCCTCTGCTATTGGAGATGAAACCATTATACAGGATTCTAGTTAGACTATTCTAAAGAGAATAATGCCTTGACTCAAGGCAATAAAAATTTCTTCTTCAAAAGCTTAAACTATATTAAAACATTTAAATGCTTTGCAGAGTTAGCTAATTACAAGGGTAACTCTCAGTCTACCCCCTTCATTTCAGGGTTCAGCATGAGACTACAGTCCTAACTATGTATCAAAGCAATTCAAGGCAGAGTTCTAAAGCCATTAAACATGAACTTAAAACTTCATTGTAGAGCTTAAGAAAAGTGGAATGGGAAACTAACAAATCTGCTTAAGGGTGAGAAATAAGGAGTGGATAAGAAACTGGTAACTATCTCACAGTAATTACACCAGACAT
>NW_005871343.1:30533-31669 GCF_000147115.1 Myotis lucifugus | reverse complement strand
TAACTTTTGCCACACGTTTTAAAATATGTCCCATTAAAACCTCCTTAAATAAACGACTACTTTTTTGGTCTACTAAACTGAAAACATTCCCACGATACAATTACAAAAAATAACTTTCTGGTTTCTAAGGGGAAAGGACAATTTAGGAAGAGGAATGCAGAAGTTAAAGAAAGTGATCACTCGATTTACATACAGATTACAACATGGACACAAAAGATAAGTTAAAATGAGTGATCAAGAGGACTGTTGAAGTCCGATCTAACTACCAATTGTCATGCAGTGCAAACAGTGCTGCAATTCTGAATACCTGAAGGAAAAAAACATCCACCCGGAATTAAAATCGCCAAAGAAAATGTCCCTCAAGCGTTAAAACGTATTAGGTAATCAGCAGTGCTAAGACCTCAAACACTTGAGCAAGCTACTAGTATCTGAAAAGGAAAAAAATGGGCTTGCAGTTACCAACATTCACATCGAGCAGACTAAGATGTATCAAAACTCCATTCTATAATGGGCAATGCCCAGGAAAGGAAACCAACGGATT
Organism: Myotis lucifugus; assembly: GCF_000147115.1. NCBI lineage: Eukaryota > Metazoa > Chordata > Mammalia > Chiroptera > Vespertilionidae > Myotis > Myotis lucifugus. The sequence continues at coordinate 31,128 of NW_005871343.1, read as the reverse complement.
CAAAGCTGCACTGGTACTAATAGGCTTAAAGGACACGGGGGAGGGGGAAGAAGCAAGCCGCCTTGCGTAGGGATTGCAGGAGTCCTTGAACTGAATACTTGCAATTAAGAACCCGCAACTCAGGAAGGAAGACTGTGGGGGAAACTCTGCAGTGTCATCTAGGGCGATCTGATTGAGGTTCAGATCAAACACACAGGGCGACAAGTTGTAAACAGAGAATACACTTCAGGCCAAAACACCCATCGCTGGGAAGCAAACCTAGCCATCACAGGTGCCACACCCCACCCACCTCACCTCGCAGCTCCGCACACCTCAGAGCAGAGGGCTGGGCTGGGTACCGGAGTGGATGGAGAAGCAGGGCGCGCACCCTCCCCCCGGCCCGCCGCCCCTTGGGCTCTGCTCTGCGCCGCGGCGAGCGGAGAAAGGGCAGGGCACGGGGTCGCCTCTACCCCGAGACTGCGCCGAGGACCCTCCGCGGGGATGGGGATGGGGGAGAGAGGGCGATCAGGTGTTCCTGGGTGGGAGCGGGAGAGAGCGTTTTCCATTAACAGCCAAACCTCACAGCCCATCAGGGATGTCCCTCAAGAGCCGGTCC
>NW_005871343.1:0-29732 GCF_000147115.1 Myotis lucifugus | reverse complement strand
AGCTGCGGCCCAACCGGACCAAACGGGTTGCCAGGCCACTGTCCACAAATCACCTTCCTGGAGGCTCCCAACCAAAGCCCCCGCCTTTTCCCGGCACTAATCCGGCGCCCACCCCGCTGCCATCCATCTCCCCACACCCCCTCCCTTAGGAGGCTTTGAGTCACACCAGACAAGCGGTTCTTACCTCTCCCCACGTGACACCGGGTCACATCAGTCCCTGGGGGCCATGGTGACGCTTAGCCCTTTGCTGACCTCAAGGAGAATCCATAATGAGAAGCTAGAAGACATGCGGTTTCCCCAGCTGGGCTCCCAGAACACCACGAAATTGCACCTGGTGGCCAAACCTCAGTCAATTACATGCCTATTGCAGCAGCGAACAAAACAGCATGCTGACATGTTTGGGCTACTAGCATTTTGTATTGTGCCTACACATAGTCACGAAAATGGCAATGCTAAATTGGCTACGGAAAACAAAGACGGAATTTTTATCTGAGCCAACGTAGTGTTCCAGACAGATTAAACACTGATACACCCCCTTCTGTTTTGACTATATTTTTAATAAATACACTTTTTTTTTCCAAGAGCATGGGTCATGTCTGCTGTTGTTTATAGTAGCTGGTAAGGAATGTAACATGATTACAACCAGTTAGGGCAGCGATTTTCAATCCACGTGCAGCAAGAATTTTTACAACATGCAATACCTGACTAGTCAGGACCACGGACCTCTTTTCCCTTCCATTGTCAAAAAAATAACAGCAGCCAACACAACAACAGCTGTCAGTGTGAATGAATCAAAATTATGCCTATTTTCGTCAGATCGGCAAAAAATATGTAACATTTTTTGGTGTGCTGCAGAATTTTAGTTTAGTTTCTGAGTGCCATGAGATGAAAAAGGTTGAAAATCGCTGAGATAGGGAAATAAATTGAGAACTGTGAGGCCCTTGTTTTGTTTTCTTATCTTCATGTTTAAATGAGATTGAGCAGGTGTAAAAGAGGCTCAGAAAGTAGCCCTGGCCCCTGTTGCTTTGCCCTGGCCTGTAGTGAGAGCCTAGGTCCTCCCACAGAAGGGTCTCAGGTTTGATCCCTAGTTAAGGGCACAAACCTGGGTTGTAGGATTTGATGCCGGTGTGGAGGGGCGCCTGTGGGAGGCAACAGATTTCTCTCTCCCTCTTTCCACCCCTCTTCCTCCACTCTCTCTAAAAAAAATCAATGGGAAAAAATATGCTCCGGTAAGGATTAGCAAATAAAACAAAAAAACTAATCCAAGGTGAACCAGGCGAGTTTCTTGCAGCTTACCCTCGGCAGATGTCTTTACTGGGATAAACAAGAGTCTACCGTTTTATAAATGCCATAGTTTCTCCCACCTTGAGCACCAGAAAGTAGGTTATAGTATTTTTAATAATTTTAAAACAAATGCCACCCCAGACCACCCAATCTGAGAACACCTAATTATCTAAGAATATTTAACATTTTACAGAAATTAAATATATATAATATTATGAAACTTTATTCAAACAGCATTTTCCTAAATGTATCAACCGGCAATATAGAAAGATATAAATATAAATGCAAATGCGTGTGTTTGTAGATTTTGAATTCCACTTTAGCAAAGCATCGTTAGTGTGGTTTGATGGCCAGAACACAGACCCCAGAGATGAACACACACAGCTAGGTAAAAAGCAGAGCCCATCCCTTTGGTCACTCTTTCCACTATTTTAAACAGCTTCCTGAACACACCTTATTATGATATATAAAACATAAATACTTGTGTGATGTAGATCTGGTGATGTAGATCTGAGTCTAACCTTATAATGATATTCACTTAACCAGGACTCCTTACAAAAATCCAGCCTTGTACGTATTCAATAAACATTGTATTAGTTTAACTTAGGACTCACTTGTCAGGGAAGAGAAAGGTGACACTGGAGCCCAGCCAGCTATTTCTTTTTTTTCTCTTGCTGATTTCCTTACTTCCATGCCTTTAACAGAGTAACATGCAAAATCCAACAAACTGTATAACAAAACTCTATAGCTATCAGGTTTAGAACTCAAAAGTCTACAGCCATTTCCATCTGGAACCATAAATGTTTGGAGCACAAGCTTGATCGCGAACTTTCTGAAACTTGGCCAGTCGTCCGGAGTTGCAGGATCGTTGTAACTATTCAATACCATTCAACAATCGCCAATTTATCCCGCCCCTCCTCATGTGCCAGACGCACTGCTCCTGAAATCTTCTGAGGAGTTAAACAAATGATAGCACTCAAGAAAATACCTAACAGCTGTCCTGTGTCAAACTAAAAGCTTTATGACAAATAGACCATGGAGCAGAAGTGCAGTAAGAACAATGTGAGCTGAACCTCCACGAATGTGGCAAGGCTGGGAAACGGAGGGACGCAGCCCCAGGTTTCATACAATGGAGTCATTCTGGGGGCAAAAGCTTTTACAGAGACAAATGGTTTCCAGCCGTCATGTGGTAGGCTGTGAATGACGCATGATTCAGGGCCAGCAAAGTGGAGTTTAAAGAACCCTATCTGTAAACCACTACACCCTCACTTTCTGTATTTGTGAAATGGGACTTAAATATTCCTGCCAAATCTAAAATTGTAACATTCGGAATATCCTTTGATCCCCTTACAGGAATTCATCCCAAAGAAAGAACCAGGAAAATGCAGAGATTTACCTGTAAAGGTTTTTATCCCGGGCAGTATTATAAACTATCTTTAACGTTCAACAGAAGGCACTTGGTTAAACACATTATTGTACATTCATAATATAGATCACTAGGAAGCCATAACAAATGGCGGGGCAAAGCAGGTGTTCTGAACCAGGGGTCCAAGGGGTTTAATTCATGAACAGATGTGGATTTATCTTGAGGCTAATGAAGTGAGGAGCTAAACTTAGCCCCTTATTTAGGCAGGCTCCTGTGAGTACTAAATTGCTGAGTGTTAAAGAACTTTCCAGATGCTAAAGGGGAGCCAGATTGCAATCAGGAAGCTTTTCTACATAAGTATTTCTGGTAAATATATTACCTTACTTGGCAAGGAGACTTTGCAGATTTGATTAAATTAAGCACCTTGGAAATAGGAACACTACTCTGGATTATTTGGGTTATTTTAAATTATCTGAAGCCAATCTAATCACATGAGACCTTAAAAACAGAGAGGCTGGCCTGGCCGGGTGGTTCAATTGGTTGGAGTGTTGTCCCATGCCTATCCTCAGGTGCTATGATGAGAACCACTCAAATGGCATTACATTGTGTTCACAAGTTTCAAAACTCCTCTTTTTTTAAAAAAAAAGTTATGTGTATATGGGTGAATAGATGTGTTTGTATAAAGAGCTAAAATATACACCATAAGTAAGAGTGACTGTCTTTAGATGATGAATAAAGTGATGTTCATTTTCTTATTTTTGCTTTTGTCATTTCCTAAATTTTTATTGGAGACATCAGGGTCACTTTCATAATTAGAAGAGGAGCCATTTTATTATTATTATTTTTTAATCCTCACCCAAGGATATGTTTGTATTGATTTTAGAGAGAAAAGGAGGGAAGAAAGGGAGAGGGACAGAGAGAGAAGAGAGGGAGAGAGAGAGAGAGGAACATTGATCAGTTGTCTTCTTAGGTGCCCAACTGGGAATCAAACCCAAAATCTTTTGGTGTATGGGACAACGCTCCAACCAACCAAGCCACCTAGCTAGGGCAGAGGACCCTTTTTAAAAGACAAAAACGTCCCCTCACTTGAGCCCAGCTCACATGATTGACTCATTTTCCAGTTTCCAGTAGCAAAGAGAAAGTTATCCAGTTGCTTCATGTAAGAGAACCATCAGAAAGGAGGCCTGCTGACCACACTGATCAAAATCTCAGAAGGGCAATTCCTCACCAGTGGGTCTGGTCATCAACATGGTTAGTCAAGGAATTTGAATTTTCCGTCAGTATTTCCCAGCTTTATCAGTTGATAGGAAACTAACAAGAGTTTAAATCCACAGCAGTTTATACCCAGAATAATAATTTATTGACAATAAGGATTGCTTTTCTGGTGAACAAAGAGCTCTGGCTTACTACTTTCAAAAGTTGATTCAGCAGCGGTATGCTTTCTCCAAGCAACTGTTCTGTTTTGTATTTTTGTGGACATATGGAAGACAGGAAGTGAAGCAGCTCTGTTGCAGTCAGCTGAAGGAGCTACTCGGGCTCATGTGATCCTTCTCCGCCCTTCCCTAGATGTCCCTTAGGTTGGGTCCTTAGAATCCCTAGGACAGTGATGGTGAACCTATGACACGCGTGTCAGAGGTGACATGCGAACTCGTTTTTTTGGTTGATTTTTCTTTGTGAAATGGCATTTAAATATATAAAATAAATATCAAAAATATAAGTCTTTGTTTTACTATGGTTGCCAATATCAAAAAATTTCTATATGTGACACGGCACCAGAGTTAAGTTAGGGTTTTTCAAAATGCTGACACGCCGAGCTCAAAAGGTTCGCCATCACTGCTTAGGACCTCAAAGAATATCATTAAACACCACTTCATCTATTGGCACCAAACAAATAAGCAACAAGTTGTTTATTGAGCATAGATCGGAAGCAAGGGGAATTCAAGGGATATTAAATCCAGGTCTGGGAAGTGTCCGATGACCTTTTCCAGTGCCACAACAACACAGACCCTCTCCAAGGAATGGGACTATACATTTTCCTGACAGACTCTCTCTGCCTTCAACAGCATAGTCAGTGGCAGACTGGTAGACCAGCTATCAGAAAACAAAACAAAAGCCCTGGTCTATAGCAATTGCCAACTTCCATGGTATAAAGACTCCCACATGACTGATTTCAAACTATCTATAGAATTTAACAACAGCTTGCAAAATTCCTGATTATTTAGCATCAGCTCTAAGCCTGTACTGCTGACTCCAGCACAACACTGCTGTGTGTGTGTGTGTGTGTGTGTATTGATCTGCTATTTCTTTATTTGCTCACACATTTGGGTTACAATATAACTTATTAGGCTGTCGCCTTCTCTGATGATGTTCCTATCTTATAATATATCTAGATCACCTTTATAAAAGTTAGGGTGTCCTGAAACTCTAGCAATCACATATCTACAAACCATTTCTGATGGTTTCTGTAAAAGACAAAACTACTTGCCCTGTGGTTTTGTTCAGAGGGCAACCAAATTCCCACTCTTTATTGATAGCAGTGATTCTGACAAATTGTAGTCCTCTCTTTGGCCTGGTGATGATTTCATACCTTACAGGCTCTTTCCGCCCTTATGAATCATGCTATTGTTTACTCCTGGACATGAGATGGACAATTTTTAATAAATGCATGTTTGGATGGCCATGGAAGAATTGGACCTGAACAAATAACTGGGTTAGTCTCTTTCTAGTGTTTATTATCCAAATGTTCTACTTTGGTACTGAGGACCTGGATGACCAGTTCTGCCTTCCATGATAAAGTAGCTGCTTGGTTCTCTCTTTCATACAATTACGTAAGGTTACTGTCTTGTGCAGAATCACAACCACTGTAAAATATTTCTATTCATTTCCTCAGCGATGTGAGCTAGCATTAAAATAACTGCCTATCAAAATATCTATCTATCACCCTAACCAGTTTGGCTCCATGGATAGAGCGTCGGCCTGCGGACTCAAGGGTCCCAGGTTCAATTCCGGCCAAGGGCATGTACCTTGGTTGCGGGCACATCCCTAGGAGGGAGGGTGCAGGAGGCAGCTGATCGATGTTTCTCTCTCATCGATGTTTCTAACTCTCTATCCCTCTCCCTTCCTCTCTGTAAAAAAAATAATAAAATATATATTTTTTAAAAATCTATCTATCAAAATATCCAACAGCAGGTACATCAAGTTACCTGAAATTCTCAGCCTAGGCGTCACTCATTTGAGGAAGTTATAATTCTCCAAAAAGAACTTAGAGCTATGAAATATTTAACCTACGTGGAAGATGCCTTAGCAGTAAGAGTCAGAATTTTTAGATATTTATGAATTTAATAAAAGGAAATGGGCCACAAAGAGAGATGATCACAAAGGGGTGGGAGGAAGGTTCAGAGCTTGAAGAATGCTGTGTGGGAGCTCTGGGCAGAGAGGCACAGTTTGCTTTGAAAGTGACTAGAAAGCCACAGTAATAGCAGGTGAGGGAGAGGAAGATAGACTTTCATTCTATGACTTTTCTTTTTTTCTACTGCTGGCTTTGACTCCAGCACATACGTGATTCTAGAAAACAAAGCACAGCATTCCACTGCAGCTGAAACTGAAAAGTGTGTGCGAACACTCTGAAGACACAGCAGCCCAGGACAGAGCTCTTTCCTCTACGAATTAGCAGCAATCACAGGTATTAGTCAACAGATTAGGCCTGGAAGGGCGCCAGCGTGTAACGGGATCAGGTATCACTAACCATTACAGGAAGATGAAAGGAGCCAGTAGCTAAAAGAAGACTTTGAGCTGGGCATACAGCCTGGAGCAACTGGAAAGCCAAACCCTAATATGTGCAAAATTGATCCTTCCAGTCACTCTTTGGGAGACTTCCTTGTTGCCAAGAAAGGTTTAATTCAATTAGCAAAGGGCTGTGGGGAGAAAAACCTTGTGCAACCTTGAGCCTAGATGGATATTCTTAAGCTCTAAAGCAAAGTTATTTTGGGAGAATCATCATAATTCACTGCTTCAGCACCTAAGGCTATCCTGGATAGGCTCCCTGAAACTAAAAAAAAATAAAAAAAAAATTTTTATAAAAAGCTCTGTCCCACATCCTGTGTTTCTGCAGGTAACAGTCCATGAACTTTGTTACTGCTCCCTATACCCACCGCTCCCCCGCTCCTCCTGCCTCTCGGCTTGATACCGTTATTTCACAGGCACAATCTAGTTTGCCTTCTATATCCCTCCATAAGCATCCCTCTTCCTGAAATGCCTGAGCATATCTCTCCCAAAGAATCTTAAGTTACACCCGCCATTATTTAATCAGTCACTGGGAGCGCATCCCCCACCAACACCCTACGTGATCGCTTGATACCCCTCACAGTGTGTCAGCATTTTGGGCAAGATCCTGGACATTTTTATTTTTCTTTTGAAGAAACTGAAGCTCAGAGAGGGCAAGTAACTTACTCGTGGTCACACAGCTAAAAAGAACAGCAACCATAATAGCTATTATATATTAAGGATTTATCATATGCTGAAACTGTACTTAGCAATTTACATACATTTCTAAGACAATTTACATACATTTCTTAGGGCTCAGCTCTGGCTTTAGTGCTCTTTGCACTACATATAAACTATATAATTAATATGAAATGCTCTATAGTACAAGTCAACGTAAAATGCTGTGGAAGTGCATAGCAGCTTTATTCCTAATAGCCAGAAAACTGGAAACAAGCCAAATGTCCATCAAAAGGTGAATGGTTAACTTGTGGTTTATCCATACATTGGAACATTACTCAGCCACAAAAGGAACAAACTATTGATGCAGACAACATAGACAAATCTCAAAAATATTACCCTGCGCAAAAGAAGCCAGAGACAAGACAGTACATAGTGTTTGATTCCACTTACACAAAATTCTGGAAAACACAAATTTAATCAGTGATTGCCTAGGGCTGGGTAGCAGCGTGGAGAACAACTTTCTGACAAGAGCATGAGGGAACTTCAGGGGTGATAGAAATATTCTATATATAGGCAGTGGATACACAAGTATGCATATTTGTAAAAAAAAAAAAAAGAAAGAAAGAAAGAAAGAAAGAAAGAAAGAAAGAAAGAAAGAAAGAAAGAAACCATTGAGCTGTACACTAAAAATGGGTGCATTTCACTGTATGTAAATTATGTCTTGTTTAGCTGATTTTAAAAAATAAAGCAATGGTACAAGGAGAGGGAATGAATAAAAGGAAGTGATTAGTTGCCCAAGGTGGCTAAGGAAGGCCAGACAAAGGAGGTAAAGTAATAGAAATCAGGTAAAGGGTTTTGAAGGGTGAATAGAAATCACCAAGGGTGGAGGAAGAAATGGAAGTGGAAAATGGAATGATGGGCTTCCCAGACATAAACGAAGGACGAAGAAGTTGGGGGCCCTGGACGGAGAGCCTTGTGAAAGGACCTTGTAGTGATGAAGAGGAGCCATTTTCAATGGAGTCAGTGGGAGAAACTCCAATTCAGTGTGTGTCCTTGGGTAAGTCAGGATATTTCTGTGGATCTCCGTTCTCTTTTCTGAAACTGAAGGTCTGGAAAATAAACAAACCGAGGGGCTGGGCTAAACAACCTCTAAGGTAGTAAATGCCAAGCAAGTGTGTTAAGTAACATTAAGTAACGGCCTACGGGCAAGCTGACAGTCATCTGGTTGCCCCTGCATGGCCACCCTAGCATGTGGAGGTAATGAACCCCTCAACCCTTGGGGCAGCTGGAGCCCTGCATGTGCCACTTCCACCCACAAACCTCCCTATCCATTTTTCTTGGCATACAGGATACATACACCAATTTTTAGCATAATGAGTTAATTCCCTGAAACCTCCAAAGATGACCAATGGTATTTTTTCTTTAGTGTCATTATTGGAATAATGTTACTCTGTCTGAAGGGATGCCATCAATTGGATCTATTTTTAAGTTCACTTGTTTATATTGTAATCTTACATTCAATTTTATATTATGATTATGTAAAAACATTTACATGGTTCCAGAATCAAATAGATGAACAAAATATATTTGAAAAAGTCTAACTTCTGTCTCCATTCTTTGGGAAACCTGTAATTTTTTAATGTCATGCTTTGTCCTTCCATTTTATAGGTAACTTTAAATCGATTAAGTAATTTTAGATGACATAAATCATTTTGCTTGAGAATCAGAGAAATTTTATTGAGTTTTACACTCACCTAGGACTTCATAGTTTAGAGAAGTCTTGTTTCATGACTGCATTATGCCAGGGGCTTCCAGAGGGAATTGTACCATGAAGTCTCTTTATGGACCTATTCTCAAGTGGGATGTGCTTCTCCTCACCTGGGAATTACAAAGACTCAGGCAATTTGTATTTTTTGCCTCCAAGCCATCACCTAGAGGTATGTATGCATGCCAGGATAGCAGAGTGAGCCCTCTGCAAAATGGAGGACGCGCTGGAGGTTATCTAACACTTGTTTCCAACTGCTACTTGGCTCAGGCTCCTCCATTCTTTCTTGGTTCCACTCCAATAGCTAAATTAAATGAATATGAATTTGTTATTCACTTGCACAATGCAGCACATATGATTTGGAACGTGGTTGCTAGGTGCTGGGGGTGGGGAAGGAGGATACAACAAAAGACAAGACCCAGTGTCTGGCTCCAGAAGCTGGCAGTCAAGTGGATTTTTCAAAAGCTATGTCAACAAACTCCCGGCATTTTTGTTCATTGAAAACAGTCCTACTTTGCATAGAATTTATATTTTCTAGGAAGCTTCAGCAAATGTAAGACTTCGAACCAGAGTTTGCAAATAAATGAGAATGGTTCTGCTTCTTTGTCTTCAGATTAATGGCTGAAAGACGGCCTTCTGACTTTAGGATCAGACCGATGGTTCTGTAAAACCATACCCACGGTTCTTCAACATTCCTGTGCAGGGCAATAGCAAGAAGGTAATATACGACGGCTCGCTCCAACACATGGTGTTCCCACTGTGAGCAGAGCTCAGGGGAAAACAGGCTAAACGCGCTGTCAGAAAGACTTACGTAATATTTCCCCGGAGCAGCAGCTGTTTTCTCTCTGAGGTTTTAAACTAGAATCTCCAGAGAACCTTCTCTAAACAAAGCTGGTCGAAACAGTTTCATGAAGGATCTATTAAAAAAAACACACACACACCTCACAAAATAATTTTTATTTCATATCTTATTTCTAAAGCCGCATAATTAGGAAAGAAACTAAGAAATAAGCAAAATGATTTTTTCAATGTTGTCAGCCCTTTAGAAAGCTAAGGATGCAAAGGTCGTCATTGTAAAATCTGGGGTCTGTGGATAAGAAGATATTATTTTGGTGTTTTTAAAGGAGGTCATTGCAAATTACAATTGAATTTATAAATCCAAATTGCATATCTTATAAACATCCACTTTCTAGCTGCTACAAGCATACCGGAAAGAGATGATAATACTAATGCTATTACAATACTGACCATCGCCTGGCTGAGCTAGTTATTTGTCAGCTTTCTCCACTGTACATTCATAGTCTTTTCCTCCTTTTCCATACTGTCCTATTCGGAAGGAAGTCACTACACACAGCCCACACTTAAAGAGTGAGGAGTCAGGCTCTCCTCCTTTAGGATGGAGTATCTGCATAAATTATTTGGAATTTTCATCACAACCACCAAAACAAAAGCACAGTTATGAGAGCATTTCATCAGAGCATACGGATTATTCTAGCTGATCCGTAAAATTCCCACTTCAACCATGAAAAACCTGGCGCCCACATCTGTCATCAATTTGCTTTACTGTGCAAGTCCAGTACACAGGCATGGCAGTATCAGAATTTCCATCCCCCCAAAGGACACAATTTCATCATCTAGAGTGCAGTCCTCTGTGCAGTTTCTTTTGCCTTTTATCTAACAGACTCCATTCATGTCCAAAGTTATTTAGATCAACAACTGCCCTCCCACCCCCACTCCCTTCAGTAAGGTTGTTTCACACATTTGTAATACAGTTATATTCTCTTATCAGAGTCTGCATTTTTTCCTGATATATATATATATATATATATATATATATATATATATATATATATATATGTATTTCAGAGAGAAAGGGAGAGAAAAAGAGAGGGAGAGATAGAAACATGATGAGAGAGAGAATCATTGATCGGCTGCCTCATGCACGTCCCCCACTGGGGATTGAGCCCGAAACCTGGGCATGTGCCCTTGTCCGGAATCGAACCTGGGACCCTTCAGTCCACAGGCTGACGCTCTATTCACTGAGCCAAACCAGCTAGGGCAGATCTCTAGGTTTGACAAATGCATGATATTTTGTATTTACCATCACAGTATCATAAGAATAGGTTCACTGTTCTAAAAATCCCCTGTGCTCCACCTACTCTTACCCCTCCACAACCTCCTGGAAACAACTGACCTTTCTACTGCTATCTCTATAATGTTGCCTTTTCCAGAATGTTATACAATTGAAATCATACAATATGTAGCCTTTTTAGTTTGGTTTCTTTCACTTACTAATATGCGTGTCTTATTATGCCTCAATAGCTTATTTCCTTTTATTGCTGAACTAGAGACTTGGTGCACAAAATTTCTGCATGGGTAGGGTTTCTAGGCCTGGCTGGAGATCAGGGCTGATCAGGGCCTTCCAGCTGCTAGCCCGGGCCTTCCTTCATTCCACGCCACCCCCTGGTGGTCAGCACACATCATAGCAAGCAGTCAGACTCCCGGTCAGTCAAACTCCTGAGGGGACAATTTGTATATTAGCCTTTTATTATATAGGATAATATTCCATTGTATGTATGTAGTATAGCTATTTTTGTGCAACTAAAATGGGTAAATACCTCATAGTAAGATTGTTGGATTGTATGGTAAGACTTTGTTTAGATTGAGGATCTCATTTTTATGGATACTCTTATTCTAGAAAACAGAAGTATGTCACTGATAGCCTTACTCTTTTAGGTAAGAGAATCTAGTCATTATGTTTTAGCATCTGATTGTCTTCTCTATGTTTTTTTTTTATTCTCTATGTCATTTTATTACATTAGCAATAAAATCTTATCCATTTGGAAGACCAATTTGAAATAATAAAAACTCTGAACTAGATAATTTTTAAAGTTTTATATCTTTCATATATTTAGAATTAGGAAATAAATGACCAAGTTTGCACTAATAAAGTCTTCTTTGACTTACAAGGAATTACTGTTATCTAACAGATAATAATTATTAAAAGTAGGACAATAGCCCTAGCCAGTTTTCTCAGTGGTTAGAACGTGAGCCCATGGACTGAAAGGTCACGGGTTCAATTCTAGTCAAGTGCACATATCTCAGTTGCAGGCTTATTACCCGGCCCTGCTTGGGCACTTGCGGGAGGCAATCAATGTGTCTCTCTCACATTGATGTTTCTCTCTGCCTTTCCCCCTCCCTTCCACTTTCTCTAAAAAGCAATGGAAAAAAATATTCTCGAGTGAGGATTAACAACAACAACAATTGTAGGACAATATATGTACCTGGATTTGAACACTGTATGAAAGCAGTTTGTTTATTAATATATGCCTAACATTCTTTGTAGTTTTATTAGGATCACAAGCTTGCCTCTTCTCTCCCCACCCTCACTGATGGGGTAACCTATATGCCTACAGTCTGCTCCCATATTCCCCTTATGCATAACTAATGTTATATACCTCCTCCTAATCTCCTTGAAGGCAGGGACTATGCTCTTTTCAATCCTAATTCTTATGTCTGGCATATATTAACCACTCAATAACTAATAAGTTCATTATGAGGATGGATGAATAATCTTGAAGCTAGAAAGAACTCTAGGAAGGAATTAGAGCATCTTGCAGTTAAATAACCATCATCCCAGACCTTATGTGGACTAACACATATTCTAAATCAGTAGAGTCTGAAAAAAAACATAAACACTAGTCTGTTGAAGAATTTGTGACTCCACACTCATTTTAAATGTGACTTCCACCCAGTATTTATTGTCTGTTATGAATTCAGCAAAATAAAAACACATCCTGTACAATTTATCCCCAATCACAAGAAGGCCAGCTCTATATCTCTGATAATTGACTGACTGAATGTCAGATGCCTGGGGTAACAGGATTCCACAGAAACCAAGCAAGCCAAAAAATGGGAAAATGGACGAATTTTCAAAAAGCCAGAGAAATGTGAGATTAGTGAAGAGAGAGAGGTGGGAGATCCTTAAAGGCTTTGCAGCCAGGACAAGGGAAAACCACAGTAGAGCAGAGAAAGTGAGGCTGGAGAGCAGATGGAGACAAGCTTTCATCTCAGCTAAGGTGAACCACAGTGCTCAACCATCTGAAGGGTAGATCGTTTGGTAACCTGCAGCAGATTCAGGAGTTGACTTTAACGTGAAAGGAAGGGAGAGACAAATAATTGTATTTCAAGATTTCTCATGTTTTAATGTGCACACAAATCACCTGGGAATCTTGTTAAACTGCTGATTCCTCATTCTGAATCAGGAGATATGGGGCGGGGCAAAGACTCTGCATTTCTAACAAGCAATCAGGCCATCTATGCCGCTGGTCCACTGGCTATACCTTGACTAGCAAGGCTGTGCTTGACTGAATTTCAACTGAAATTCTTAAGAAATCTCTACATTTATCTGAGTTTATCTGGAAGTGTTTAGATTAAATTTTCTGATATCAGACAGAAACAGGGACTTGAGATAGAAATTAAGTTCAGTTTTAGGGAAATAAAAGTTACATTTTTATATACCTGATTGTATTGTTTGAGAATCCAGGCTTACCACCACTATTATCCTTCAGTGTCCAGGTCAAATTCACCATCCTCCCTGAAGTCTTTCCACATATTTCCCTGGTAGGGATTAACTATTCTTGATGATCTATCTCTCAGGTATTATGCACTGAATGATGTGTTCCCACAAAATAAATATGTTAGTCTAATACCCAAAGTGATGCTATTTGGAGGTGGAGGTCTCGGGGAGATAATTAGGTTATGAGGGTGGAGCCCTCATGAATAGAATTAGTGCCCTTATGGAAGAGGCTAGAGAGTTAGCTTGCCTCTTTTTCAGTGTGTGAGGATACCATAAGAAGTCAGCTCTCTGCAACCCAGAAGACAGCCCTCACAGACTCTGTCCATGCCTTCACCCTGATCTGGGACTTCCAACCTCCAGAACTATGAGAAATAAATTTCTGTGGTTGATAAGACATGCAGTTTATGGTGTTTTGTTACAGCAGCCTGTGCTGACTGAGGCATCATGTTACTTTTTAGTATATATTCCATGCATTTCATACACTACTATTATTTATGATAAAGGCAGAGGCATGGTTTATTTTTTCTCTTTTTTCTAAGCACAGCAACTCATAGAAAAATACTTGGTGATTGCTCCTTGAATTGAAAATGTGGGTTTAAGCCCTGACCCGTTTGGCTCAGTGGATAGAGCGTCGGCCTGCGGACTGAAGGGTCCCAGGTTCGATTCCGGTCAAGGGCATGTGCCTTGGTTTCGGGCACATCCCCAGTGGGAGGTGTGCAGGAGGCAGCTGATCGATGTTTCTCTCTCATCGATGTTTCTAACTCTCTATCCCTCTCCCTTCCTCTCTGTAAAATATCAATAAAATATATTTTAAAAAAAAAGAAAATGTGGGTTTAAAATAGATTAGTGGTAGAATTGGAATAGTATCTCAAAAGTTGAATATACCAAAATTGAGTACTTAATCCAAAAGCATTTGGGGAAAAAAACAAAAATTAAAATAGTGACTCTTGGCTGGAAACCTCTCTAAACAGCAGAAGAAAATGTTCTCACACTTTGGGGGACAAAGATGATTCAGCTGAAACAAGTCCAGAGTTCCTTAGATAATTAAATATTTAACCTTTAAGACAGCTAAGAGACTGTTTTTAGTAAATCTAAAATTATTTTGTAAAGATTATAAAACTAATAATATCTACAACATGCAAACTTTTAAAAATATTATCAAAGTTTATTTATACCTCTCAGAAAGTTGCCAAGCTTCAGTATTCTTTTGGTAATGGTACTTTAAAAAAATAGGTACAGTAGGAAGGGTTTATACATGGAAGTTAGGTTCTAATATAAAAAAAACAAAATTGAGTTTAGTTAAAAGTCCTCTCTAAGCCCAGGTGATGTGGTTCAGTGATTGAGCATCCACCTAGGTCACAGTTTGATTATGGTCAGGGCACCATAATCCCCAGTAGAGGGTGTGCAGGAGGCAGCCAATGGATGATTCTCTCTCATCATTGACTTTTCTATCTCTCTCTCCCTCTCCCTTCCTTTATCTGAAATCAATAAAAGACATATTTAAAAAAAAAAAAGTTCTCTAAAACATTGCCCAGCCAGTGTGGCTCAATGGTTGATTGTCCAGCCATGAATCAAGAGGTCACTGGTTTGATTCCCAGTCAGGGCACATGTCCGGGTTTCAGGCTTGACCCCCAGTAGGCGGCCTGCAGAAGGTAGTCTCTAAAAATCAATAAAAACATATTTTAAAAATAAATAAATAAAATGCTTTAATATGCTAATTAAATATTTTATATATACAATACTCCTTCTTTATCACTAGGGCATATGTTTCAAGATCCCCAGTGGATGCCTGAAACAGCAGATAGTACAGAATCCTACATATATTGTTTTTTCCTATACATAGATACCTATGAAAAAGTCTAATTTATAGCCAAGACCGGTTTGGCTCAGTGGATAGAGCATCGGCCTGCGGACTGATGGGTCCCAGGTTCGATTCCGGTCAAAGGCATGTGCCTCGGTTGCGGGCACATTCCCAGTGGGAGGTGTGCAGGAGGCGGCTAGTCGATGTTTCTCTCTCATCGATGTTTCTAACTCTCTATCCCTCTCCCTCCCTCTCTGTAAAAAATCAATAAAAATATATATAAAAAAGAAAAAGTCTAATTTATAAATTAGGCACAGTAAGAGATTAACAATAGCGAATAATAAAATAGAACAATTATTACAATATACTGTAAAAAAATGTTATGTGGCTATGGCATCATTCAATAAAATAAGGGTTACTTGAACGCAAGCACTGTGATACCGTGACAGTCAATCTGATAACCGGGACCACCAAACCAAAAGGGTTTCATTCATAGAGAGAAATGTTTATTGTGCATTATCTGCTTACAAGCAAATCTATGATGGGAAAAAAAGAAACAAACCAAGCAAACTGCCATGAACACATTATGAAAAGAGTGACAGCTCCTCAAGAAGAGCCTCAGGCAGGTTCTTTTTTTTTTTTTTTTTTCAAATAGATTTTTACTGATTTCAGAGAGGAAGGGAGAGAGAGAGAGAGAGTCATACATCGGCTGCCTTCTGCACGCCCTCTACTGGGGATTGAGCCCGCAACCCGGGCATGTGCCCTTGACCAGAACCAAACCCAGGACCTTTTGGTCCGCAGGCCGACGCTCTATCCACTGGGCCTAACTGGCTAGGGCCTCAGTCAGGTCCTTTAGGGGGTGTTCCAGAAGAAGACATTGTGTTATGGAGGTAACAGCTGGATGTGTTTTATTGGCCCTGAAGACCTGACCTGGTGTAGGCCTAGGCTCATGTGTGTGTATCTTAGTTTTTAACACACAAGTTTAAAAAAAGTAAAAAAATAAATAGGAGAAAGCTCTTAGGATAAGGTTATAAAGAAAGGAAATATTTTTGTACAGCTGTATAATGTGTTTGTGTTTTAAGCTGTTATTACAGAAGTCAAAAGCGTTTTAAAATTTAAAAATGTATATAGTAATAAAGCTAATTACAGTAAGCTAAGGTTAATTTATTACTGAATAAGAAAATATCTTTATAAATTTGGTGTAGCCTAAGGGTACAGTATTTATAAAATCTATAGTAGGGTACACACCCTAGGCCTTCACATTCACTCACCACTCACACTGCCTCCCCCAGAACAGCTTCTAGCTCTGCAAGCTCCATTCCTGCTACGTGCCCTATACAAATGTGTCCTTTTTTTAATCCTTTTATACCATATCTTTATTGTCTTTTCTATGTTTAAATATGTTTAGATACACAAATATTACCATGTGTAACAGTTGCCTATGGTATTGAGTACAGTAACATGCTGTACATGTTTGTAGCTCGGGAGCAATAAGCTATCCCATGTAGCCTGGGTGTGTAGTAGGCTATACCACCTAGGTTTGTGTAAGGGCACTCTACGATATTTGCACAACAAAGGAAATTGCCTAACGACTCATTTCTCAGAAGTATCCTGTCTGTCCTTAAGTGACACATGACAGTATCTATGAATAGCTAGCGGATCCTGCCAATCAGCTCAGACAACCACTCATAATTACAGCTATCTGGGAGGCGATTTTCTAGGTTTGAAAGTTGTTCGGGTTAGAATTTAGACGAGCGTCTCTCTTTGTACGATTTGCGTCTGGAAGAGTGAGTTGGTGAACTACACAACCAAGGCAGACAAGGTTTCCTTTCTTCACTAACAGGGACTGCTGCCACCTGGAGGACGAATGCCCGAGTGAAAATCCGTTCACTGGACGCTCAGAACATCTGTGGAGATGCATTTTCTCTTGTTTTAGAACCTCAACTGCTCGTGAAAAGGCACACAGACGCAAATCTTTTTCCTCCCTAAACTCTGTCCAAGTAACCTGAAGCTGGAACGACTCTCTGTTTCTTTCCCTCAAAAGAAATAAACACATCTCATAAAAGTACATAAATGAGCCAAGTCAAGCTGTGAGGAAAAGCTTTGAGTGCTAGTAACAAGGTGTTGCTGAGGGCCTTTGAAATCTTTGCACTAAGATCTGTCTCTCCACAATGTAATTGTGAAGAATTAGCACATTTACTATGTTGACTCTTCCAATGGATGAAGTATGTTTCTTAATTTGTTTAGATCTTTGATGTCTTTCATTAGCATTGTATAGTTTTCAGTGTATTTACACCTAAGCATTACTCTCTTTTTTGGAGGAATTTTAAATGGCATTGCGTTTTAAATTTTGGTGTCTATGTTTACTGCTAGTGTATAAAAATACAATTGACTTTTGTATGTTCGTCTTGTATTCTTGTATCCTATGATCTTGCTGAACACAATTAACACAATTATTAGTTCTAGGAGCATTTTTGTATATCTTTTACAATTTTCTATATAAACAAACATCTCATCTGCAAATAAAGATGGTTTTATTTTTTGCCTTTGCAAAAACTGTATGCCTTTTATGTCTCCTTCCCACCCCCACGTGTGTGTGTGTGTGTGTGTGTGTGTGTGTGTGTGTGTGTCTTATTGCACTGGCTAAAAATTCCAGCACCATGTTGAATAAGAATAACGAGAACAGACATTCTTGCCTGTTCCCAGTCTGGGGGGGGGGAGGGGGGGCGGGGAGTATTCTTTTTGATGTCTGCAGGGTCTGTAGTGATATCCTCTGCTTCATTTCTAATATAGGAAATTTATAAATTTTATTGATCTTTTCAAAGTACCAGCTCTTTATTTCCTTTATTTTCTTGCTTGTTTTTTGTTTTTTAATTTCACTGATTTCTGGTTATCTTTATTTTTTCCTTATGCTTTCTTTGATTTCTTTTGCTCTACTTCTATGTTGTTGGGGCTTAGATGATTGATTTGAGACTTCTGTCCTAATGTATGCATTTGCTATATATTTCACTCTTAGCACTGTTTTAGCTATGTCCACAAATTTGGATATTAACATTTTCAGTCAGTTCAGAGCATTTTCAAATTTCTTTTGAAACTTCATCTTTGACCCATAGATTATTTAGAAATGTGTTATTTAGTTTCTAAGTGTTTGGATATTTTTTTCTGTTATCTTTCTGCTATTCATTTCTAGTTTGATTCCATTCTGGTCAAGGAATGCACTCTGTATGATTCCAAATATTTTAAAATTGTTTATGTTAGTTTATGGCCCAGGATATAGTCTATCTTGATATATGTTCTATGGATAATTGAAAATAATATGTATTCTGTTTGGTGGAGTATTCTATAAATGTCTTTAGATCTTGATGAGTATTCTATAAATATATTTAGATCCTGATGTGTTGGCATGGATTTCTTTAGGTGTATCCTGTTTGAAATTCACTCAGATTCTTGAATCTGTAGATTTATGTGCCTTATCAAATTTGGGAAGTTTTTTTGAATACTTTTTCGAGCCCAACCTTCCTCTCCTTCCAAGACTCCAATGGCACGAAAGTTAGATTTTTATTTATAGTCTCACAAGTCCCTAACCAACACAACAGAGTGATAATATACTATAGTAGTTCTTGAATTCTAAATAGAGGCCTGAGGTGACTAGAATACCACTAGTTCCACAGATATGATGCTTGAGAAAAATATTGTCTTTTCTTTTGGAAGCTTGTGGCAGAAAATCTACCAGAGGGGAAGGATACCCAGGTACCTTTCTAAGTGGGAATCAACCCAACCCATTTTAACAAATGGTAAGACATAAGCCAATGACTCTGTATTTCATTGGTCATTAAATACGGATTTCGTGAACAAAAGCTGAAACTAATGAATAAACTGAGGAATGGTGTATTGATTTCATTGATGTGTGCTATCCTTATCTTTAATCATTATATAAGAGTTAATTCTATAATATGCACAATCATATTTTTCTTTATTTGTTTCTTAATTATTGAGGTGTTTCAAAAACAGAGAATTATTTTTGAGCACCTAATTTATCACATATACTAAAATTTACGATGCATGCTAAAAAGAGAAACTGTTAGATGAATTACTGAAAATAAAATATTGATTTTACCATGAAATGATTTCAATGTTCTTAGACATGTACATTTGTCTCAGTCTTGTGTATTGCTCTTTCAAAGATAAAAGGATTGAAGAGAGGAGAGTTTCAATTATAGAGTAAGGTGAGTGTATAACTTCTGTTGACTAAGAATACAAATTGTCCTGAACTGAAGCAACTCTCATTCAAGTCACATGTTTTCTGTCTAGTCTCCCTATCTTTGGATGGCATATACATTTCTAAGAAATAGACAGGAAGAATGCTGTATTTGCATACAAATATTGGTATTTTTTCCAAATTTAGCTATCCAATGCAAGAAAGCTATCTCAGGAGCTGACAAAACATATTTGAATAATGGAAATTTGGGTTATAAAAGATCATATATCTATCTGATGCTTACATTGCAATCCATAAATAATTGCCATTGACTTTTTAAAAATTAACATTTTAATACAAATATTTCAATGAAACATTCAGACACACTTAGCTTTTATATATTAACTAGAGGCCTGGTGCATGAAATTTGTGCACAGAGGCGGGGTGTCCCTCAGCCTGGCCTGCACCCTCTCTAATCTGGGACCCCTTGGGGGATGTCCAACTGCCAGTTTAGGCCTGATCCCCCCACTAGCTCCTAACCACTTGCCTGCCTGCCTGCCTGCCTGATCGCCCCCTAACTGTACCCCTACTGGCCTTATTGACACCTAACTGCTCCCCTGCTGGCCCAATCGCCCCCCAATGGCCCTCCCCTGCCAGCCCAATCACCCCCAACTGCCCTCCCCTGCCGGCCTGGTTTCCCCCAACTGCCCTCCCCTGCCAGCCATCTTGTGGCAGCGTGAGGGCGGCCATCTTGTGATGATGTCGTGCAAGGGCGTGATGCCACCTAGGCTTTTATTATATAGGATACATCTCAATGCAGCTACTGATTCCTGTCTCCCAGTGTTTTCCCACTGGTGTTGTGGCAGGATAGTAAGAAGCTAAGAAAATCCCTGGCAAATGGAATAGGAAAACTGAGACAAGAAAATTCAACAAGACCAAACAATTTAAACAATTTGCAGCCAGCTAGTGAATTGTAAGACCTTATCTTCCCTAACCAAGGACACTTGAGAGCAAATGGTTTTTACCTCCCCTCCCTAATGAGAGAATGCATAGTTTAAATCACCCTGGTTGGGGAAAATAGGGAACATAGACCAAATTAATGCCATTTGTACCAAGTAAACCCAAGGACAGATGAAGTCAGGAGAACAAATAACAAAAATCCCATTAAAGCCAGACCGACCCAAGGTGAAAAGTAAAACGGTAAAGTAAAGCCAACCAAAGAATAACCCCAAACTCCCCTATTTGTTCATTTTGATGCACCAGCATATTTTAAAAATGTACCTGGGAAGCTGATGACTATTCTGCTGAAACTCTCCCTTAAGATTCTCACCCACAGAAAAAAATATATATATTAAAGACCCTCAAGAAAATGTTCCAGTGTGGGCTCACTTTTAGTTTCTCCTAAACTCTAAGGGATCAGAGGGCATGGACAGCTCGTCCTGAGCATACCCTCTGATTCTGTCTCCAATGCCCCCTTTTTCTCAGACTTCCCAGTGAGCTACCAACAGCCCTGCCTTGGCTCACTTCTTTCCTATAGCTTTTCTAGAGAACAAAGCAGAGCACCACCTAAGCTCTCCCCTGCTGTTCTTCTCCCCTAAGACCTTCCTTGGTTTCTCTTTTTAGCGCTTTAATAAACATACTCTCAAAATCACCTGGACTTGTGTTGTGAAATCCTTCCTACATGAAGTCAAGAACCCACACACTACAGGCCGGCCTGAGGCAAACCCGCTCCAAGCCTGTCACTCCCCGTAACAGTGTCAGGGGCTGGGCTGGCCCCACATCAGACCCGGAAGAGGAAGTTGTGCATCAACTTAAGGAAAGTGTCATATTCTTGTTCTTAATGCAAATGTCTCTATTTCATGGATTTTATATGGGTGATGAGAATTCAACTCCTTCAGGTATTGCTAATTTTCCTGATATCTTTTGCTTTCTTCTAGTTTACCTAACACATATAACACTAGCTACATGCTTGCTTTAACTCATTTAATCCTCAAAACTTCCCCATAAGGTAGGTACTGTTGTTAATAGCTGCCCTTTTTAGATGTAGAAACATCTACAGACCAAGTTAATGGCAGAGGCAGGATTTGAACCCAGAGAATTTCAGACTTCAAAGCCTGTGTTCTTAACCCCTAAGCTTACTCTTTTTTTTTCATTCTGTACCCTGCCTCTAGTTTAAGATATTTTTCTAGAAGTAAATGGTATATTTGTATACCTGTAGAACAATAGGTCTGAAGCAATCCTAATGTGGGCCTATTGTTCTGTGTAACCTGTAGGCATTCATCAATTGAGCCAGAAAGAAATTTCAGAGGTCACTAATGCTTCAAGATGTAGATTATGGTTAAAGTGTAGCTTTTCTAAGTCTTGAAGGAACTGGCCAAATAAATGCTTTTCCAGGTCCTGGGGTTCTAAATCCTAGGCTTTCCCTGCAATTACCCCAAAAGAACATGGACCAGAAGGGCAGTTGAACAGCTAGTGGTTCCGAAGAAACACAGACCTGCTGTTCCCTGGTCTCCATCACATTCCTTGGACCCTGGACAGCACTCTATTTTTTCTTTTTTGTACTCACTCTCAGCTGGACCTATGTGGTTTTATTATTTCGTGTTCATTTAGTTTATAGACTTTCAATGTTGTTGCTTTTCACATTATCTGTTCATTACTGCTAGATATTATTTTTATTAAATAAGCACTTTATTTTATTCTCTTTTACTTTTTTTGATTTTAAAATTAAAATTATGCCTTTATTTTATCATGTCTTATTTTTTTTACCTCTCTTCTGTCATTCTATCTTTTGTTATGTATCTCTTTTTCTTGCCATTTTAGTTTCACAGAATGCTGTTTAGTTTTCTAGATTTTTGGGGGGTATCTTATTTTTTACTCAACTTCTACAAATGATAAGCAAGAAGCCCAGACAAAAGGGGCATAGTGTGAGATTCCTCTTCATCTTAAAGGAAGGAAGACAAATGTCTGCTGGATTAGGCCTGCAGTGACTAGTTCAATCTCCACATCACACTTCTAAAATATTAACTTCAGGTGTCTTTTCAATGGTTCTAAACCATCTGTACCTTTAACAAAATCTTTCCTGGCATTTTGTTGTTGTTGTTGTTTTTGTTTTGTATGTGTGTGTGTGTGTGTGTGTGTGTGTGTGTGTGTTTAACTGTAAAATAGCCAAGGGTTTTTTCCTCTTTAAAATCTTCAAACTTGCTCTGGCTGGTGTGGCTCAGTGGATAGAGCGTCGGCCTGCAGACTGAAGGGTCCCGGGTTCGATTCCGGTCAAGGGCATGTACCTTGGTTGCAGGCACATCCCCAGTAGGGGGCGTGCAGGAGGCAGCCAATCCATGATTCTCTCTCATCATGGATGTTTCTATCTCTCCCTCTCCCTTCCTCTCTGATATCAATAAAAATGTATATTAAAAAATAAATAAATAAAAATAAAATCTTCAAACTTAAATTCAATAAGTGACTTCATTCTGAATTTATTTGTGGGAGGTTGGGGGGAGAGTAGCATATTCATTTTCTTGGTAATTTTTAATATTGATATAACTTTAACTTGCAGAAATATTCTAATAATATTACAAAGAACACGTAATCTTTTAACCAGATTCACAATTGCTTACATTTTGACCCATTTGCCTTATAATTTTCTCTGTATATTACACACACACACACATTTTTTCTCTGAATCATTTGAGAATGAATTGCAGACAGCATGCTTCTTTATTCCTAAATAGTTCAGTGTTTATTTCTTATGAACAAGGATAACCCTTAAATAATTATATTTAAATAATCAAAATCAGCAAAATTATCATTGATGCAATAATATTATTTAATCCAAGTCCATATTAAACTTTTGACAATTGTCCTAATTATATCCTTTGTAGCAACCATACACCCTCCTCTTCCCCCAGATTCAGTCTAAAATGACACTTAGTTGCTATGTCTTCTTTAATCTGGAACAATTCCTCAGTCTTACTTTGTTTTTCATGATTCTGATATCTTTTACCAATTCTTTTTGCTAATCATGGAGGTAGCTGCTTTAGTAGATTTCCTGTGCAAATAATATACAAGTCACTTATTAACCAAACAGGGTCTGTCTGGTACCCCAAATCCATTAGGAATCCCTCTCTCCATGGATTAAAAACAAAACAAAACACCATTATCCAATCCCATAAATCCTTTGATTCCTTCTGCATTTACTGAAGGGAAAAAAGTGGCAGAGATAAGGCTTAGCCAACCATGCTACTGTCACTTAACATGACATTTAATATCTGAGCTTTTGTGATTATGTAATCATAACATGTTTCTTCTGACCTTCATTCATCTCCCCGGTGAATGGAAATGGTATGTCTCAGTATTTATATTCCTTCTGCCAAGTGCATACAAATCCTTTAAACATCAGATCTTGATTTGAGTCTTCTAAACGCTGTATATTTTATAGGATGAAGCCTGGTGTGTGTAGAAATAACTGCATGAGAAGTCAGAATGCCTAATTTAAAATTCCAACTCTCACTTTAGGGTCTGTTACTTAATCTCTATCAAATTGAGATAATAACACCTAATTTATAAATCTGTAAATCTTAAATAAATGTATGTAAAGTGTCTGACCTTCAACAAACTTTAGCTTATTGAAATTTTTCCACTCCTAAACTCAAATGTATACTTGCTTTGATTAAGGTATTGCCAAAACTACACACACAAATATTCCAAAGTATGAGAAGTATTTTCACGGGAATCACATTTAGGTGAAAGATAGATGGATCAATGAAGAAATCACCTGGCTGGGCCATTCACAACCTTCATATTGACTCCACATGCCCCTCAATCAACCACCCAATTTCTTTGCTCACTTTCTAGCAAAATTCCTCCAGGGACTGTCTCTACTCACAACCTCCTATTTTTCCTTGGTGTCTTGTAGCAGTTTCGGAACATTCTTGGCCATGATCTAGTTCCTCCATCGGGACCACATGTAAGTGCTTCTGATCTGATGATCTTTCTCCTGCCCTGTGCTTCTTTGTGCCTGCATTCTTTCCACTTGTGTGCTCATAAATCCAGGTAGGGAGTCATCTGATGTTTGGGTCATTCGCGTGAGACACTGAGAGCCCACAGATGGGGATGTGGAGCTGTTTTTTCCACCAAATGAGCTGGAAGAGAGGGGAGATTAGTTTGTATGGATGTGTGTCAGCCTTTGTATGGATGTGTGTCAGGAAGCTGAGGATGCTTGGTCAGCATAATGCTTCACAAAGATAGGCATCAGCCTCACCTGGGAGGCTTGTGAAACCACAGATTTCCAAGCTCCACCCCAGAGCTTTTAATTGAGTAGATCTGAGGTGGGGCTTGAGAACATGTTTCTAACAAGTTCCCAGGTGAGACTGAAGCTGGTGGTATAGGGAGCACGCTTTTGAGAACACCGTCTACATGAAGTAATAGGTAATGGAATCTTGTGCTGGGGAGCTGGAAGGAACTTACTGATATTCAGAGCAATTGCTTTTCTTTTGAGATTGTGCAAAATAAGTTTTGCCCTTTTCTCCTGACAGCTCTTCCCTCCGCCCAATAAACCTATTTCTGGTTTCTACTTCAGAAAGTCATCAGACTCCAGCTGACTTTGCCTTACTCTGAAAAGAATTGAATTGCTAAAAGGGTGGGCCTTCTGAGGACCATTTTAAAAGCCAGAATAATAATAACAATCATTAAATAAAAGAATTAATAGTAAAAAGTAAAATAAAAATAAAAGGGTGGGCTTCATTTCCACACAGTAGGAGTTTGAGAAAAGCAAGAGTTCAGAGAGAGGCTTCTATTTAAAAATTAGATTTTTAGCAATTAGCATCAGAGAGGTAAATTCCAATCTGTAATAATAAAATCGTAATATAAGAAAAAGCTAAAGGAGTTCATCACCACCAAACCAGGATTATATGAAATGCTGAAGGGTATTCTTTAAGAAGAGGAAGAAGAAGAAAAAGATAAAGATAAAAATTATGAACAACAAAGTGACAACAAATACATATCTTTCAACAAGTGAATATAAAAATTAAGTCAATAAAAAAATCTGATGAACAGAATAAACTGGTGAATATAATAGAAGCAGGGGCATAGAAATGGAATGGACTGACAATTCTCGGGGGGAAGAGGATGTGAGGGGTGCGGGAAGAAATTGGACAAAAATCTTACACCTATGGATGAGGACAGTGGCGGGAGGTAAGGACATGGGGTGGGGTGGGAACCAGGTGGAGGGGAGCTATGGGGGTAAAAAAAAAGAGGAACATCTGTAATAATCTGAACAATAAAGATTTATTTAAAAATAAATAAATAAAGCGTAATATGCTAATTTGACCGGACGACCTTCTGGACGAAGCCAGGGCTGTGAGGGAAGCCGGTGCTGGCAGCTGGGGGAAGGAAGGCCTACTCTTGCACGAATTTCATGCATTGGGCCTCTAGTATAAAAGAAGTGGATTGTGTAGAGAGGGAACAACTAATACAAGACTTTAAGAAACAATTAGTAGATTCAATAAAGCAGATTGCCCTCCTGAATGGGAGGCTCATCCAATCAGTTGAAGGCCAGAATAGAATGAAAAGGCTTATCCCCATTTTCACCTGCCATGGATAAGGGGAAACTCCTGCTGCCTGGCTGCTTTCAAATGTGGAACATCAGGACTTTTTCTGCCTTCAGACTCTAACTCAAACATTGGCTCTTCCTGAGTCTCAGCCTGCTGGTCTCAGCATTACCTCTCCTGGTTTTCCACCTTGCCAACTGCAGATTTTGGGACTTAGCTCCCATAATCACATGGGCTACAAATTCTTTAACATACATACACACACACACACACACACACACACACACACTATCCCAGAGAATCCTGATTAATAAAAACCAGAGATGATCCCAGCCACAGCACAGCTTAGCCCAAGAAGGCTTCTCAGAAGGCACCTGATGAGGAACCAGCAAGAGGAAGGTGCTTTGAGGCCAGTGATTCCTCAGGATGGACCAGGCTTGGAACAAAACCGGAGCTTTGTCTTTAATGTATTAATGCTTCTTCAGCATAATCCTCACTGTAGGCTAAACCTATCCTCGATCAGCTAAACCCACACTAGGGATCAATGGTTTGGTCTCCCCAATGTATATTTTTGTTATTTTTTCTAGAGCAGTGGTTCTCAAGCTTGGCTACACAGTAGAATCATTTGGTCTTGGAATATTTCTAGAAAATTTCCGTTGACCTAACCATTCTACAGACCAGGTAAAACAGAATCTCTGGACAGGAGGCTTGGCCATCGTGTTTAAAGCCCTCTGGGTGATTCCAGTGTGCAGCCAAGGTTGAACCTCTGAGTCCAGAACACCCCAAGTTTGCTAGGAACTAAGTATTATCTAAATTATAGTTCTGAGTCCCCTTATTCCTCTGGTTACAGTGTATAAAACTACTTGACAAACTGGATTCATAAGAGCAGTAAATATTTAACAACTGATCCTTCTTTATGACTCAAAGCTATGTCATTTTGTAGATTCATTTGTAAACATCTTGATGATACCTCATTTAAATCTTAATCCAAACCTAAAATATGGGTAGTGTTATGACTACTTCCAAGACAGTAAAACTGAATATTAAGGATGTTATGACTTGCAAAGTTCATATAGCTAGTAAATAGTAAAGCCAGAATTAGATCTGAGGTTAGTGGATCCAAATTTATAATCCTCTCTACTCTACCTATTAATATAGTAAAGTAGTATGTTCTCTGTGACTTGAGAAATCACTGTTTTTTGCTTTGCACTAAACTCTGGATGCCTACTGGGAGGCATGTAATAGATAATGTAAAATATGACAATTCTCAGAACTAATGGGTTATTGGCAAGTTAGTAACCTAAATCTCAATTTAAAGTAACTTAAGTAAATTTTCTTAATGAAATAGACATGTTCAAAATACTCATTGAAATACTCTATTCATAAAACAATTATTCAATTACTGCAGAGGGTTTTTCCCCCAGACTTTTTCTTTCTTTAGAATTTGTCATGGAGATGTCACATCTTATTTAAACAGAAATTGCCTTCCCTATCTTGCTAACCTGTATTCTCAATGTGCTTGGTTCCTGATTATCAGCAAATACAACATTCATCTTCACATAAGTGTTTGCCATCTTTTGTATCATTAGATCTTTCTGTCTTTTTCCCTCTTATTCTGTAACCTTTCCTGGAATGGTGAAGAGTATTTGACATTTTCCTGTGGCTTCAGAAATATAGAAAAAATGATCTCATTTCATATCAAACCTAAAAACCTAAAAGACAGATGGGTCTTACAGATGATGAACTTAGCCAGGGAAAGTAGCTTTATTACTTAAATAATCAGGTAGTAAATGGAAGGGCAAGAACTAAAGCCCAGTTTCATGTAGTTTTAATGACTGCAATCTCTACCGCTTACTCTTGGACCCCCCAAACTTATATTACCCTGATTTTCCTCTGGAGAATCTATTGCCTTAAGGACTTGCCTTTAGACCAGTCTGAGAGCTTCAACCCATATAGATTGATAATCTAATGGGCTGTCCTAGAATATAACCCTTCAAGTTAATTTTTCCATCAATGTTTTCTTGTTTTCTATTGCCAACTATAGTGCCAATCTTAGATGCAGTAGCATGTGGTGGACCACATTAGTTTAGTTCCCAGTGGATGGTAGTTCTTAGCCTAAGAAAAGGCTGGTATATATGGCATTGCTTGTAGATGCTACTTGGAAGGTTTGGTGGGACCCTTCTGGATATAGTCGTGAATACCACAGTGGATAGCTAAGCTATAGTGACCAGTGCTGCAAATTTGACCAAAAACTGGTTACTTGCTTTTACCTTATAAGAATCCTGTGTGCCTGACTGACAGAGAAATCAGGTAATTAGGTAAAGATCTCCCACAACTCCAAGGTCCTCCATGCCTATCTCGGGTTTATGGTATAGTTCGTCCTGCATTGGTGGCTAGCCATATGGATATGTTCTTGCCTGCATGGGGAGAAATGGAGAGGGAGCAGAGGCAGTGACTAGGTACATCTCTACTTCTCTGCTTTCTCTCTGATTATCAAAAACTATGAAGTCTGATTTCTGGAGCTGTTTAGATGAACACTGCCCTCAATTTATTTGACCTGTGGAATTCTATGGGGGGTATTAGGCCATTTCACCCACCAGAAACCAATCCAGTGACCTTACAGAACTACTGCCCTAAGAACATCTCCAGTGTAAGAAGATACCATGGATGATTATGCTCTGCCGGGAAGCCTAACATACATAGAGTTCTGTGCTCTAGAGGTTGACATAGGGCTATAAAGAAATGCTCAGCTTCACAAGTCTTTGCTACCTAACCAGTTGAAAATTGGCATATGCCTAGCCAACTGGAATTTGTAAAATATTATTGCCTGCAGCAAAGCCTCTGGGCCTGTGGGTGACCACAAATCTCTCCAGTGGTCTGAGGCTGGCCATAAAATAATACACCTCACAGGGAGCATTCAGGGAGTGTGACTTCTGCTTCAGGAAGCGGGACTGTTCCAGGAATCTGAGTCTGACCAAGAATATTTCTTGCCTCTCTGAGCTGAAATTCCAAGCCCTGAGACTATACTTTTTAGAAATGTTATATTAATGTATAATTTATATACCAAAATTTTCACTCATTTTAAAGGGATACACTTCAATTATTTTTAGTAATCTTAGAGTTATGAAACCATCACCATAATCCCATTTTAGAACATTCTCACCATCCCAGAAACATCCCTCATGACTATTTGCAGTCACTCTCCAATCTCATTCCAACTATCTCAAATGCTTTTTAAAAAACCAGCTTTATAGAGATAAGTCAGAGATAATACAATGCACTCATTTAAAGTGTACAATTCAATGGCATTTTAGTGTATTCAGAGCAAACATCACCATAATCAATTTTAGAACATTTTCATTATCTCAAAAAAGAAACCTTGTACCCCTTAGCAATCACCCCCTGCCCCAACCCTTTATCTCCCCTAGTCCTATGCAACTACTAATCTACTTTCTGTCTTTAGAGATCTGCCTTTTCTGGACATTTCATCTACACTGAATCATGTAATATGTCGTCTTTTGTGACTGGCTTATTTCACTTAGCCTAATGTTTGCTGTTTTTAAATTTTTTATTGAACTTATTGGGGCTACATTGGTTAATGGAATTATATAGGTTTCAAGTATACAAATCTATAATACATGTCTGTATATAGTATTATGTGTTCACCACCCTAAGTCAAGTCTCCTTCCATCACCATTTATTCCCCCTTTACTCTCTTCTACCTGCCCTCACCACCACCCCACCACCAACA
>NW_005871342.1:1432987-1455907 GCF_000147115.1 Myotis lucifugus | reverse complement strand
ACAAGGGGAAATCAGTACCAAACGTAGGAGGTGATATACCTGGATCTACTGTATTTGGGTCAGAACCCAAGTTTAAATGTCATATTTTAAAAAAAACACTATTGTGTCTGACACATTAAAAAACTGTCCATAAAAATAAAAGAATGCAATAGTAGAAAAATAGAGGCCAGAACAGCAAAAGCAGTAGTTTCTGTTCTCATCTGTCTGGCCTTCCTGGAACACTGGGTTCTGTTTTGGGCCCCACTCTGATCCAGGTGGTGAAGGCCAGAGACGGACGAGTGAATGGACCTGGGGTGTTTGGCCCAAAGACAAGACACAAGAGGACCCTTCCACTGCTCCGCTCACCAGCAGGGCTGGCAAGGAGAGGACTCCAGAAAGCGGAATTAAGGTGAGTGTCTTGAATTCACAGGGAGGCTAGTTTCTGTCCAATATAAGGAAACACTTTCTAATAATTAGAGCTCTAAAAATAGAGTAATTTAAAACGGGACTGAGCTGTCTCGGGAGGCGGACGGCCTGGGGAGCACTCGCACACAGTTGAAGAGCGTGTCCTAGAGGGGTTATGGAGGAAACCTAGACACTGTGTGAGGCTGGGAGGACATGGCTTATGCAGATCCTAATAACCCAGGGGTGGGCAAACTTTTTGACTCGAGGGCCACAATGGGTTCTTAAACTGGACCGGAGGGCCAGAACAAAAGCATGGATGGAGTGTTTGTGTGAACTAATATAAATTCAAAGTAAACATCATTACATAAAAGGGTGCGGTCTTTTTTTTTTTTTTAGTTTTATTCATTTCAAACGGGCCGGATCCCGCCCTCGGGCCGTAGTTTGCCCACGGCTGCTAATAACCGAAGGATTCCTTGCTTTTCTCACATGCGTGTTGTGGGGGTAGAACACCTAAGTACAGAAAGCCAAAACTCACCTGCAATAATGGCACTGGTTGTAAAGAAAATATGGTTAATGGGCACCACCGTCGCTGTACTGTAGAGATTCGTGGCTTGATTCAGGAACCTAGAGCAGAAGGCACTTCCTGAAGCTCTGGCCTTCAGAGATGCTCAGCAATAAGTTAACAATAACATCAAGAAATGCATGTTCTTCAGCTACAACTACAAAGGGAAAGGAAGTGCAGTAGAAGGGCATTTCCAATCAGCAGTCATAGCTTATATGCATCTGATGTATGAGATCAGATGTCAGGTTTTATGGTCTGTTTAAACCAACAACAGTAACAATGAAAAGCAATTAATCATATTCTGAGGCCACAGAAGTTTGAGTTGGAAGCAATTCAAGCTGCTGGACCGGTATCACACTGCGGCTGATTCATTACGATAGACCCCAGAATCTGTTAAATATCATATCGAGGGAATAGTAGAGCTATGCATTGACATGCCACGTGCCAAGAAAGAAGATGGAGAAGTAAAAGGAATGTTTAATGTTTCAAAAACAATGCTTGGGGCTCCAGCTGCAGAGCACATGTGGGAACTTGGCTTCTCACGTTGGCGACCAACCGAATTCAGGTTCCCGCACTGTGCTGTGCTGCCCTGTCCGGGACTAGACCAGTGATGGTGAGCGAACCTTTTGAGCTCGGCGTGTCAGCATTTTGAAAAACCCTAACTTAACTCTGGTGCCGTGTCACATACAGAAATTTTTTGATCTTTGCAACCATAGTAAAACAAAGACTTATATTTTTGATATTTATTTTATATATTTAAATGCCATTTAACAAAGAAAAATCAACCAAAAAAATGAGTTCACATGTCACCTCTGACAAGCGTGTCATAGGTTCGCCATCACTGAACTAGAACCTTCTCTAGAGCAGTGCATTGCACTGACATCACCTGGGTGCTTTCAAAAAGCATGAATGCTTAGGTCCTATTCTTGAGCAATTGGAAAAAAAAATAATTTTTGTGGGCAGAGCCCAGGTGTGCCTGTGCCTGTATATACATGCGTGCATGTGTGTATACATATACGCACATAAGTATGTGTAATTAAGCCTCCTCGGGTAATTTTAATGGGCAGCCAGGGCTGAAAGCCACAGTTCTACAGTTCTAGTGTGTTCACCCAGCTCCAGTGTGAAAGATGTAGAGACGGAAACAAGGGTGATAAGAACGCAGTTTACCTTTGACTGTATCTACCTTTTACATTCATAAAGCATAGTTCAAAGATAATGATGCTAATCGTTACATTCTAAAAGGTAGTAGAGCAGCCCTGATTAATTCAGAAGAAGAGAAGAGACAAAACAGCAAGACTCAAGTATTAGAAACATACTCAGTCTTATAAGGAAATGACTAATGAAACAGTGACAAAACATTGGTTTCTCCGGTAATTGTCCACACTCCTAGTTACAGGGCCTATAGCCAACCCATGACAATGAGACTGGACTTCTAGGACTAAGAAAGGAACCAATCTCTTCCTGAGTTTGGGCTCTGACTTCCTCGCTGGCACTGGGATGGTGGCTTTGCATAGCACTTAGGGGGTAAACAGAAAACTTTCTGGTTGACTCGAGAGCCTCGCAGGCAAAGGCATCCTCCCCATGTGACATGGAGGGGAAGCCATTGGAGCAGAGGGGTTGGGGGGAGGCGGGGAGAGCAGAAATTAAAAATGTTCCATGTCACCACTATTAGGCCCCAGGAGAAACATAAAACAATCATTCCACAGTCCCTTGGGTACGAAGCAAATCCTGGCCAAAGATACAAAGTTCTGAGGAAAGGATTTCCCTCCCGGCCAAACGTCTGGTTTTGTCCATCTCTGGGCAATTAATGAGCATGAGCTAAGAAGTGAAGGTGAAAGGTTCATGTATTTCCTATACTTAGAAAAGAAATCTGGATGTGGACCTGCCCCTTTGATTTATTGCTAATGACAACCCTGTGTACGATGGATATTAATTACTAGCAGAAAAGCATCAGGAAAGTATCAGAGTGCACTTAGCTGGATTATGGCTGCACTTTAGAGCTCACAAGATGTGAAGGCAATGCTCAGTAAAAACTCCTTATTGGATGTGAAGGCTATTGCAAGGCATGTTAGCTGAGGATAAGCTGTAGACCCTTCACCCTTCTAAGTCAGTTGCATCTAATTTTAATGATCATCTGAAGCCAAGAAAGACGGATGCTCAGAGAAGCACAGGAATGCTGAAAGACTGGTGAGGACAGGGACGCTAACTTACTTGACTTGGAAAACACAAGATGCTATCATGATGATCAACATGATATAGAAGATGGGATACGTTAGCTGCATTTTATCCGTCACAGAAAAAGTGATCATGCCTGAGACAGCTTTCACTGAAATAACAGTCAATGAGGCTGAAAAACAAAACAAAGAACACAAATAAAATACATACCTGAGACAGAATGACAAATATCTTCAGTGTACATGGCACAGTGGTAAATACCCCCATGATGCTTTAAGCATAAAGATTCTAGCTAAGCAGGAGCCCTGGTGTTTACGCTGGGCTGGACTTCAGATTGGCTTCTATCAGCTAAAGATCTGCTGTGTGACTGTGCTTTTTATCTTTGGAGCAAGATGCTTATTTTCCAGCCGTAACTGTTGAAAGGATGCTATAGAGGTTATAATTACTAAGAGCTGGGAAAGGAGAAAACAATGAAGGGAGGAGATAAGAAAAGTGGGATTGTCCACGTAACGTTAATGGGAAAATAACTATGAAGCTATACTGAAAAAAATGTAAAGCCAAATAGATGAGAAGACTGAAAACTGAAAAGCAACTCACTCTGAGTTTACTAAGAGTTGTACTTGGTCTATGCGTGAACCCTTTGTTAATAAATGCCTACAAGTTTCATTAAAATATTTTTTGAAGATGACACTAACAGGAAGCAGAACCTGAGTATTCATTTCTCAGAGTCAACCATAAGTCTGAGATTTACACAAGCATGTCTACACACTTTCTACGCTAAAGAGGAACCTGTCCCTCACGGGAACACGTCTTTCTTAGTTTCCAAATAGCAATGAAGAAAAAGTGACTTGACGAGGTTCTATCAACGTGAAAGCAACGATGCATTTTCTGGAAACACCATGCTTCTGTAGGTAGAAGACAGGGGTTCCCTTTTGCCCAGGTCCCTTGAAATTACGTTACCTATGATTCCATAAATTAGCTGAAACCTACAGAAAAATAAAAAAGTTTTACATGTAATCAAATATAATTATAAGTCAAAGGCAATGGGAAGGAGAAATACTGTTTTTGTTGCTGTTGATATCTAGTCATAATATATCTGAACTTTACTCCTTTTAGCTTCTGAAAAGAATATATATATATATGATGTGTTTAAATAGCAGGTGAAGTGTTCCAACTAGGAAAAGCCTTCCAGAATCTCCTTTTCCAAAAACTGAAAGTACTTTAACTTGAAGGGTACTAGGGCACACTTCCAAATTAGGCATTTTCTTTCTGTTATAAGTCACATTAACAGAGGAGACCCGGTAATAAATTCTAAAAGCAAACCCCCAATCCGAACAAAGAGGCCCTTACAACTGGGCACCTCTTCATTTTAAAACGTCTTTTGACCTGACCTTCTACATATTTTCTACAGAGTACGACAACACTCATATCTCAGCGAACCTACGGAATGTCAAGTATCTCTCGAGATGTGTGTTACTTGATGGTTTAAGTTTGTAAAGTTTGCTCTTGAGGGACCTTGATTTCCTCCTGAACATGTTGCTTGTAATTAGAGCACAATGTGATTATGGTCCTGTAGTCGGAACAGCTTGGATTCCCAAAGGGATCACTGATGGAGAAACAGCTGAACACACTGTTCCATGAGCCGCAGAACCTGGGACTGCCAACGCCCTTAAAGGTCACCGACTTTTAAAAAATCATCTAATTCAACCACCACCTGACGTTAAATTATACTTAAACACAAAACACAAACAAAACTGGAATTCTTTACTAAACAGCTAAACCAACTATGAGTTGCTCGAGTTGATCATTGCATTTTCAAAGCATGCACAATCACCAACTGATTAATCACTATTTATTATAACTCTGAAAGTTATTTCTAGACTGGTATCAAGTTCTTCTAAGATTTTTTTTTGGTGGGGGGAGGGTGGTTGATGAGACAGATGGAAATACAAAATTGTAATGCAGTCTCATTCTAATATTGTATATATAAAAATAGAGAGTACTTGTGTATACACAGAAAAAAGATTAGAAGAACCTACATACTCTAGGTAGTGGGATTATGAATAAATTTTAAACTACTTTTTAAAAACTATACAAATATACATGTTCATTAAAGAAAATTTGGAAAATGCAGAAAAGTCTGGAAAGAAAAATGAAAATCACTTGTAACCTCAACACTCAACTCGAAGTCATTCTTAACATGTGGGAAATATTTTTGTAGTTATTTTTCCATCTTTACATTTTTCAATTATTTCTAAGAAAAAAAAATCCTAAAGTTATCAGAGAGCAAATAAAATGACCAAAAAGTCAAAATTGCTAAATATAGTTTTTAAAGAATTAAATATATCAATTTTAGTAATAGACATCTAGTTTGCATAATTGAGACTCAGTTTCTTTCTATAAATTAGAGTTGAAAAGTAGAAACAATGAGAAAGGAATAGAATGCTCAAATATTTTCCTTCAAATCTTTTTGATTTAGCATGGCTAGATTAGAAAATTAGGAAACAAAATATATCCTTACCTAGAAGCGCTACCAGGGTTAGTAGAATCACAATGTGCTTCATTCCTTTTCTTTTATAGAAATATAGGAGAATGCAGAAAACTAATATTTCTAAAATCTAGAAATAAAACAAAGAGTAAAGTATAAATTATTCTATACCAAGTCTTCAGAATGTCGCACTTCCTTGACTTTGCAAGTTATGAGAGTTGGTGAGGTGACTAGAGTCCCTAAGGACAATTATCAATATTGGAGAACAATACTTAAAACCTCAGCTGTCCAGGCCCAGAGCTCTAGCATCACCTACCTGCCAGTGGTGCCCAGATCTAGATCTCCAGTCCCGACCTCCCTCCAACTCCAGTCTTATTTATCCAACTCTCTACTAGACATCTCCACATGCACGTTTAATAGCCATATCCCACGAGTATGGGCAACACTTAACTCTGGATTGCCTGCCTTCCCTACCTGTTCTTCCTGGTGTCCTCACCCCCTCAGCAGGTGACATCACCACACTGCTCCCTCCGCCTCACTCCCTGCCACCCTCTGACCTCTGCAACGGCTTCTCATTCACCTCTGATTTTACTCTTGCCTCTCTACAATCCAGCCATTCAGCAGCCAGAGGAATTATTTAAAAGCACAATCTGGATAATATTTTATTCCCAGAGCATACATGTGACATACATATAAGGTATTTATGGTGATATGACAAGCATTCATGTGGCCCTAAGAAATAGAACTGACCAATACCTTTGAAGTCCGTTGTATGCCCCTCCCCACTTGCACTCCTCTCTCCTATGACCTCCCCAGGAACCACTGTACTGAGCTTTGTGGTTACCACTCACTTTCCTGATAGTTTATCACATTTCTATGTATCCCTAAATGACACCCTGCTTATTTTTGCATCTGTTTGGACTTTATACAAGGGGGGGTCATACTGCTTTCACTGGCTTTTTTTCACCGTGCATTATGTTTATGAGATTCATCCAGGATGATACATGTAGTAAAAATATGTTAGATCCAGTAATTCCTATGGTTTCCTATCACATTAAGAATAGAATCCAGCCCGGCTGGCATGGCTCAGTGGCTGCGCGTTGATCTATGAACCAGGAGGTCACGGTTCAATTCCCAGTCAGGGCACATGCCCAGGTTATGGGCTTGATCCCCAGTGGGGTTGTGCAGGAGGCAGCCAATTAATGATCCTCTCTCATCATTGATGTTTCTCTCTCTCCCCCTTCCTCTCTGAAATCAACACACACACACACACACACACACACACACACACACACACACACTCCTTCCTGGATATAAAAGCCCCAGCCAACTTCTCTCACCTCATCTTGTACAATTCACTCTGGGATGGTCCAACCTGCGCCAGCCACAAATGGCCTTTTTTCCTCCCTAGTGTTGGCAGTCCTCAGATTGCTCCTGCCTTTGGGCCTTTGCACTAACTATGCTGCCTGGAGGGGTCTTTCCCTGATCTTTGCACAATGGCCCCTTCTAGTCACTCAGCTCTCAGCTTAACTGTCACCTCCTCTGAGAAGTCTTCCCTGACCACTTTGATCTGACAGAGCCCCCCAGTCATCCTATCACACCCCAGACTTCAGGTGGCCACTGTGAGCATTTTATCATCATCTGTCATACTTCCTGTTCATGCACTTATGTGTTTCCTGTCTGTCTCCCCACTGGACATCAGCTCTATGAGGACAGGGTCCTTATCCGTATCGGCTGTTTGCCACCCTGTCCCCAATATTTAGGGAATTAATAAGAAAATTACACCTCAAATTTATGATGAACAACATGCCAAAAAACAGACCTAACGCTAATAAACTGAAGGTTCAATAAATACTGACTAAATGTCTAAATTTTCCTACCCCAAGAAAACTCTAGTGTAAGTCTGAGTTCTTAATTTTATTTATCATTTCTTTTCTTTTTTGAGGTCCTTAAGATAATCTGAAGCAACTCTTTTCCCCCCCCCCCCAAAGAAATGATATCCATGGACTGAAATAATAAATATGAATGTTGCCTGAACCGGTTTGGCTCAGTGGATAGAGCGTCAGTCTGCGGACTGAAGGGTCCCAGGTTCGATTCTGATCAAGGGCATGTACCTTGGTTGTGGGCACATCCCTAGGGGGTGTGCAGGAGGCAGCTGATCATGTTTCTCTCTCATCAATGTTTCTCTCTATCCCTCTCCCTTCCTCTCTGTTGAACATGAATAAAATATATTTAAAAAAATATGGAATGTTACTTTTTCTGACATCAGACAAGTTAAAATGCCGACGATTGCGATTTTTTTCTTAAGAATTACTAGAAGTAGTAACTTCACTACGTTTAGGACTGCATTTTACTTATGGAACTCTAAGTCAACAATCTCTCCTTTTCCATTCAAGGTTTCGCCTGTTGGTTTGACTTCTACGTTAATCCTCTGGGGGCAGGGAAAGCAGCAAGACCAAACCTTCTTCATTTAAAAACCCTTTCATCTACAATGGAAACTTAGGTCATCCCTTAGTCTTCTTTTCCTGGTAAATTAAACCAACTATTTTCACTCTTCCTTATAAGACTTATTTGCTAGGCTTTTGATTCAACCAAGCAGTGCTACAAAAGCGATTGGACAACGGTCTCTTTGCCTTCCCGAAGCGGCCATCAAAACACTGGGTGTCCCAGCCTGTGTACGACTCCTCAACTGTTCACAGAAATATCGCTCTTGGCTTGCTCTCTGCTCAACCACAGGCTTCCATTTCTCACCTGATACAGGGACCACAGTTCCCCCTGATGGAGAGAAGAAAGCTCTTCCTCACAGCACAGAGCATGTTAGCTAAATGGATGAGCAGGCCGATTATTAACTTTTTGGTGGGGTGGGGGGTGGGGGTGAGGGTAGTTATCAGTTCTAAAAGTCATGCATGACTTTTTGTAAATCCACTTCTGAGGCTTCAGATAAATAAAACACGAGTTCCTATTATTCATAGAATGACTGCCGTTGCCCTGGGTTTTGTCTTGTGTTACGACATCATGGCGCTCCCAGGAATAAAATATTTAAACAGCCTGAATGAATGTTAATTTTTTTCTAGCAACATTTCCCCCCCCTCTGTGAGAATATCAATATTAAAGCAGCTGTGATTCCTGCAGGTTGCTGCAACCCACAAAGAGGCTGCTTTGCTGCTGTCTGTGAGGTCAGAAGTAATAACAGCGCGTACTGCATGCTCACCATATGCTTTTCTTGTACTAATTCACGGAGTCCTCACAACCACCTTTGGAGTGGCACTCTTATCCCCATTTTACAGGCGGGGAAACCAAGGCTCAGAGGGGTTTTGCTGGCCGGCAAAAGAGCAGTTTTAATTACTGTAGTTATGATCTTTGCAGGCATGGTTTGCAGAAAAAGCACAGAATCTGCCACATCCAAGGATTAAATATTAATTACTTAGGTGTTTAACAGATTTAAACTAAACTTTAGCTCAAGATCTTAGTATATAATTGATAAGTTCTGGTCTTTAGAGATGCAACATCTAACATTAAATTTCAAACTAAGATAATATAGATCTATTTCCCTTAGAGTCTACTGCCAATGCGTTATTGAAACGTGACTTCCTTAAAGGTTTATTTTATGCTATCTTATAAATATCTGGAATTATATACATTTTTGGTGGCATTTACTTTCAAATATATTTTTATGGGACTATGGATCTCTCCCAGGACTGTGAAATTTCTGCTACAGAAATTCCTCTCTCTACCCAGGATGACTAATAAATTGAGTTGACTTTGGAAAATGGCAAAATGCAATTAATTTCAGATTTTTTGTGTGGAAACATAAGGTTTAATAAAAAGTAGCTTTATTCTTTTAAAATGTTTTCTCTGGTGTTAAAACAATATAGGATACATCATCATCAAACAATGCTGTTTATTCCTACCAAAATAAGTCCTGATGCATCTTTAATCTCCAAAGGACTTAACTTGGGCTATTAATTTTCTGATCATAAACTATGTGAGCCTTTTCTCACTGGAGGAACAATTTGTTTTGCCTATAGACAAAGTATAACATGTGTTGGTAGGACTTCAAGTTTAGACTATCATGAACTACAGAGCAAGTCCTTCTAGTTCTTAGATGTGATTGGTGACAGCTGCAGTAGTTAAAGGACTGGGTATGGTGAACAAGTAGGAAGATACAATGGGGTAGGCAGGCAGGAGGCACAGAGTATGATAGACCTGAGGAAGGCTGACCTGAGTTGGGAAGCCCAGGCCTAAAGGTGCTGGAGGGCAGGGGGAAGGGGAGCCTTCCAATATAAGAGAGGAGGGAGTGGAGGAGAGAAGATGGCGAGCTCAGTGTTTAAGATGCTACATTTGAAGAACCTCTGGGACATCCAGGCAGGGAAGAGTAATCAGTGGAGAGATGAGAACAGAGATGTGCAGCTCAGAAGAGGCCTGGGGAGAAATGTAGGTCTGGATTTGGAAGTCCTTCTAACGGAGGATGGTGGGGTGGGCAATGAGATCACCCTAGAAAACCCTGGATGAATATTTAGCATGAATAGGTAAGAGTGGTTGGCAGAAGAGGAGGAGGTGAGTATCAAGAGCCTGGGATGGAATAGTTGGAGAAACAGGGGAAACAAACTGAGGAAGCAGAGAGGCGAGCAGTTCGAGATGTGATGGGTCATGAGTAAATGCTGCTTCAGGTTCAGGAAGAATTAGGTTGCCTCTCCCCCCGCCCGCCCCCAAAAGAAAGCAATTGCATTTGGCAACTTGTGGGGAGGGATCCACTAGAATTTTAATAAATGGTGAGTGAGTAGGAGCTGAGAAAACAGAGGGGAATAAATGGTGGTGAGTGGAAGAGAAATAAGAGTTTATTAAAGGGTGTGTAGTATATGGAGATTTTTTTAAAACAGAGAAATCTTCGTTGAGTAAGAGAAAGGGGTAGAGTGGATAAAGTGGGAGACTACAAAAAGAAAAGACCTATAAACATTTATGCTCCAGTGGTCAGAATGACATATCAAAGATAGTAATATATACAGAATTCTTGTCACACAGATGAGGAACTGCCAGACAATAATGTAATACCAGGCAGTTCCTGCTGTGATAGCCCGAGTTACACTTGGAACAAATATTTTTACATAAAAGGTGAATAAAGTAGGATCGTACTATGTTACCTGTTTTAATGGCAGAGGACTAGAGCAGATAGTTTTTTGAGGTCACGTCTAATCCTAAATTACATGATTCTGTGTGCTTTGATCCTTTTAACTGAATTCACAATTACTTTACCAATCCAGTTCTTGGTTAAATGCTCAACTATCCCAGTTTTGTTCTTACTACCTGTCTTTCCTATAATGTTCTTATTTTCCACCTAAACCGATTCCTGCAAAAAGTTACGTACTAACCACTTCAATCATGTCTTCTCTTTACACCCACTGGATATGGCCACTGCAGCAAATAAATTGTCCTAATTAGTGGCTTCCAATTTCTG
Organism: Myotis lucifugus; assembly: GCF_000147115.1. NCBI lineage: Eukaryota > Metazoa > Chordata > Mammalia > Chiroptera > Vespertilionidae > Myotis > Myotis lucifugus. The sequence goes on along the minus strand of NW_005871342.1, from coordinate 1,444,843 downwards.
TACCGGCTCATTCCATTCTTTCTTTTGCACATCTCTCAGCATTACCCTACTGTGGCCTGCTTCTCCACAGACAGCCTATGGCATTGTTCTCAATGAGAATTTTTTTGAAGAGAATATCTACCTGATCTCACTCATTTATGGATAATAAAGACCATTATAAACTGATGAACAAAAATAGATACAGAGGCAGAGCAGCATCGAACAGACTGTCAAACTACAGCGGGAAGCCCGGGGAGGGTTGGGGGGGGGGGCATGCGGGCGTAAGAGATCAACCGAAGGACTTGTATGCATGCATATAAGCATAACCAATGGACACAAGACACTGGGGGGTAGGGGAGGCCGGGGGAATGTCAAGGGGGAAAAAAAAGGAGACATATGTAATACTGTTTGTAATACTTTAAGCAATAAAACAAAATTTAAAAAAATCTACCTTGAATAAATTCAAGGAAGAAAAAGGGGTCTTCAGGTACTTCCCTTTGGACTTGGAAGAGAGGTTTCTTTGGGGTTTGTGTGTTTGTTTTTACTTTTGAGTTGTCCTAAAATATGATGCTCTGAAATTGGCCAGATCCAATGTTGTGGAAATTGTTCTAGTCACGGGTCACCCTCAAGGATGGGAAACCTGGGAAGCTGGGGACGTCTATTGCTGAGTTAGTGTTTCAAATACTTTCATGTTGGTCAAATATATTTGCATTGATATATGTTAATGAGATATTAATGCTGAGAAGAGAAGATTGTGTTAGTTCTCTAACATCTGCATGTACCAGCGGTCTAGATAACATAGCTCTGCCACAGTCATTAGAATGCTTACCACATAGATCAGGAACTGCCAGCCAACAAAGTAATATTGTACTGTTCTCGCAGAGATAGCCTGGGATATGTTTGGAGCAAAGTTCACCAACAAATACGATCCTGCAAATGCCAATGTCATACCTTTAAGTAAAACAGAAAAGACAAAACAAGTTGAAAAGAGACATTTTAATCTTTTTGTTGATGTAAACATTACCTATAGACTGAGCATTACTTGTAAAAGTGCTGACAGTCCTGCCCTATTAAAATATAATTCATCAACCATCCCCTAGACAGCGTCACACATTCACCTGATAGCAGCACTACCTTTAAAGAGAGATAAGGGCCCTGGCCGGTGTTGCTAACTGGTTAGAGCACTGGCCCGCGCATCCAAGGGTCACGGGCGGGTTCATTCCTGGTCAAGGGCACATACCTGGGTTGCAGGTTCGTTCCCTCACCCCAGTGAGGGTGTGTGCGGGAGGCAACCGATATGTTTCTCTCACATCGATGTTTCTCTCTCTCTTCTCCTCTCTCCCTCCACACTCTCTAAAAATCAATGGAAAAAATATCCTCAAGTGAGGATTAACAAACAAACAAACAAACAAAGGGATAAGGGCCAGGGAATGGATGGGGCAGGGCATAACTTCTGACTTTTCTCTGTTGTTCCAGATAGATCCTGGCCTAAGCAGAGAAGTGTTCTGCTAAGATGGGAAGATCAGAACATGTGCATATGGAGACAAGAAAACCCAACCAAGCTGGCTGTTGGGGTTCTTATGGGCCAGTCAGTGCAAGATGGACCGGGATTTAGGTCTAGATGGCAGAGCCCAAGAGGGTGGGGAGTCCATCACCTGACCATTTATTCTGCACTTACTCATCTTGGGAGCCTTACACACACACACACACACACACACGTGATCTTACACTTAGAAACTCTGATAAATGAGCATCTTAATCATTGCCACTTTTTTGGCGTCCCTTTTGCAGAAATGAAGGTGAACATTGGCTTTGGTCTACGATATTTATAGCCCAATTTAGTATCTAGAATTCCAGGCATAGCTGAGTAAAATATCACATAATAAACCTATGGAAGGAATGTGTTACTGTCATCACTTTAACATTACTTAAAATAATGGAGGAAGGGCATGTGTGGGGGGAGTGGCCATGGAGGGGTAAAGGAAGGACACTTCCAAATAACACTGAAAGGTACTTATTTGTGAATAATTAGCAGCCCGAGAAAAAGTGACATAGGTAGCATTTTTCAGGTAGCACCCTTGAAAACATAATTCAACTTGCTCCATCACTGAGGTCGGCCTTGTTCTGTACATAATTGACAACCAGCATTGACTCCAACCTGAAACAATTTGATTTGTTGATAAAATCTCACACTTTGAAGACACCAATTTCCTATTCTTCTTAGCCAAATGATTTATGACTTTGAACTCTAGTTTCTGAGAACAGAGCATTTGATTTTTCACACAAGCTAAATAATAGCTATTCAGGGTACTGTAGAAGCTATAAAATAAGTTTCATCGAAATAACAATGTGTTCTGTAATGCTTTGTGAAGACAGAGATTATATACACAATTTTAAAAGCTATTTCTAATGAGATTTTAAAAATAAAAAATATACATTATTAAGCATTGTAATAAAAGGAAAATAATAAACACCATCTATAAGAACTTGGGCAAAATTATTGGTCAGCCTTGTCCTTTCTTTAGGAATAAAAAATTCTCTTATAATTGTTCAATATTAGGTTTCTAGGAAGAAGGGGCTAATAAAAACAGTTTTGTAAACTTGGTGTAGTAAAGTAGAATAAAAGCCTTGAATGCAATTTAGAAGTCTCAGAGACTTCCAACTTTCTCTTGTGAAATCCAAATTTCTTGTTTATATCGAGTTCCTCTGCCAGTTATTTCTTTATCTCATTTAACTGTATCTAGTGTCCTTTACATTTCTTTCTAAAAATTTACTTTTGAATGGGCAACGTATGTTAGAAAATTCAAAAGCACACAAGGGTGATGCGTGAAGAGTTAAATCTCTCTTCTACCCTGATGGCCTCCTAGTTCCAAGTTCTTGAGGTTTCCTTTTCTGAGATACTTTATGCACGTGTATATGCTGGTGTGTATGACTTTTGGATTTTTTAAAAAATATATGTTTTATTGATTTTTTACAGAGAGGAAGGGAGAGGGATAGAGAGTTAGAAACATCGATGCGAGAGAAACATCGACCAGCTGCCTCCTGCACACTCCCTACTGGGCATGTGCCCGCAACTAAGGATCTAAGATTTCTGAGTTCGATTCTTGACCAGAATCGAACCTGGGACCCTTGAGTCCTCAGGCCGACGCTCTATCCACTGAGCTAAACCGGTTAGGGTGACTTTTGGATTTTTTTACACAGACAATATTATACAAGCTTTTCTGTGTTTTATTTCTAATCAACAGAACATTTTGGAGAACGTTTCAGTACAGGTATGGCAGCCTCATCCTCTTCAAGTCTGCAGAGTTATACGGAGGTTGTGCTACTTATTTAACTTTCCAATATGGTCCCCATGTCACATCCTGACACAACCCCTCTCCCCCACGTCACATCTGCTTCCACATTTGTATACTGTTCCCATTTACACCAATGTAGATCTTCACTGCATTTCAAAACTCCTTAAAAACAAACACAATGACTAATGATTCCACAATTATACTTTCAAAGTACTTTTTCATATGCATTATTTCATCTGAGCATCACCTCACTGTGAGTTTGGTAAGTAACTTTATGACAGCTTGGTAGGTCATACCATTCTTTTTTTTTTTTTATTGTCTAAAGTTTTACATAAGTCTCCTTTTTCCTCAGTTGACTCCCCCCCCCACCCCCCAGCTCATACTATTCTTAATAATTTTAATCTCAGGCACTTACAAAGGCAGTCAGGATAGCTGCTGCCTGTTATATGCTTGTATATCTGGTGTTATTCTTTTTCTATGTGATTAACTATCTCCTTCATAAATCATGTGCACATTTTTCAAAAGTGTTGAAGATCGTCATTAGCAAGTCCTTAAGTGCATTTCCTTAAATTTTATTTATATTCCACTTTTTTCTAAAAGTGGCATGAGACGCCAGTTCGTGCGATTTTTATGTCAGTAAAGCCGTGAATATTCCCTTTTGAAAGACACAGATTTCTGACTTAGAAAACGTGCTGTTGGCCTCCTGCTGGTCCATTTGCCCAAAGGAGTGTCTGGAAGAATGAGCCACCGAAGGAAGGGAAACAGCCCTTAACACGCCCTGTGCCCACGGAAACGCTTACATTTCAGGTTAGGAACCGGATCGTGGAAGTCTAGTCTCAGCTGAAACTGCTCCCACAGAACGGAAAGGTCACCGCTATCTGCTAGCTGGAAGTTATTTATCCCTCTGTGCCTCGGTCTTCTCATCTCCAGGTCCACATCAAATGTCACACCTGCTCCATTCCAGGAATCTGGCTCTGCAAGAGGCCCGTGTGGGGAACTGAATATAATGTTTGAAAAGCTCACCTGCAGGCCTGATGGGACCGAGGATCCTGGGACAGTGACCTCAGGATGCTGACTGCCAGGAGTCACAGGCCAGCTGAGTTAAGCTTAAAAATTAATTCAGCCCTGACCGGTTTGGCTCAGTGGATAGAGCGTCGGCCTGCGGACTGAAGGATCCCAGGTTTGATTCCGGTCAAGGGCATGTACCTGGGTTGCGGGCACATCCCCAGTAGGGAGTGTGCAGGAGGCAGCTGAATCGATGTTTCTCTCTCATTGATGTCTCTAACTCTCTATACCTCTCCCTTTCTCTCTGTGAAAAATCAATAAAATATATATTTTAAAAAAATTAATTCAAAATTATGTCTCTACTGCTATAGTCCAGGGATCCAAAGGAAATGAACTAACAGATCACAGAGGAGACACACTGGTAGCCCTATATTTGCTGCCCACTGCTTTCCTCAGGCAGCCGGTGTGCAGCACCAAGATCTGGGTATTGGTGGGGACGGAACTCGGAGCAGCTGTGGGCAAAATGTAGGTGGGAGTCAACGACTGGACATGACCTCGATACAGGGACGTGGCCCCACCCACCACTCTCATGCTTAGACCTGCAGCAAATCCATTTCCCCATCAAATACAGCTCAAGTCACATAAGAGTCTACAATGACCTGGTGGGAATTTCAGATTTAACGATATAACATACAAGTATTAATAAAATCTCTTCCTATAAACTGGCCATATGTGCAAAACAAGTAAACAAGCTCATCCCTGCTGTTTGTAGAGCAGGTGTACTGGGGGTGGGGGGGAGCATATGCCAAGGGAGGGCAATCTTTTTCCTTTTTTAATCCTCACCCAAGGAGATTTTTCCATTGGCCTGTTAGAGAGAGTGGCAGAGAGAGGGAAAGACAGGAGGAAACATTGATGTGAGAGAAACACGTTGATTGGTTGCCTCCTGCACATGCCTTGACCAGGGCCAGGGCTGGAGAGGAGCCTGCAACCAAGGTACGTATCCTTGGCTGGAATCGAACCCAGGACTCTTTGGTTCACAGGCCGATGCTCTATCCACTGAGCCAAACCAGCTAGGGTGGCAATAATTTTTGTAAAGTGATGTTCTTAGCACTATTGATTTCATAGACAAGTGTGGTTGACATGAGAGTCACACTGTGATCACCATCATACTGAAGTGTGACCATCATAACTATAATGGTAACAGCTAATACTTACTAATATAAGCACAATTCTAAATGTTTTATATACAACTTAATCCTTATAATAAACTTGTAAAAAATAATTATACTATTAAGTTATTATACTATTATAAAATATACTATATGTATATATGTATATACATAATATCTATATATATAAAAGGTTAAGTAACTGACTGTCCAACCGTTCGACTGGCCCGTACATATGACGTGCACTGGCAATCTATCTATATATATAAAAGGCCAAGTGACTGACCATCTGTCCATCCATCTGACTGACTGGCTGGTACATACGATGCACACTGACAATTTAAAAATAAACGTTGACTCGCGCATGCATGATACATATACAGCTCTCCCTGGCACCAATTGCACGTGTGTTTTAATTTTATACTATATTATATATACTATTTTGACATATAATTTTTTGCAGTAATGTAATTACTGCATGAATCTTCTAATTAATATCCTTTCAATGTGCACGAATCTGTGCACTGAGCCACTAGTAATATATAATACAGCATAAAACTAGTACTGTCCCTATTGGGCATACGAGGAAATTGAGTCAAAGAGGAAATGACGATCTTATCTGGAATTTTCTAGCAAAGTGGAGAGTGTGGATTGGAACCCAGGTAGTTACTTTCTTAATGACCACACTCTCCTGCCTCTTGTATGCCAGGGCCGATGAATGGACAACTCAGCCCTGACATTGTAGTCTCAGCAAGTGGCACCCGGGAGCTGTGCGGAGCATAACCTGAGGCCTCACGCAGCGTCCCACTGGGGACAGAGGAGCTGACCTCCATGGCAGAGGGCCTGGCTGGCCCTGGGGTTCCTTCAGACGAGCTCTCCAAACGGAAGCCATTTCATAATGTGGACGCTCCACCAACAGAGGTCCCACGTCAAACTGATTTGGGAGGAGGTGAGTTAAAAAACGGACCCTCAATGCCTTAAGTGTTCTCTGTGAATCTCCTCGAGGAGGATATGGTTGTAATATTTCTAACCATATCTGACCACTAATATCATCCTGAAGTAGAGCTTTGCGGACTATTTTCTACTTTGGGAAACGTCTGACATTTAACTGGATGCAGCTGTGCGGCCTGTTTCAGGAGGCGCCGCTGCCCTAGCGTAAAAGTCTCCTGTCGAAACTCTCGGACTGAGAATGCAGTACAAAGTGGTTGGAGGGAAAACAGCCTAGAATCAGAGCGATGCTTCCGTTCACTGGCACCTCCAGCTGCTGTGTCCTCCTCTACGCAAGCCCCGTTCTTCCTCGGCTGACATCCCGTTTCCCAGACCAACCGTCCTCTTAAGTAAAACCTGAAATCTCTTTTAATTGGTCTCCACCCCCCGGCTCGAGGCTAGCGGGTATCACCTGTCTATCATCCAGCTTCTGGAATATGACTTGACCTTACTTCTGGCCTTAAGAGTTTTTTGAGATTCAGATGAGCCCGACTCCAGTGAAGATGGATGGGGGGCTCTCTTGGTCCTGGCAATATGTCCCCTGATCAACAGGGCTCCAGCTATGACTTTTGTGGGCCACCAGGAGTCACGGAATAAACTGGGCTCCTGTACACCCCGTGGGACATTCTCTCCCCTCAGTACAATCTCCCCCGATTCCCGGGCTACGGCAGTGACATGCTGAAGGAGGCCTGGATTGAGAAGTCTCTATAATGCAGGGAATAGAGTCCCGAACCTGCCTTCACAAAGCCTGCCCTTCGTGGGGCAGCTTGGAAGCCCGAACAGCCAATCTGTCCTCTCATCCAGAGACAATGGCTTGTTTGGCTAGATTCGTACTCTAGCCACTGGCCCCAAACAAGCTGACCTCTGGTGTGGGAGGAGGAAGCGGGAGATGGTCTTCGTCTCACAATGAATTTCTTGACATTCTGTCCGGGGAAGACATTAATAGGTGACTTGAAGTCAATACGTTACTAGTCTCTGGAGAGTGCTGATGAATGCCCTGCAATTTTTATTTTTATGATAAGTATCTGGAGTAAATCAGCTAGGATCTCCCAGACTATTAGATTCCGTACTTCTGATGACAAAGGGAGAAGAGAGGGGAACATACTATCATTTTTGGCTGATTAAAGGGGAGAGAAATCTGGTGCTTTTTTTTTTTAAAGGAAAAAAATCATTAAAATAATTTAAAGCTATTAATCCACTGAGAATCAGAACACAGTCCAAAGCTTGTCATTGAGTTAATAATAGTTGGCGATTCCTTTCAGACATAGCTTTTGTGAGGTCATTTTTTGAGGCCAGTGGTGAAAAGCTTCATAGTCACAGAGCAACATTTGGCAATAAATTAGTTCAGCTTGTTCCCACATGGTCCAAAAATCTTCATTTGTTCCATCATGCAAAACAAACTGCCATTTGCTTCAAGCAGGGAAAAATAAGTGATTTTCTTTTGCACATTTTGACAATTTAATTTTTAGCATGCTTATATGTTAATTTTTTTTTTAATGTCACTATTCTTTTCCTTGTTTGGTTTTAGTCTGTGTAAAGGAAAAAAAAATGCATTTTTAGCTTCTAACAGAAAGAGCCAAATTTGCTCAAGGCAACAGCAATACAGGACAAAAGAAAAGACATGTGACAACACATGTAGGGCTATATCACCGATAGTGAGGCTGAGTGAGGCTGAGGAAAAACCTCTTCCTAAGCATGAGGTGGGTGATGGCACTTCAGATCACGATAATCTTATGATGCCGCTGTTGGAGACGTGGGTATGGAATTGGTGACTACATCCTTCCTTATTCTTATGATACTAGATTGAAATTAAGAATTATCCAGTTTGGCCTGGCTGGCATGGCTCAGTGGTTGAGTGTCGACCTATGAACCAGGAGGTTACGGTTCGATTCTGGTTGGGGCACATGCGGGCTCAGTCCCCAGTAGAGCATGTGCAGGAGGCAGCTGATCAATGATTCTCTTTCATCATTGATGTTTCTCTCTCTCTCTCTTTCTCCCTTCCTCTTTGAAAATATATATATATATATATATATATATATATATATATATATATAGAGAGAGAGAGAGAGAGAGAGAGAGAGAGAGAGAGAGAGAGAGAGAGAAATTGAGCAGTTTTAACTAGAGTATTGCAACAAATGTGCTATTGGTGATATAGCCCTACTAAAAAAGCATCAAGTTAGGAAGGCAAAAAAAGAGCCCCAACCAGAGCCACGGGAAATGAAACCTGGATTGCTAACGTGTGCAAAGATATCCTCCTCTGGGTGTCCTCTGCTGAACCAGTAGAGTGCAGTGGTGGCTGGGGTGGTAGTAGGAGTCAGGATAATGATATGATGTGATAGGCCCCATACTAAGAGTTTTACACACATGAACTAATTTAACCCTCTGAGGCAGGTAATGTTATCTTCATTTTAAAGATGAGAAAATTGAGACTTCAAGAGAGGAAGTCACTTCGCAAAGGTCACACAGCTTTCTGACACGGGAGACGCACTGGAGCCTTTGCCCTGTAGTGCCACCCGGCTGCCAGTAGGGGCACACTGGCTCCCCACTGGCTAGTTATATGACCTTGGGCAAGTTATCCAACCTAAGTACCCATTCTGTAAATGGGGTGGTTCCTGCATTTAAATGAGATAGCTCATTTAGAACACTTATGACACCAGAAAAGAATATTTAATAAAGTGTTCTGTTATTAAAATAAGAGAAATTAGTGAAGAATTAAATAACTAATAGAGATTTTACTTGGTTTGGTGTGTGTGTGTGTGTGTGTGTGTGTGTGTGAGAGAGAGAGAGAGAGAGAGAGAGAGAGAGAGAGAGAGAGAGAGAGAGAACGAGAACATGTTTCCTATTCCTTTTCAGTATTACCTCTTGGTCATAAAGTTGGCTACACAAATGATGACAATGAACAGGGCTTTACATTGTTCAAAGTGCTTAAGTGAATGACCCAGTTTGATCCTTAAAAGAGTCTCTAATACTTGTCGGCCAACAGGCTTAGAGAAGTGAAGTCATATGCTGGCCACACAGTTGACAGCAGAAGCTGAATCCAGATCTGAACCCACGAGAGCGAGTTCAATTCCTATCCTTTGATGTTGAGCCAGTTCATTGCTGTTAGTAATGCTTAGTTGATTTTGGGTTTTCTAAGTCTATGATCAAACCACCTGCACCGATTGATGCTGATATTCTTCCCTCTCACAGTTTATGACTAGCATTTATTCTTTCCCTAAACCTTACAGGCAGTGGCTGTAGTACAGTATTGAACAGAGACTTACCCTTTTGCACCTTTGTTAACACTTCTCGTGTTGTTCCCTCTGTATGCCCGCCTCCCAATGCTTGGCTGTGGCCCCTGCCTGTCCTATCCAGCCATCAGAGAGGATTCAAACGTTACCTCTGCTGTCAAAAGTCCTCTCTGAGCTTCCCAGTTAGAATAATCTCTCCTTACCCTAAACCAGCGGTTCTCAACTGGAGGCGATTTTACTCCCCTCTCCCCCGCCCGGGAACATGTGGCTATGTTTGAAGTCATTTTTGGTTGTCATAACTGGTGCAGAGGGTGCTACGAGCATCCACTGTGTAAAGGCCAGTAGGGATGCTGCTACATACCCTACGAGGCACAAAACAGCCCCCTACGAAGAGGGAGTATCCAGCCTAAAACATCAGCAGTGCTGAGGTTGAGAAACCCTGTTTTAAACTAAAGCTTAAGGCCTTAATGATACGTATTATTTCCTGCTTTTAAAAAACATTCAACTGTATTGTTTGAGGGCAGAGATTCTGTCTTAATTAGTCATCTTTTTACCACGAATGTTCACGATAATTAGGCAAGTCTCCCTTTACATCCGTCTGTATCGCTTCATCAAATATCTTAGATTAATTCAAACATTAATCGACCACTAATGACAAACGATGGTATATTTTAGGTAAAACGATTTAAAGTTTCCTGAAGACATTACATAACTGAGAAAAATGATGTAGGACCTAAGGTTTTTAACTTATAAAACGCGGGCATGGCTCATTCTTATTCCAGACAACTCCCCCAAATGATTGCACAAACCATCATATATTTAAAAAATATAGAAAAAGAATATAGGTGACAAGATGCAGTTCACGTATGGATAGCATTTGGGAAAACACTTTAACCATGAAAAATGTGACAATCTTGACTACAAACTCTAGTAGCAGAATCCAAGGAAGGAGGAAGAGAAACAGTGCCAGCACTGTCCCAACACTCGCTCCCGGGAAACACGATCAGAGACAACAAAGGCTCAACATAGCAACGCTGGTCTCCCAGCTAACGCTCACATTCTAAAAGCAAACGTGATCTCCTCGGAAGCGAGTGGACATTGCTTTATTTCAAGCACCTAAAGGATCATATTCATTATCATACGCCAGCAGCAATTCAGACAGGAGTTTGTCAAGGAAGGAAACAGGAATCTCCAAAGTCTTCTCACCAATGACATTTCCAACAAGAGGTGGAAGATAGGATCAATAGATGATGGCTTTGCTAATAACAAATCTGTCTTACACCAGGCAGGCTACTGTCATTTCCCACTAGCAGCTGTATTTCTCAATAACATTTTATAAAAGAGCGATGTTCTATGTTATGTTTGGAGAGAACTAACTGCAAACCAGGTAGCTATTGGTACATCTGATTTGTGTGTGTGGTTTTCTTTTGTTTTGTTTTGTTTTGTTAATCCTCACCCAAGCATATTTTTTCCATTGATTTTTAGAGAGAGTGGAAGGAAAGAAGGGAGGGGAGGGGGAGAGAGAGAGAAACATTGATGTGAGAGAGACACATGGATGGGTTGCCTCCCGCACATGGTCTGACCAGGGGCAGGGATCAAACCTGCAACCCAGGTACATGCCCTTGACCAGGAATGGAATTTGTGACCCTCCTGGTCCGAGGGCCAAAACTCTAACCACTTAACACTGGCCAGGGTGTCTGCATATTCCCATCAGCACCAACACATGAGTTTCCTTAGTACAAGGGCAATGCCCTTGGCTGTGCCAGTCCCCAACCAGTTTCTGAGACTTAGCCAGGCACCCATGGGGATGGTGGGTGCAACTAACAGACTAGGGCCTGTTTAGTACTTGATGTTGGGCTAAGAGTTCTGGCTTTCTAACTTTAAAGGGGTCTTCTTCATGTGTTTGGCCTACCCTCCTGTGGGCACAGAGTAACATCAGCTTTTTCACACAGACATCTAAAATCTCAGCAGGGAAATGAACAAGCTGAAAGTATAAGCTAGCGATACAAATAGAAGTGCTAAACAAATCATATACAGGCTATATGTCTTTTGTTAGTCAGGGTGGACTATGCTATGCATTGTTAACAAATCCTGAAATCTCTCCTGCTTAATACAGTAACATTTATATGTCGCTCACTCAAAATCAGTGTGTGTCAGAAGTCCTCCTGGGTCTCTCCTCCAAGTGGGAAT
>NW_005871342.1:1401345-1432887 GCF_000147115.1 Myotis lucifugus | reverse complement strand
GGAAATTAAAATTTCCCGAACTTTTACTAATGCTTCGGGGAAATTTCATCAAGATCCATCCTTCCACTGCTATAACATAATTATTTGGCTTGGGTCAATAGTTTGCGGAGTGGGTGTAACGAAGATGGGAAGTATTCCCCATGGAAGAGTAAACGGGCCCCTCAAAGATGATATCATTTCAGTAATTTTGTTTCCCAGTTCTCCAAAGCACCACATCTTCTTATGGATAGCATTATTTACTTCCCTGACCAAGCAGTGCTGTAATGACATGAATTGAAGAATTACTTACCCTAGTACATCGGAGGCTCTCAAATTTTCTTTCAGAAACATAGCAGAAATAAAGGCACTACCTAGAAAGACAATGACCGTTAGTGGTGTTTCCAACATAAAAACATATATTACGCAATGGCATTTGAAAGGAGTTAAGCAGTTTGTGTCCTAAGCTGGCTGGCTGTGTCCTGGTCAGAGACACCCAGCGGCTGTGGCTGTCAAATAACTTCTTTCCTGCTCATGGTTCAGGATCCATGGAAAGTAGCCTGGCTCACAATGGCCCTGGGACCGTGATTGGGATGGTGCCCCATGGACAGTGAGGCCTTAATGACTGGATGAATGAATGGAAAGGAAGGGAAGAAGGGAGGGAGGGAGGGAGGACAGGAGGGAGGAACTGTGACACCAGTGTTGCTATGGAAAGGCAGAAAGAGACAGAAGGGAAGGAAAGAAAGGAAGGGTGGAAAGAAGGAAGTCTTAACTTCATATCCCAAATGGAAACTCATTATTTCCCATCACCTCCTCCTCTAATCCTCACTCCTATGATGCCTCTGTCGAGCACCAGAATCCTAGGACTCCGCCTGGCTGCCCCCCTCACACTGCACATCCAACAGGCTACTGGGCCGGTTAAAGCTGCAAAACGCAAAAAGGATATGATTGGTAACAATAAGCTTGAACTACGCTAATGCGACAAATCATATAGATTGCTGTGAAGTAGTTATCAGAGTTTTATGAAACATAAACATGCTATTTTTACTTTCTGAAAAGAAAATTATGTCTGATGCAACTTATATACTCATTTTTCTGTTTTAAGAGAACATGAGATTTTCTATAAAATTTTTACATAAGAGAATAAAAAGATTTTAAGTTTTATTTATCTAGCAAAGAAAGCAATAAGAGGAACATTCTATTAAGATACATTTACTGCCAAAACCGGTTTGGCTCAGTGGATAGAGCGTCAGCCTGCGGACTGAAAGGTCCCAGGTTCGATTCCGGTCAAGGGCATGTACCTGGGTTGCGGGCACATCCCCGGTAGGAGATGTGCAGGAGGCAGCTGATCGATGTCTCTCTCTCATCGATGTTTCTAACTCTCTATCTCTCTCCCTTCCTCTCTGTAAAAAATCAATAAAATATATTTTAAAAAAAAAAGATACATTTACTTGTAACTCATTTACCCTGAAAAACATTGTTAAAATGAGAGCAGGGCTGAGCAAAAACAGTATCGGAACAACAGCTAATCACATGACTTCCAAGTAGAGTAGTAAATGTTTAAAATGAGGAAAAAATAAACTAAAAGTGCTCCCGTATACACTGGCAATCAGAGATCTGTCAAACTCAACCCTGTCTAGTTGTGGCTATAACCATGACCACTGTGCAATGGACACTTAGAAAGGGGGAAACCTATTACACTTTTATTCCTCTAGTAAAATCCAATATTCAACAGAAAAAAATGTCGAGATCAAAAGCATGAAAACAGAACACACTTGTAAATGAAACAGATTTGTGCTGGGTATAGGTACCTCTGAGCACGCACACTGTTGGGTACATTTTGGACTACACGCATATTTGGGCAGAGGTTCATTCTGGCTTTCGTAGGACATGGGTCTACACAGAGAACGCTCCCGCCACTAGTCTCCACAGATCACTCACAGGCACAGGTCTACATGAGTGTGCATAGACTCTGGGGTTAAATTCATTGCACCGTGTCACACTGTGACTCCAGAGATAGACATTGGACTACAAATGACCATAACACACTAAAAAAGGTGAAAAGCAGCATATGAAGTGGTTATGTAGGAATCATGAGGGAAAAAGATAGCAGGAACATTATCCATAGGGGAAAGGACAAATAAAAACACACACACAAAAAACTAAAGTATTTTCTCTGGCTCAAATAGTGCTCCATAGGGAAGTTTAGTCATATATTCACTTGGCCTCGACCATAGAGCTTCATGGCCACGAAGAATCTTAGCAAGTGTTACAATGGACTGACTCCTATTGATGAGTCATCTATTCTCTCTTCAGCCGTTAAGTGTCACTCAGGTTAGCAATCGGAATGCAGATGCTTTCTGGTCAAGGCCGACAAAGGACACTTACACATGGGCATTCTGATTGGGATTTCCAGGTGAAAACAGATAAAGGCCAAGCAAGATTCTGGTGGCTGCAGCTGAACCAAGTGTAGATGTGGGGGACCGTTCCAGTCCCAGGTATAGGGATGTGTCCTGGTACTGAGCTCTCTAATACTTCCTGGTTTGCTGAGGAACAAACCCTCTATTTGTTCTTCATTCACCTCCTCTCTGACGTCACTTAGACTTGTTCTAAAACCTGGTTGTTACTATGGAAGAGTTACTTAGCTTCACGTGGCCAAGAGTTGGTGCTCTAAGATCCGTAGCAGGCCACAAGTGAGAGGAAGAAACCAACAAGCATACATTAACTTGGTGCATGAGAGTTCAGATAGGTTGTACTAACTTGATTTGGATTTTCTTCTGCGATAGCCACTAAGGGCCAGAAGTTAGGCATCAGTTTTCTGTTACACAGGACAAGGGTCTCAAGGTCTTGGGGGTTCTTAATGCTATTCTTGCTGGATGTTAAAAAAATGCACAGTATTTTGCAGCTGCAGCTGCAATGGGATGAGCTTGACCAGAACCACAACTAGATAAGTTTAGCCAACTGCAAAGAAGAAATTGACAGGCAATCAACCAAACAGTGTACATAAGCAATGGCTAAGCCTCCCTTTGGGAAGGCAGAGCTTTGGCTGTGAGTTTTCCTTGCTGCCAGAATAAAACTAATGGCAACCGTGTCCTTGTCCTTGAATAAGAACATCCCAAGTGGCAAACCCTTTGAGTTCGGTAACATTTCTGTAAGATAGCAATTAAACCCCAGGGTAGATTTTTACCTAAATCATTTTTGATTTTGGGGTCTGTAGAGTGATAGGTAAATGGGCACTCCCTTTTTCAATTTGCAACACTAAATTATCTGTGTACATTTTACTTAAATTATCTACCCCTCCAAATAATAATTTTTTTAATTAAAGATTTAATAGCACAGAAGAAAAGTTCAATAACTATTTAAATGTGTTATAGTATGGCTATTTAAAAAAGATTTTAATCCGAGTGGATTAAAAAACTGTGGTATCGCTTCTCGGCCTTTTGGCTAAGATCAAGTGTAGTATCTGTTCTTATCAGTTTAAAAAACTGTGGTACATCTAGGTACACAATGGAATACTACACTGTTGTGAAAAAGAAGGAACACCTACCATTCGCAACAGCAGGGATGGACCTGGAGGGCATTATGCTAAGCGAAATAAGCCAGCCAGAGAAAGATAAATATCACATGATCTCACTCACTTGTGGAATACAATGAACAACATAAACCCATGAACAAAAATAGATCCAGCCCTAGCTGGTGTGGCTCAGTGGATAGAGCACTGGCCTGCAGACTGAAGGGTCCCAGGTTCGATTTCGGTCAAGGGCACATGCCTGGTTGCGGGCTCGATCCCCAGTAATGGGTGTGCAGGAGGCAGTGACCAATGATTCTCTCTCATCATTGATGTTTCTATTTCTCTCTCCCTCTCCCTTCCTCTCTGAAATCAATAAAAATATATTTTAAAAAAATAGATCCAGAGACAGAGAAGTATCGAACAGACCATCAAACCTCAGAGGGAAGGCAGGGGAAGGTGAGGGAAGGGGATAGAGATCAACCAAAGGGCTTGCATGCATGCATATAAGCCTAACCAATGGACACAGACACTAGGGGGGTGAGGGCATGTGCTGGTGGGGAAGGGCGGGGGGGGGGGGGGGCAATGGGTGACCTGGAGAGCATCATGCTAAGTGAAATAAGCCAGTCGGAGAAAGATAAATATCACATGATCTCACTCATTTGTGGAATATAATGAACAACATATATAAACCGATAGGGGGAGGAAAGAAGACATATGTAATACCTTAATCAGTAAAGAATAAAAAAAAAAGATTTTGTTCACATGTACTTCTCATTTTTTACCCTTTTATGACCACTTCTTAAAAGACAAATTTAATCCAAAACTTAAGAATAAAAACAATTACACATTACCTATATGTAATTATGATATGATATTCTTATTTGATTCAATTGGAAAGAAAAAACCCATTCAGGTCACGCACGAAAATGCCAACAGTGGCCATTTAGCTAATCCTCTGGAGAGGAAAGGAGTGGGCTGTGGCGACGCGGACTACACAGTCAGTGACAGGCGGCAGCCATCACTCAGCCCTCGCGCACTGCGAGTCCCCTGCTACCAAATCTGATTCTTCTGGACAAAAATCCAGTTCTTGTGTGTCACGGTCCAGTTTCTAAACATGGGGAAATAATTTGTATTCTTATAAGCATTGTTGGAGCCAAACAAAACACAGCCGAGGCCAGAGCTGGTCGGCAGGCCACCACCAGTGTGTGAGCACTGTCCTCGTCCTCAATTTCCATTTCCTGGACATTCGAGTTACCGTTTTGTATCTACGATCTGAAGAGAACTCAGGGTATATGTGTATAATATAGGAAAGCAGAAGGCAAAGTAGTAAAGAAAACTCTTCTTTTATGAAAAAACAAAGTAACCCATGACATGAAAAGAACAGACTTACATAATAATGCCACAAACAGATCCTCGCATGTAAATATCTGGCTTGTGGTTTCTGACCACTTAGCAGGGCAGCTGTATTGTACGGGTAAAAGCAAACCGCAAAGCACTTTCGTGTCAGTCACAGCCCAGCGTCGAGCACGTGCACACATGGAGCGTGCTCACAGGCTCAGTCTAGTCTAATTGTACGAGGCACTGACTGCTCCACAATTATCATTCCCTGTTAGTTGTAGAATTACATGTCAGTTACAACATACCCCGTGGAGTTAGGATTTGAAGATCTGAGGACACATTGAAAGATGTTTCTTTACAGAGAAAAGTTAGCTTACCATTCCTAATGGTAGGAATAAAAGTGAATAAGTAATTCATCGTACTAAAAAAATTGCTATTGTCATTTATTGAAGATAATAGAAGGATAATTCATAGGTTATTCGCATAATTTCAAATGAGGAAATGTATCTGGATTAAGAGCAATGATCCCTTCTTTTCTACATTTTTTTTCTTGACACACAGTAGTGATTAAACTTGAAAAGACTCCCAAAAAAAAATGAAAATGCTATCATTGGAAAGATTAACTCTGTATTATAAATTTAAATGTGCATTACTTCAACAATAGCAGTTTCTCTAGAAATACATTGTGGTGTTCTCAAATAATAAGGATGGACGGAAGAGACATTTCAAATACAGTTTTTAGGTTTTTGGAATGCTTTCAGCTGAGTGCACGAGCAGACAGACGTAAGGTGAGAACCTCAAAGCTTTATTCCACACACTAGAGGCCCGGTGTATGAATTCGTGCACCAGTGGGGTCCCTCAGCCTGGCCTGCAGGATTGGGCTGAAACCAGCTCTCTGACATCCCCCGAGGGGTCCCGGATTGTGAGAGGGCGCAGGTCAGGTCGAGGGACCCCACCGGTGTACAATTGGGGCCGGGGAGAGACATGGGAGTTTGGTCAGCCATGGAGGAACCGCAGGAGGGTTCCAGGGGTGTGTCTGACCCGTCTTGCTCAGTCCCGACTGGAATGACCCCAGCATCAAACTAACCTGCTGGTTGGAGCGTCTGCCTGTGGTGGTCAGTGCATGTCATAGCGACTGGTCGACTGGTTGACTGTCTGCCTCCTGGTGGTCAGTGCACACCACAGTGAGCAGTTGAGCGGCCTTAGCATATCACTAGCATATTACGCTTTGATTGGTTGAAGGGATGACCAGACGACTGGACGCTTAGCATATTAGGCTTTTATTATATAGGATGTTACTTAGGCTGTTTTTGGGACCATGTGCTGAAGCAGACAGCCCAGCAAGTCACTGAGAAAAGGGGTATCTTATCTTTGCACATGTCCAACATGAAGATAAACATGCATGCGAAGCGCCACTGTCACAGGCAGCTGTGAGGTCTGGAGCTCCAGCGAGTTCACCGGCTGGCACTAAGCACAGGGCTCCCAGCGCTGGGACACGCGCAGTATCTAGGTCTGTGGAACGCGATATCACTCACTCATTGGTCTGTTTACGCTTCCTTTCATTTGTTTCTAATAAAAATCTTGGAGACCCAAGTTTCTGCTTGAGATGACTTCTCTGGAACTCCAAAAGGCCTCGCCCGGGCGTCTGGCTACGCTATGCCCATCATCTAATGGATCACAGACATGTTTCAGTGTAGAGCTTCCTAACAGCTCAACAGAAATACACGAAACAACATATATTCCACATCCTGCATTTCATGTTGAGCAAAAGCCAGCATGTTGGGGGAAATTAGAGACGGAAAAGACTTATCAGTCATATGTCTCACTCTCTTCTCCAGTTTTAATCCAAATTAGCCACGCTGAGGGTGACTCCTTCTCTTAGGAAATTATCCCAGGGCCAAGGAGACTGAGCTGCTATTAATTTTTATCGTTCCATTTAATATTCCAAGTGTTTGATCTCGTATAATTCACCTCAAATTTAACCTACTTATTACTCATTTCTATTCAGCTGGGAAATAATTAGGGAAAATAAGCGTATGTGGCTCAGATGGTACCTGGCACAGAGGCCGCACATTCGATGTTAGTTCCCTACTTTTCGCTATTTCTAAAGCACTGCCCGGGTTTAATTGGAGAAAGATGATATCTCCTCTGGACTCTTTTCTAATTACTTCCAAAAAATATACTCGGAGGCACAAAACTGGAGAATGTCCCTCATGTTCCATCTGTTCCACCCTCCTGCCCCTGCAGCAAGCTCCCTTCGTGGCCCGCTCCCGTGCCACCCCTGGTGAATTTTATACTGAGCAAGCTCTGCCCTGAATCTTCTTCACTCTATGTGGCTTCAACTCTTTGGATTGTTGCTGACTTAATGATTTTATTTTTTTGTATTTTTATTGATTTCAGAGAGGAAGGGAGAGGGAGAGAGAGATAGAAACATCAATAATGAGAATCACTGATTGGCTGCCTCCTACATGCCCTCCTACTGGGGACCGAGCCCACAACCTGGGCATGTGCCCTTGACCAGAATCGAACCCGGGACCCTTCAGTCCGCAGGCTGATGCGCTATCCACTGAGCCAAACCAGCTAGGGCTTAATGATTTTAAATCATCTCTCAATGCATAGATCACAGGCATGGGGATGAACAGAAAAAGGAAAATGTTACACGAAGGACACCCTTTATAGATACACAAATATTCCATCTCAACCCCCAAATGACAGTCTTATAAACCTTTGTGCATTTACAAGAGCGAGTATTCACAAGTCCCTTGCAATGAAATGTTTAACCATTGTGCTTCGTCAGGAATGGAAATCTTTGAAACACATGTTCTTTTCTGTCCCAACACCCTAGATTGGAACGTCCTATCCTCATTTTATCACAATTCAGTTTCAAACCAATTCCCGAGGCTGTACTGTGTGATTTCCCTGGGCCCCGCTCCTAGAAAGAGCCAACGCAGGCAGCCAGACACGCACACAGTCTCCTGGGTCTCTCGGTTGAACGGCCAGGACGGACATTAAACAAGTCACTGAGAGCACGATGGGACCTGCCAGAGGGGAAGGGCGAGGTCAGGACCGGCCGGGGCCGCTGAGCAGGTTGTGCAGAGCACAGACACTGCAGCTGAGGAGGCACCACCCACATCTCAGATTCTGTTGGTTTGTGTCTTTCCCAGGACAACTTTCTGACAGGTGGCACCAGAGTGTCCTGCTTCAATAAAATCAATGTATTCCAATTTGCAGACAAAGTACCACGAGAAAGGCTGCCTTTTGCTAACTCACAAAAAGGTACTGAGCAGAGACCACACCTGCTGAATTTCGTCTAGGAACCAGGAAAGGCCTGCTGAGGAGGAGGGTGTACCTGGGACAGGCAGTAAAGAAGTTTAAAATTTTAGTACAAGTTCTACAGATATCCAGCTTACTTCTTTTTACTAAGTTTTTAGTATATTAAATAGTTCTTCAGAAGCTATTTTTTTTTAAATATATATTTTTTATTGATTTCAGAGAGGAAGGGAGAGGGAGAGAGAGGTAGAAATATCAATGATGAGAGAGAATCATTGGTGGGCAGCCTCCTGCATGCCCCCTATTGGGGATCGAGCCCAAACCCTGACCGGGAACTGAACCGTGACCTCCTGGTTCATAGGTCGACACTCAACCACTGAGCCACACCAGCCGGACAGAAAACACATTCTTAAATTGCAGTTAGACCTGAAAAACTCCGCCCTTCAGCCTCTTTGAAGTTAGTCAGCGAGCGAAGAAAGTGCTGCAAAGTGAGAGTAGCAAGTAGACAGAGTTGCACACACATCTCAGGCTGTTACCACTTGTCCTCTATCAAACTGCTGGGTCTGGTTTCTAGGTGCATGTTGTCGTGGTAGGTTATCTGGAAATCCTAGCATTTCCAACTTGTTTTGGTAGGGAATGTGGGGAGGAGTCCAAGGGTAATTACTGCTTAATGGCCCAACAGAGGAGCCGGGAAGATCCGACTTCTAGCTCCCTGAAAGTTAACCACTGCGTGGGTAAGAACGAAAAGCTTTTCTCGAACTGGTTCATCCACTTTAGAAAATGTAACCATTGGCCACCTTTGGGGATTGGGAGCTTCGTTTCTATGTGAGGAGGAGGCACAGCAGTGAGAGCCAGTGCTGTCGCCGAGGCAGACACCGTACTTACTGCTCAGCTAGTTCTGTTCTCAGGGTCCTCCTGTGACCACGTCTCAGGTAAGCACTCTTTTTCTTTTTTTTAAAACAATTATCTTTATTGTTGAAAGTATTACAGATCATCCCCTTCTTCACCCCCCATTAACCTCCTCCACACAAGCACCCCCCCACCAGGCCTTCACCACACTACTGTCTGTGCCCGTGGATTATACATAGATGCATGTAAATCCTTTGGTTAATCTCTCCCCACCCACCCTCCCCCGCCTTCCCTCTGAGGTTTCACAGTCTGTTCCATGCTTCTATGTCTGTGGATCTATTTTGTTCATCAGTTTATTTTGTTCATCAGATTCCACATATGAGCGAGATCACGTGATACTTGTCTTTCTTTGGGGTGAGCACTCTTTTTACTCCCATTTTACAGATTAGAAATCAAGGCATGAACCGGTTTAAGCACCTTGCCCAAGGTCACAGAGCTTTCCAGGGGCAGGACTGAGATTTGAGCCTCAGTGTGGCCCGAGAGCTTGTGCTCCTGACCATTCTACTGCCCTGACTTATTGGGGAAGCATCCAGCCGAAGCGCTAGATGAAAGTGAAAAAACTACCCATTAAGCTTTCTTAATTATGGAAAATCAAACACAAGTCTAAAAGTTAAGCCTTTCCGCAGAACACACGTTGGGACCTATTCTTCACTGACAAAGGCCTTTAGTGAGAAAAGTAGGGTAAAAGCACAAGGTGGCACAAGGATACCAGGGCTCCGACTCTCTCTCTCTCAAAAAGCAGGACCCAGGCCTGGCCACTCCGATCTGCCTACTCACCAGGACTGTTTCCCGTCATCCAACCCCACTGCCCGCTCGGCCCTTCGTCTATCCCGGCTCGTCCCGATGCGGGGACTGCTGGGACCATTGCCTTCAGAAGTCCCCGAGGGTCCTCCGCAGAAGTGTTGTTTGTAGAGACGCTTCGTAGAAAAGCATCTTGTGATTGTCAGGTTTGGGAAACCTGGCCCTTTGCCTCTGCCTTTGAAAGACTGACCCTGCGCCTGGACCACCCCAGGCCCCGGAACCCCACACGGACGACACCTGCGTAACTGGAAGCCTAGTATTTCAGAAACGTGCTTGATTGGGGAATTCTTTGTCCCTTAGAACACCCTCGAAAGCACCGGCAAAAGTCTCCTTGTGAAACGCTGTCTCAGGGTGAGCATGTCAGTGGGGACCAGCAGGACCAGACAGAGGGCCAGAAAGGACAGAAATGAAGATGGTTTGAGGCGGGAACGTGGAGAGAGTGCGAATGGAAATATCCATAATGCTGACCATAGTGCTTCTTCCATACTAGTCCTAATTAAAAACAAAACAAAAAAACACCCCAAAACCCTGCTCGATTGCAGTGTACAGAGGGAGCAGGAGCTCTGATGACTAAGACAGACCCATGTGTGGTGAGACTGCACATGGGGTCAAGGAGCACAGAGGGCTGGAAGGAGCAGACCGGCCGGAGGAAGAGGGCAGAAGGTACCCTTCGCTTGGACTTCAGAGCTAAACTGTCTACAGTGTCCTAGATTCTAATTTTTTTTTAAAAATTTATAAAGCAGCGGAAGAAAAAGAGGCCAGAACAGAAGATGCAACCTCCAAGCAACATTGCAACAGACACTATCCTTTTTTCTTAACTCAAAGGGAGATTTGATTTCTCTGTTGAGGCTCCCAAGGAATAATAAGAGGGAAAAGTTCAAGCAAAGAAGTGTGGACACTCCTGTGCCTTATCTGTAAACACAGCCATAAGAAACGTCTGCGTGAAAAATACTTTCCCCTTCGCTTCAAATTCTCTCGAGTTTCCATAATCTTTATAAAGAATCTCAGGGTGGTCGGGGTTGTTCTGGGGAAAATTCTCCATCACAGTAGTCCCTATCCCACGCATGACACTTCATCATAACCTAAATTCAGCTCAGGAGTGCTGTGGGGATATTACTTCTGAGAATATATTATTATTTGCAAAGATTGTAAAGCAGAAAATGATTTGTGTTTGTGGCCATCATTTACTTCTTTGAATCGTTTTCAATGGGCAGAGAGGGAAGTTGCTAAAAATGCTCTAAATGTGAACCATTAATTGGGGCTAAGATCACACACACAAAATGGTGAGAAGCGCCGAAGCCGGTTTGGCTCAGTGGATAGAGCGTCGGCCTGCGGACTGAGGGGTCCCGGGTTCGATTCCGGTCAAGGGCATGTACCTGGGTTGCGGGCACATCCCCAGTGGGAGATGTGCAGGAGGCGGCTGGTCGATGTTTCTCTCTCATCGATGTTTCTAACTCTCTATCTCTCTCCCTTCCTCTCTGTAAAAAATCAATAAAATATATTTTTAAAAAAATGGTGAGAAGCATTAAGCAAAGCCCATCGGTCAAGGCGGTGGACTCAGAGTTTGAGGTGGGCAGGCTGGCCCCACAGGGGACTTGGGGAGGCCAGGGCAGTGAGGGAAAGGCGGGACCCCTTACGCTTCCTGTGGTTAATGAGAGCAAGTCATGCCACAATGAGCAGTTTCACGGCAGCTTCACTGAAGATCTGCAATGAGGGCCCTACATTTCCGGCAACTTCTAAATTTCCACCTCACAGGAGGCCTGGCTATATTTCATTCCTGGGAAGTCTCGGGTCTATACAATAAAATCAGCCATATCCCTCTTGCTTTCAGCTGGTTAGAGTAGTTCTCTTTTATTTTGTTCCCGGAAAAATGATTTCCCAGGACTGGGTATCTGGCGATCAATGGAGAATTTCAGTACAATCTGGTGCCCTCAGCCCGGTCCCCAGTAACTATTATGCCTGGACACCTTTTTCCTTTAGCTATTTCATGGAAATTGAGGATAAAGCAGAAAAAGAAACAAAACTAAAGATCGGCTCTAAATATACAGTCATTATGAAGAATAATATAACATTTTCAGAACAATTGGGGAATTGGGGGCCTGAAGTCTCATGTTGACAATATAACTAGATCTTTTATGTTATTTCTCAGATTTTGAAAATAAAATCTAGGACGTCCGTGTACATGGTATGTATACTAAATAGAAGATAAGACATACCCAAATTGCTCCCTTTATCAGGATGTTAAAAATGATAAAGAATTACATCAATTGTGAGCCTATTCAGAGTAGTAACAGCATGGCGATTTTAACGGAACAACTTCTAGAAATTAAAAAAGTGGTCTTTGCTAAGTGTTCTATCATCATAGATCATAAATGTATTTAAATATTTTGAATGATTAAGAAGGGGAAACTGCTTGATAAACAAAATGAAAATCTCTATGAATACACATTATTTCAGTTCAAACGATGCATTCTTTAAGACTATTTTATACTTCCTAGGAGAAATACTAAAACTGGGATATGTAAGCACATGGTATGCTTGATCTAGTTGTTACCAGACAATAACCA
The DNA here is from genome assembly GCF_000147115.1 of Myotis lucifugus. Taxonomy (NCBI): domain Eukaryota; kingdom Metazoa; phylum Chordata; class Mammalia; order Chiroptera; family Vespertilionidae; genus Myotis; species Myotis lucifugus. The sequence goes on along the minus strand of NW_005871342.1, from coordinate 1,420,515 downwards.
GCCTCTTGTTTCTATTTCAATGGTTTCCACATTCACAGAAATTTAGAAACATGCTGTTTCCATAGCAGTAAATAGAGAGCAAAAATAAAAAGATCTTATTGATTTAACGAGGTTTAGAGAATTTGTTCTCCTTTTTCAGCAGTGATTTTTGCTCCTTTTTTAGTCTTTTAGCAACATCTCACATTCCCTTTTCTAAATGTACTTAGTAAATCATATAAATTTTAAAAGAAACAAATATTTAATTTTTAATGTAAAAGGGATGCTAACCTATGGAGTTGAGATCAGGCACCAATGAATCTAAGTACATGCAATGTCAGTTTAACATATGAATAAAATATAAATTGTATTACAAGATGCTTTGAGCTGATTCGTTAATAATTAACAAGAACAGCATAACATTTGCTGTTACTGTGAATTTATTAAGACGCAGGCTGGGAATTGGGCTTTTATGCACAGTGGTCAAGCTACCAAATGCAAGTTTACTCATGGTTCATGTGGCAGCATGACAGTGAATAACTGAAATGAGTAGTATATTGTGTGAAGTTAACGTGCTAAGAAGACAGGAATAAACCTTTTTTCTTTCTGCGTGTGTTTTTTTAAGTTGTATGTTTTTCATCAACTTTCTGATCTCTTAAAATTTCCATTTGTCAAAACATAGGAAATTGGCTCACCTGTAACAGACATACAGCCTAACGGAGCGATGAGAGTGATGGGGGCAAATCCGTAGGCCGCGAAGTTCCCTGTCTCTCCGAGGGCCATCAGGAGAGCCCCGCCCCACCACAGCAAGCTCCTGAAGAATGGCCTTGCGTGCTCTTGGTGTGCCAACTGAAGGTGAGAATATTTCTAGAAGTAAATCAGAATGTAAATAAGAAGATATTTAAAACTTGTTTTAAAAATGTTGGCCCTTGCCGAAACCGGTTTGGCTCAGTGGATAGAGCGTCGGCCTGCGGACTGAAAGGTCCCAGGTTCGATTCCGGTCAAGGGCATGTACCTGGGTTGCGGGCACATCCCCAGTAGGAGATGTGCAGGAGGCAGCTGGTCGATGTTTCTCTCTCATCGATGTTTCTAACTATCTCTCTCCCTTCCTCTCTGTAAAAAAAAATCAATAAAATATATTAAAAAAAAATGTTGGCCCTATAAATTTGCATCGTGGCTTTAACATTTATTGGCCAGATCATTGTAGAGCAATGATTATGTTTCTGTGTTTGTGTCAAGCATATGAGCAGCAGAAGTGATTCACACTGACTTAGCATTTTATAGTTCCCAGGGCCTTCTCACATATGAATGTTGCTTCATTCCCATAACAACTCTGTAAAATAAGTATCAATACTATCAAAAGTTGAGGTGTATGGGAAGGAGTTAAGTGACTTTTTGGTCCTCGACCAAAACACTTATTTTATTATTTTTTTGTTCTCATTAAACTTAGTTTTAATGGGTCTCAAAATTCTGTGACAGATTTTTGGTCAAGCTAGTTTTTCCCATTAAAAAATACTGATTTTAAAAACAATTTAAAAATTGCCACACATACAAAAAAATCCAAATGGCCCATAACACATCCTCCTTTCCTTCTGAAGGTTTTACAAGGCATGAATCGTTCACCAGTCTTTTACTATTAAACCTAAACGGCCAATGGAGACAAACAGTTCCGAGACGGTCTGATTAAGAAGTGGGGTGGCAGGTATGGGGATGACATGCATTTAGCTTCTGAGCTTTCTGGGCAGACTTGGTGGCTTTGCCAGCTCCAGCTGCCTTCTTGTCCACTGCTTTGATGACACCCACAGCAACTGTCTGTCTCATGTCACGAACAGCAAAATGGCCCAAATGAGGATAGTTGGAGAAGCTCTCCACACACACAGGCTTGCCAGGAGCCATACTGACGATGGCAGCGTCACCAAATTTCAAAAACTTAGGGCTGTCTCCCAGCTTTTCCCCAGAATGACAATCAATCTTCTCCTTCAGCTCAGAAAATGTGCAAGCAATGTGAGCTGTGTGACCATCCAGCACCGGTGCATGGCCAGCACTGATCTGGCCGGGATGGTTCAGGATCATCACCTGAGCTGTGAAGCCAGCTGCTTCCACTGGTGGGTCATCTCTGTGCCACCAGCCACAGTGCCATCTTTGACAGACACCTTCTTGACACTGAAGCCCTCACTGTCTTCAGGAAGAGCTTCACTCAAAGCTTCATGGTGCATCGCAACAGACTTTGCTCCAGTTGTAACACTGCCTGGACCACAGGTGGCCATGATGCTGGATTTGAGACCACCAGTCTCCACTTGGCCCCTGGGGACAGTACCAATACCACCAATTTTGTAGACATCCTGCAGGGGCAGACTCCAGGGCTTGTCAGTTGGGCCAGTTGGTGACAGGATCCAATCCAGAGCTTCACGCAGCGTGGTTCCACCCTCATTGCCAGCTTTACGGGTGACCTTCCATCCCTTGAATCAAGGCATGTTATGTTAGCACTTGGCTCCAGCATGTTGTCACCATTCCGACCAGAAATTGGCACAAATGCTACACGTCAGGGTTGTAGCCAATTTTCTTAATGTAGGTGCTGACTTCTTTAATAATTTTCTCATATCTCTTCTGGCTACAGGGCGGCTTAGTGGAATCCATTTTGTTAACATCAACAATTAGTTGGTTCACACCCAAGAGAGTATGCTCAGAGGTCTGCCCATTCTTGGAGATGCCTGCTTCAAATTCACCTACACCAGGGGCAACAGTCAGGACAGTACAGTTAGCCTTAGATGTGCCTGTAGTCATGTTTTTGATGAAGTCACTGTGTGCCATAATACATACTATTCTCGAATTTCCACAGAGAGATATCCGTAGCGATACCATGTTCATGTTTCAGCTTTCAGCTTCTCCAAGACCCAGGCATACTTGAAGGAGCCCTTCCCCATCTCAACAGCCTCCTTCTCAAATTTTTGATGGTTCTTCTGTCAGTCCCATCACACCTGATCAGATGGCCAGTGGTGGTAGACTTGCTGCAATCTACATGTCCAATGACCATGATGTTGATATGAGTCTTTTCCTTTCCCATTTTGGTTTTGATTTAGTGGTGGTTTTCACGACACCTGTGTTCTGGTGGTAAATCCTTTGCTCCAAAACACTTATTTCAGAATATCGAAAAGTCCAGATGCCAAAATAAACATAATTGAAATGAAGTTAATAAGTTACTAAAGAAAAACCTTTTGAAAAGAGATTCAAATTTATGAGTCAAAGTAGCTATCGCAATGAATACACCATGGTAGAATGCTTTGGGAGCAGAGGGTTAGGTTGGGAGAGTCTTACTTATATCTGGCTTGAGTATTTCTTTGTATTTTAAACATATAAATTCCTGAAAAACTGGCCATTGAATAAAGCCCTATTTCCTTATTGATTTTATGATAACTGAACTTCCTTATTACAAAGTATGTACAATTCTACATTACTTAAAAAATTTTTAAAGAAAACAATAAAAGTACTAGAAGAAAACATGGAACATTAAAGAAAATCTTAGCTTATGCCAAGACTATGAGTATCTTTCTAAGTGGGGTACAAACTCATAAACCACCTACACACCTTGCCTACGGTATACAATACTATCAAGAGGACCACAAAAGCATTTATTTAATTTATTTTAAAATCAGAAGAAGAGAAAACATGACTGTAATCCAGTTGGATTATATTTCTCTTTATATTGGCGAGGTCATAAAATATAATTTTTATATTTTTCATGGAGGAAAAGCCCAAGAAGGCAAAAGTGTCCATGGCCCATTAAAATCGTCATGTGCTAGGAAAATTCAGAATTAGAAAAGTAAGCTCTTCTTACCTGAATATTTAGGGAAATGCTGATTACCAAGTTTCCTAAAACAGCCAGCAAAACTCCAAAAAGGTGAAACTGAAAAAGAAAATGTTTTATTTAAATGGTGCGCTAAATAGCACTTGTACAATATTTACTAAAAAACAAACAAACACCCCAAACAGCAAAAAATTTTAGGTTGATACATTCATTCATTTGTTCATTCAGCAAATATTTATTTGGCATCCATATGGGAGGGTTGTTTGAAACATGAATAATAACTTTATTAGGATTAGTAGCCCATCTTTACTTTCTCAGACTCTAAACAGTGAGCATCCCTTAGTCCTTCTATATTGTCATGTGTATCATCAGGCTCTATAAATAGATGGCGAACTCTGAGGAAAGAGAACCATGTCTTAGGCTTTTATTGGGTCTTTGATATCATCTACTCTACAAAATTAGGGGCTTGAACAAAACTTGCTTGGACATATGTATAGTGGTTTAAAACAAGAACTATATAGGTTAAAAAATTATTTCTTTCACATTGCCCAAGATGTTTACTATAGATAGTGCATCTATTATTTGATGACTTCAAAAGATGCATTAGCAGCTCCTCTCTAAATACAAAGGTAGAATATATTCTAGCATGATAAATTAGCAATGATTTAAGGGATTTTCCCCTCCTCTTCTTCTATAGTGCATAACTTCCAGCTCGCTTCAAATTCCAAGGAGTTATTTGAATTTCAAATGAACGTTACAACCACAAGGAACCCTTTTCAGAATGCAAAATGTCTTTGAAGTGTTAGAAGTTTATATGAGCCGAAGTGAAATTCCGTATTAAAAAAAAATGAAGCAAAAAAGTTAAAAACCCATTGAATAGTTGATATACAATATCCCTAGTCTTTAATCAGTTAAGAATTTTCTTTTCCTAATAAAGGCAGTTGGCAATAATTTTGATGGCTATTCCCCATGGGGAACAATTGTATCATAAGACAATGTGCTATTTCCATGCTTTTGATTTCCAGTTAAATGCATTTGGCAGCAATCAAGAAAATAAAGACTCAGATGAAGTTTAGGATTGAATGAAAAATTATGAAAATCTCCCATAATTATAAAAGTAAGATGATAAATGGAAATAATTTCAAAATTCCTTAAACAATTCACTGAGTAGTTTAAATGCCACCAGGGCAAGTGTTTAGAAATTGGTAGCAGCATTTGGCAATGATTTCTTGGATATGACACCAAAAGCACGGCAACAAAAGAAAAAAAACAGATAAATTGGATTTCGTCAAGATTAAAATCTTTTATGCCTCAAAGGACACTCTTAACAGAATAAAGAGGCAACCCACCTATGTGAGAAAATATTGACAACTCATATATCTGATAAATATTGATATCCAGAATATATAAAGAACTCCTATAACTTAACAACAAAATAAACACTCCAATTTAAAAATGGGCAAAGGAATTGAGCAGGTATTTTTCCTAAGACAATATACAAATGGCCCACAGGCACATAAAGAGATGCTCAACAATGCTAATCAGAGAAATGCTCATCAAAACCACGATGAGCTATCACTTCACACCCATTAGGATGTCTAACAAAAAAAAGGAAAATAACAAGTGTTGGGAAGGGTGTGGAGAAATTGGAACCCTGTGCTTTGCTGCTGGGGATGTAAAATGATACAGCTGCTGACCTCACACCATGTACAAAAATTAACTCAAAATTAACTAAAAAATTAACTCAAAAGACCTAAATGTAAGAGCCCAAACTACAAAAATCTCAGGAGAAAACATAGGAGTAAATCTTCATGACTTTGGACCTGGCCATGGAGTCTTACTGGTAAAACATCAGAAATATAAGCAACAAACGAGAAAATATTTGGACCTCATCAATATTGAAGACTATTTGATTTCAAAAACCACTATCAAGAAAGTGAAAAGACAACCCATAAAATAGTAGAAAATATTTGTAAATCATATATCTAATAAGGGACTCGCATCTAGAACATATAAAGAACTTACAACTCAATACTAAAAAGACAACCCAAACAAAAGTGAGCAAAGGGTCTGAATAAACATTTTTCTGAAGAAGACAAATGCCTAATAAGCACATGAAAAGATGTTCAAGATCATCAGCTATCAGAGAATGCAAATCAAAACCACGGTGATATACCGGCTTGTCACTGGGTAAGATGGCTAACATAAAAAGCCAGATAATAACTAGTGTTCGCGAGAACGTAGATAAATCAGAACCCCCTCACACTGCTGATGGAAACATAAAATGTAAAAGCACTCTGGAAACAGTCTGGCAGTTCCTCAAAAAGTTAAGTTTCCATTTGACTCAGCAATTCCACTCCCAGGTACATATCCCAGAGAAATGAAAACATATGTCCACACAAAAACCTGTACAACAAGCATTCATAGCGGCATTATTCATAATAGCCCAAAGTGGAAATGACTCAAGCGTCCATCACCTAATGAGCAAGCAAAATGTAGTGCATTCATACAATGAATATCATTCAGCAACAGAAAGGAAGGAAGCACGGATGTATGCTACGACCTAGGTAAGCCTTGAGAAGCTTATGCCAAGTGAAGAAAAGTCTAGTCGAAAAGAGCACATAGCCTATGATTCCATTTGTCTGAAAGGCCCAGAACAGGCACATCTACAGAGACAGAAAACAGATTTGTGGCTGCCTAGGGTTGGGAAGGATGGGAGGCGTGGGGTTTAAGCTAAAGGGTGGAGGGTTTCTTTCTGAGGTGATGAAAATGTTCTAAAATGACCTTGCTGACGGCTGCACAGCTCTGCGAATATACAAAAACCAGTGAATTGTACACTTTAAACGAGGAATTGTAGGGGATGTGAATTATATTTTAAGAAAGTTGTTATAAAAAATAATTTTGAAAACACAAAACATTTACAGCTTTGTTTTTTGCCCTGAGAACTAAAATGCTACAAATGTACTAGTAGCTATCTGTATTTCAGTCTCTTCCTGGCTGCAGTGTGGAGGATGGACTGGCAGGGAGCAAGAACAGGGAGCAGGAAGGCCAATTCCAGGAAGGAGGAGACTACTTCCGGAGTTCAGAGAAGAAGTAGGTAAGGGCAGTGAAGAGAGTTCATTACACCAGGGCCATGAAGTAACAATATTCACATTCATAGCAGGACAACCTGAAATACGCAATGCTTTTCAGATGACTGAATGGGTTGGACTATCCTTACCACTAATCTCCTTGCCCTTGTATGTAATTAAGTTGTCTGCAACACTAACCCAAGCTGAGTTAAAACTAAAATCCCATATGTGAAAAAGAAGAAAAAATTTCAGTCAGGAACAGATTTAAAATAAATAAATATAAATATATTGATTTCAGAGAGGAAGAGGGAGAGAGATAAAAAAACATCAACTGATGAGAGAGAATCATTGACTGGCTGCCTGCTGCAGGCCCCCAATGGGGACTGAGCCCGCAGCCCAAGCATGTGCCCTGACTAGGAATCGAACCATGACCTCCTGATCTCCTGGTTCATAGGCCAACTGCTCAACCACTGAGCAACACCGGCCAGGCAAACAGATTTTTAATTTATCTTGCTTATTGTATGCTGCAAGGTTGTTGCCTTTCATTTTTAATTATTTACTTATGTAAAGTAATTCATCTGTTCATCCATCTATCCATCCACCCACCCACCCATCCATCTAGTCAAGGAATAGTTATTGAGTACCTACTACAACTATGAGTTCCAACTATGGGGATACAGCAGAGAACAAGTTTGACAGACGCTGCTCTCAAGTAGTTTGCTTTTCTTGGAGACAGATCAGCAACAAATGAACAAGAACATACATCTAGTAAAAACTGGAAGACGAGCATACAGTAATGTCATAGAGGGTGCGAGGTGGGTGGCCCAAGTAGGCCTCTGTGAAGACAGCATGTATAGCTCAGATAGGAGCACCAGGAAGAAGCCGCTACGGGAAGAGGAGGGGAGAGCATTCCCAGCACAGGGAACAGCTAGCTCACTGCTTTGCCTGCAGACTCTGGAGTTCGTGCCATAAAACATTCCTCTGGAGATATTCAGGAGGCTGGAATCTAGCCCTTTCTTTTGAGATGCTCAACGCAGCATCCATCTATGAATTCCTATGATGGTGCCCGTGTGAAATAGTTTTCAATCCTTTTCATAGATGCAAGATTTTAATACTTCTGACAGTTGTGTCTTTCCACTTTGCAGTCAAGCGCTAAGGCATTTTCTCCTTGATGTTGTCCTCTTTCTGTTGTTGTTTTTGTTGGTTGTTTTGTTTGTTGTTTTTTCATTGTCCTTCTTGTGGTTGGCTCCTTTATTTTATTTTTACTTAATTTATTGGGGTGACATTAGTGAATAAAATTGTGTCGGTTTTAGGTGTACCACTCTATAATACATCATCTGTATGTTGTATTATGTGTCCATCACCCCAAGTCAAGTCTCCTTCCATCACCATTTATTCCCCCTATTTTCACCCTCTTCAACTTCCTTTCCCTTTGGTAATCACAATACTGTTGTCTGTGCCTATGAGTTAAACACACATATACCCCCACACACAAACCCATAAACACAGACAACAGCATGGTTATTGCCTTTCTCTCCTGAGACTGTCTCATGACACTGAATCCAAATCTGGTGATTTAAAGCCAGCAAAGAAGGCCAGGGTTACATAACACAGCATATTGATGCTATTGTTCCATGCCATTTTTTAATAAACCTTAAAACCTAGGTAAAAAAAGCCCAACATATTGCTTTCCAATACAATTAAAAACTATTACATTTTTTTCTTTTACTCTGGAACACATTTACTTACATAATTGTACATTCATTATTTTTAAAAACTGAACTCCACTGAGAATAAGCCTTACCGAGCTTTCTAAGAAGCCATTAGGGTTTTGCTCTTGAGAAATTTTGTTTCAGAACAAATTTATGGGAAAAGTAATACATTTAATAACACATCCTTTGGGGGCTTTTCACACTTTGTTAAAAGGAGAGCAGCAATAGTCAAGAAAGGTGAGATATCAGTTAAGGAAGTCTTAAACTTGGTTCTATTACAAAACAAATCAATCCCATATAATGGAAAGGGGATCTTTGTAACAAGGACAGACATTCTGAACACTGTTGTTTACATTCAGATCAATATAAGCTCCCCTCACTTTCACATTTTGTAAGAACATAGTCATCATCATAATTTTAAAAATCTGTAAGCTTTTGTTTCCAAAGAAGCAGATGGCAGGCTGCCTTCTGCAGGGCCAGCCCGGGGTTTGGAAGAGGCTTCCTACCCTAAAGCTGGAAACTTGTGAGCTGGCTTAGTTACCAGTCTTTGCCCACACCTGTCTGGGTTTCTGCAGCACATGTCCCCTTTGAAAGCAATGCCTGCCTTGATCTCTGGCTATATTTTGCCAGATCCATCCCCCTGGAGACTCAACTCTATTGTCCATGTCAGGCCCCAGCTGCAGGGAGAGCTTCTGCCTCAGTACGGGGGAGGGACCATGGCATTGGCACTCACTGATAGACGTCTGCCAGGCTCCCGGGGCCTCCCCACCCACCAGACCAGATCTTTCTGACAGCAAGGCCAGGATCCAGTTCAAGTTGCCTACACCTCTTGGGCATTGTGACTTGGGCTCTGCGTTGCCTCCAAAGGGCCAGTCTTTATAGCCAAGGTGATACCTCCTCTCCCCAAGCCCCCTTTCCTGGCTAAGTTCTCACATCCTACTGATCCAGCAGCCACAACCCAACACACTTCAAGGCCAACCTACATATGACACCCACAGAACTTATGAGTGGCGATTGTGACTTGGGTCTGCATGTGTCTTTCACAAGAATAATAAAATGGTCTACATGTGTGGTCACAGAGAACCACACGTTTCTCTGCTGCTGTGACTCAGGCTGCCATATCCAAAGGTATATGGCAATATTTCCTCCTCTTCTTTGGCTCTCTTATGTACAATTACATAACTGTACTACCATGTCAGTCCTGGAAGCTTACCATAAAGTGTCCATCAGGTCATATAAGAGGGCAGCTTCACGCCAGTCCTTCAATTGTTGTTTTTCAAGTATTTCTAAAGCATTCTTCCCCCCTCCTTCACCCCCTCTCTCTCTCTCTCTCCCACATTATGTAGCTACATTTTGAGGACACAGTCCATGTGTTCTGATTTCTTTGACATCACTTCCCAACACTGCTCTGTGGAGAAGGGCTCTCTGCTTATGATTTGTATCGAGGGGAATGTTGGTTGCATTCAGGCCCTTACTGTCAATGAGCTGATCAAGCTTAACATGGGCTGTGACAAAAGGGAACACAGCGCATCTATCTTCCAAACAGCCCTGGAACAATCAGAACTCTGCAAGTCCAGAGCCTAAAGCAGTGGTTCTCAACCTTCCTAATGCCGCGACCCCTTAATACAGTTCCTCATGTTGTGGTGACCCCCAATTTCATTGTTACAAATTGAACATAATTAAAGCATAGTGATTAATCACAAAAACAATATGTAATTATATATGTGTTTTCCGATGGTCTTAGGCGACCCCTGTGAAAGGGTCGTTCGACCCCCAAAGGGGTCGCGACCCACAGGTTGAGAACCGCTGGCCTAAAGTAATAAAGAACCCCCCAGAATTCACAGGGTTCTCCTTGGACTTCAATGAGATATTGGCAACGCTAAATGGCTTCTAGGACTCCATACAGCATTGCCCTCACATACCATCCCTTTTTTCCTAAATCCACTATGTCTTAGGAGATTTCTGCCTACTACAGAGGTGGTTGTTGACGGTGAAAAATTGCTAGTCAGGTAGAAGCAAGACAGGGACTGAGCCAGGGACACTGCCTTTGCCAGCCGAATCCCTTTGACTTTGAGATCAGTAGGAAAGACAGGCCTTTCTAGAAGTTCTTTTATAAGTCACTGCTTAGAGATGATGTTAGCAAAAATGTTTTAGAACTTGATCCTATACGTTGTGAAGGAGATTATGGCTCACGTCTCCTCATAAGGACAAGGAAGGCTAAATACAGAGCTGCATTTCAGGGGTTGCTCCTGTGAGACAGGATACGGAGGGAAGGTCACAGGTGAGTTGGGAGGGGTGTTCACCTTGGAGTTGCCCGAGAAGACATTCATCCATGGGAGGAGGAATGAAACCCACCTGGTGGGCTCTGCATTAGGGCCACGTAGAATCTCTTTCTTTTGGTTACAGGACCTTCTTTCATCCAGCCCTTCCCAAGGGTTCCCGTGTTCTTTGGGGCACCAAGCCCAGTAAGTCTAGGTAAGTCTAGCCGTGGTGACTGGTACAGGAAAGGACATGGACCTAACCTCGTTTAGTCAGACTAAAGCCCAAGTAGGTTCAGAAAGTTGAGCTTTACTTCTGGAAAATGTAGGGTAGCAAGCCTCCTAAACATGGGATCCATAACCCCGAGGAACAAAGGTTGAAGAGGAGAATGAGAAACTGTTAAAGCCTCTGAATCAAGGCTTATGTGAACCCGTATTTCTTCTGGCCTTTTATGTCATCCAAATGGATGAATTTCTTTGACTATTTAAGCCAGTTAATGTTAAATGTTAGGTTTTCTGTGACTTGCAAATGAAGCCTCTTAACTTACAAAGCATTCTTGGTAGGGAAGCCAAGTACAAAGGCCAGAAGAAAGATGGACTCCCACTGCAAGCTACAGAAGGAAGGCCGGTGGTCCAAGTTATGGAAAGAAGAAACAACTTGTGAGGTGCAGAGTAGGTGATTCAAGACACCAGTGTGTCTGCAGGCAGGCAGGCAGGCAGCGGGACGCTCATTTTAGGCAGAGCTCTTTATGGCCTGCCAAGGCCAGGGCGGGTCTCTGAGGAGTCATGCCAGGACAAACACAATCGTCGGTGAGGTGCGGAGTGCATAACTAAACATATGTTAGCCGTGCTGGGAGTGACCAAAGTTCCAGGGACGTGACAAGGTGAGGCGAACGTCTCACAGGTGTGCACATGGTGAGAGTTATGTGGAGGGGCAGTGGAGTGTTAGCTGCCAGTCCCCAGGCAATTACGACACTCTCATGACTCAGGACAGACTGGGTAAAAATGTAAGTCCGTCGGACGGAACACAGGGGCGGTGGGGGCGGGTTATAAAAGGTATAAACTGGCCCTGGCCAGTGTGGCTCAGCGGTAGAGCACTGGCCTGTGCACCAAAGGGTTGTGGCTTCCCTTTCAGTCGACACATACCTACCTGGGTTGCAGGCTCATTCCCTGGCCTAGTCAGAGTGTGTGCAGGAGGCAACCAATTGATGTCTCTCTCTCACATTGATGTTTCTCTCTCTCTCTCTCTCTCTTTCTCCTTCCCTTCCTTTCTCTCCCTAAAAAAGCAATGGAAAAAAATATCCTCAGGTGAGGATTAACAAAAACAAAACAAACAAAAAAGATATAAATTGAATAGAGGAATGTTGGACTTTCAGGAAAAAAAACCCAAGCTAAAATAAATGGCATCAACGTCTTAATACTAACACTGTATGAACCTTCCCAGGCTAGGGGTGCTGGTCGTACTGGTGGGCTGAACTACAGTTGGTGTCTAAAGATGTGATCCCACTACTGCCACCAAAATATCTGTCAGCTGTTCCCATATCCCCAACCCAGGGGCCTGGAAAGTGGTAAAAGGCATGTGGAGAACCCTTGCTTTAGTATTTCAAGACACGTTTTCCAATTAGAAAATTAATTAGGGAAGTGTTCTGGAATGTGAATACATCTGAAGAGTGAAGGGGAGGCAAATATCAAAGGGAGTGAGAAAGGTATGAGGTATAGAGAAAGCAGTGATTTTAGATTCAAGAAAGCAACATCTCATCAAATAACGGATACATTTTCTCTTATGTCCACTTGTAATGAGCTAAGACCCATTACTAATTATTAGAAGTACTACACATTTTATGACATTTCTTATAATCTAGGTGGACTGCAATCTATTACTAGTAGCTAGTGCTTATTGAGTGCTCTGTATGCATAGCACTTTGCTAAGTATTTGACATACATCCTCTTATTTTATTCCTACACCATCTCTATAGGTATGTAGTATTATTATCATTGTAATTTCAGTAGAGAAAGCTACAAGTAGGGGAAATGAAGAAACTTGCTAACACATTCAGTACAAAGACTGAGCTTTTAAAACTGCAGAAGACAAGAAACAAAAAGGATATCTTGGGGGAATGTCATCCTTGCCATGGTAAGCTCTCAAATGCCAATTTGAACCATTGCCAACATTTAAAACAGAAATTATTTAAATAATTCTCATAAGCAAATAAAATAAATACGGCATAGCATTTCCCACACGATCTGGATAAAACATGTGAGCTGAACAGTCACAGCAAGGCTAACATTATTTTTAAACTTTTTAAAATTGTAGAATAGATACAGACAACTGCAAGGAGAATGATATAGAGGAACAAAATGAATTATTAGAAGGCAAACACCCTTATAACACCATCCAGATCAAGAAACAGGAACTGGGCATCCATCCAAGGCCCTCCCTTTTCCCCATCTCATTACATCCTCTCCCTTCCTTAAAGGAACCACTGGCCTGACTTTATGGCCATCACTCCCTTGCTTTTCCTTTTAGTTCTATCACCCAAGTCTGCATCCTGAAATACTGCAATTGAAGGTTGTCTTTTATCTGATTGAACTGTTAGGTCTATTTTATTTTGTTTATTTTTAATATTTTATTTATTTAGTTATTATTTTTAAATTGAATTGGGGTGACATTTGTCAATAACATTATATAGGTTTCAGGGGTACAATTCTATACTACATCATCTGTATGTTGTATTGTGTGTTCACCACCACAAGTCAAGTTTCCTTCCATCGCCATTACTTCTCCTACCTCTTCCTATTCCACTTTCCCTCTGGTAATCACCACACTGTTTTCTGTCTATGAAGTGTTTGTTTGTTGCTTAATCCGTCCCCCTTTATCAGCCAGCTCCCCTACCCACACCCCTCTGACAGCTGTCAGTCTGTTCTCTGTATCTGTGAGTGTGTTCCTATTTTGTTAGTTTATTTGGTTCATTAGATTCCACATATAAGTGAAAATCATATGGTACTTGTCTTTCTCGGACTGGCTTACTTCACTTAGCATAATACGCTCCAGGTATTATAATACTCTCACTCATGCAATCATGAAAGGCAAAATGTCCTCTTTTTTTATGGCCGAGTAGTAGTCCAATTTGTAAATGTACCACAACTTTTTTAACCACTCATTTACTGATGGGCACTTGGGCTGCTTCCAAATCTTGGCTATTGTAAATAATCCGCAATGAACGTAGGGGTGGGTATATCCTTTCAAATTAGCGCTTCAGGTTTCTTCGGATTCCAGAAGTGGAATCACTAAGAGAAACCTCGTGCACTGCTGGTGGGAATGCAGACTGCTGCAGCCACCGTGGAAAGCCTGCTGGTGGGAATGCAGACTGCTGCAGCCACCGTGGAAAGTGGTATGGAGGTACCTCAAAAAATTAGAAATGGGTCGGCTCGGTCTATTTTAATCTACAGGTTCTCTCTCCATTCATTCTCTCCCTTTGTTTTTCTTGTAAACATGATTTATGAGGAAACTGAGTCTTGTAAACCCATGAACTGGCAAAGTTGCCCCTAGCCCGAATTTTTCTGATTGCATCAATGCCAATATTCATACTAGTTCCTATGAACCAAGCCATAAAGAGGATAGCAGGTCGATTTAAATGCAAACACCTGGTCTGCCAAGCCCCACACGCGCATTAAAACTCCATTCCTCTAACAAGAACCACGGGGTTCTCATTATTATTACAAAAGCTCTGACAGAGTTGCTTTGAGGTAATCCGTTTCTTTCTTCCCTCTTCTTGCTGCCTTATACACATATCTCACAGAATATTGGGTAAAGGGGATGTGCACGCGATATACATCAGGAAGGCAAAAAAAGAATCAATATTAAAAGAAAACCAAAAAAGGGATTTTTCTTGGGAAGGGAATGGAGAGGTTCAGCAACCTGTACCTGGTCCTTTGAATATTTGTAAGTTTTGGCACTTTTCTTTCTTTAAGAGACAGTAAGATGCAGCTACCAGCAGACAAGAGATAGATGGAGGGAAAGCAAAATCAATAAAGGGGCGATATGAAACTAACGCCATTTTTTTTTTTAGAACACTGTGAAAAGCCACATTCACTCCCCCCCCCCCCCATTTACTCTCACCACCACATTCTTTTCAAGCCTAGTTTCTAAGCAATGGCCTTCAGGCATGGAATAAAAATAGCTTTGCAGTTAAACCTACTTGCTGTAAGAACTTGAGGCAAGTTATTTAACGCAAGTTTCCTGACATGAGCAGTGAGGATAATGTGTACCTTACGAGGTTGCTGGGAGCTCCAATGAGACAATAGCTATGAAGGGTCACACAGTAAATGCATAACAAATGTCAGTCTCTTTGCTCTGCCTCTTCCCTGCCAAGTTGTATCAGTTTTCCTTGAAATATGTTGACTTTAAAAATTCAAGTCATTGAAAATCAAAAGTTCAAATACAGGACATCAAAAATTCTGCATTTCCATTCACCCTATGCAGTATGAACCTTTTGACAACGTTCTTGTGAGTTTATATATTTAGCAATATGCTATGCATAAACTTAAAGAACCAGTAGCAAAACTCCTTCACATTATTTCCCACATTCTTCTATCTCCTCTAAAACCTTGTTGATTTGGCATTAATTTTTTATTTTAGTTTTAAAAAATATATTTTTATTGATTTCAGAGAGAAAGGGAGAGGGAGAGAGAGAGAGAGACATCAATGATGAGAGAGACACATCGACTGGTTGCCTCCTGCATGCACCCTGACCAGGGCTGGGGATCAAGCCTGCAACCGAGGCATGTGCCCTTGACCAGAATCAAACCCAGGACCCTGCAGTCCGCAGGCTGATGCTCTACCCACTGAGCCAAACCGGCTAGGGCGGTTTGGCATTTGGGGCCTGGAGAACTATTTCAAACCTAGTTTTACAGGTAAAGAAAGTGAAGCTCAGAGTGACTTGCCCAAGAACACTCAGCCAGTCAACAGCGAAGAATAGACAACAGTCTCTAACACTGGTTGCAAATTGCCTACAGGGCCAATAGGTCCAAGGATGAGAGCAAAGATAGAGGCTTACGCGGGAGCACAGCTGTTCTAAACTATCAACTCCAGCTCACAGTTACCACGTGGGAATGAGGGCCAAGTATTACTAGAGCAGTGGTTCTCAACCTTGGCTGCACATTCGAATCACCTGGGAATCTTTGTAAAATCCTGATTTCTGGGCCTCATTCTCCGGAAATTCTGTTTCTTTGTTATGGGGAGGAGCCACAACATTAGTAACAAAGAAACAGAATTTCCGGAGGATGAGGCCCAGAAATCAGGATTTTAAAAAGATTCCCAAGTGATTCTAATGTGCAGCCAACGTTGAGAACCACTGCTCTAGGAAGACTTCAGCAAGGGATTGCCCGAACCTGTGACACCACGCCATTTATTTCAAGTAAAGGGTAGTTACAATAAGATATTTTGAGAAAGTGACCACAATCACATAACTTTTAATACCAAAGTGTATTGATACAATTGTTCTATTCTGCTATGTTACTGTTTATCTCTGACTGTGTTTCGTTTAGAAATTAAACTTTATCACAGGCATGTATGTATAGGAAAAAGCATCGTATATCAAGGATTCGGTACTATCTGTGGTTTGAGGCATTCACTGGGGGTCCTGGGACATAGCCCCACAGGATGGAGGGAGACTACTGTGTGCTGAATATCCTTACAGTGCTTTGTACAAAGCAGGGAGTGCAATAACCATTGTAGAAACATTGTCCTTTTATACTGAAAACTTGTGGCTCAGACATAAATATCTTTGTAGAACTCTACTGCATCCACACTTGTATAGGCAGGCCTTACTTCCCTGGCTTCTCAAAACATCTTCCCCACAACTACTTTTTCCCCTACTACTACTTTCTGCTTGCTTTGAGGTTTCCTCCTTTAAGTACTCAAGTCATCCCCCGAGACAACACTGATTCTAGGAGGCCACTGTTAACTATTCATCTCTTACAGAAAACTGTTTCAGGGGAGTTGGTCTTTTTCTGGGAGTGAGGTTAATTAATCAGATCTGATGGTTATCACTGGAGAGACGCAGAGAGCGGGGCTATCAGTCAACAGACACTGTCCAAATATTTAAGTTGTGATAAAACTGATTAAACGCTGGCTTTCCAGTAACCAAGGCTAATTTTGAGTGTGGGAGTCCTAAAGTTTTATTTCACATTTTGTTTTTCTTCAGCCACCCTCATTTTCAGCCTTCTATTTTTAGTCAGGTCAAAAAAAAAAAAAAAGAAAGAAAGAAAGAAAGAAAAAAAAAAGAAGAAAAATTAAACTCCATTTTACTTTTATTGGCCTGGCCAGCACTAGAGGCATTCAATAAAATGTTGGCCAAATGAATAAAGAAATCAATTTTTACTTTTGCTTACAAACAAATGCAATTACTGAAAGGGTAAAATATGACAGTCTTATAAGACAGTCTAAATTTGCACAATAATGGGATATGGTCTTACCTCAAACTAGCTATAGTTTAAATGTCAGCTGAGTCATTTCAATTAGCATATTTTGGATATAGCCTTTCTAACCTGTATAAATATATCGTCAAAGGCAAGAGTTGCAAACCAAGTCCTTGCATTTATGTCACATGGTCATCTGTAGTCAGGCGTCAGAAAGCCAAGACAGTCTTGAATTCCAGGAAACATTAAATAAAGGAAAACTAATGACGACAGCGGTTTCCACTGTGAAAACAATGGTGTCTCCTGTTTTGGATGATGCCATGGTAGCTCACAGGTACTTAACACTCTAATTTCTTTACTAAAAGAGAAAAAGCCATTCCTAAACTCTTATTGGGAGTGCTTCTCGCATAAGCACTTTATAACACACTCATAACATCTACTAGCGTTAGCATAATATAACATATACTCAAAGAACTTCCCATAGAAAGCCATTTTCTAACTCCTGTGAGAAGAAAGAAGACAGGGAATAGGTTACATACAGTCATCAAGAGGCGCTGGGGCCCCACATTTTTCCTGTTTGAGTATATTTTGTGGTAAGACTTAAAGCAACACTCCCCCCTCTGTGGAAAGCTACGGTGAACATGCTTACTTTGTCTTTACATAAATAATCTTGTGTTAAATTTTTGAAAATGACATTTCAACATTTCAAGAAGCCGACATTCAAAACGCTTTTTACGCATAAAAGGATCCTAGACATTTGCTTATTGGTTAAAAAACCCTGCTTTAGACCAGCAGCAACAAATACTTTGTGACTATATTGTTGTAAAATAAAAGGGCCCACGGATTTGTCAAAGAACCGGAACAAAGTAACACGGAAGCCTGCCATCCACCCTCTCCGATCACTGGTCCCCACTAGAAAGAGGATAAACGCAGCCAGAGCAGGGCCCGCGGAGCCCTTTTCCTGACCTTAAACCAAGCCCCAAGGTAAAGGGCAGCTCCAAGCCCCTTGGCTGTTGTTAAATGTTTATCTGCAGCGTAAACGGGTGTTGTTCGGGCTGGCAGTGCTCCTAAAGGGCCGGTCAGAAAGAAGGGGGGAGCCAGGGAAGTGCCCCCCAGAGCACGGTGCTGCGCGCGGACACGGGGAGCGGCAGAGGCTCTGGGAACGCACACGCGGGGCGCGCAGCGGGCACCTGCGCGGGGGCCCCCATGCGTCCCCTGCTTCTGAGAAAGGGCTGTGCCTGTCGTTAACTGTGACACGATCCTGGGGGATACGGGTGGAGGAGGATTCACCCCGCACCCCAAGAATCCTTCCGGGAGGAGCGGCGGGCTGTTCTGGACCCAGCGGCCCAGGAATGACGTGCGCAGGTCAGAGCCGCGGATGTGCGCGCCCCCCTGCCGCCCACTGGGGGTGACTGGTGCCCGGGGGTGGAAGCCGGGGGTCCCCCGCCCCCGCCCGCTCTCCCACTCGAGGGCAGTGACGTCAGCGTGTGCAAACATCGGGTCGGCGGGTCCACGTGGACCGCGGGCTGAGAGCTGGCGGGAGGGCGCCGAGGAGGGGCCCGCGCGGGTGCGCACCGGGCGGCGGCCCGCGGCCCTTACCTGGTTCCTGCGGTACCAGGAGCCCGACAGGGAGCCGTTGCCGGCGCCCAGCGCCCCGTACGTGAAGTTCCGGGACAGCTCGTCCAGGGCGGCGCCCTCGGGGGCCTGCCATCGGGGTCGCGCTCCGGCGCGGGGCTCCCGCCTCCCGGGGCTGCTCCGCGAGGCTCGAGCAGGAGGCGCGCCCCGCCCGAAGGCCGCTCCCGGGCCCGCGCTGCCTCCGCTTCCTGCCGCCCGGCCGGGGCGGGGTGCTCCCGGCCACTTGGGCTCCCCGGCCCCGCCTGCCGAGGAGGCTCTAACGTTTCGGTCTCTTGACAAAAACATTAGAATCG
>NW_005871342.1:1372499-1401245 GCF_000147115.1 Myotis lucifugus | reverse complement strand
GCGAGTGCCAGGGAGAGCTCCGCACCGCTCCGTATTTTCTGTCGCGGGTCACTCCGCCCCGGGCTGGTCACCGCGTGGGCCAGGGGGTCCCCTCCTGTCAGGGCGGCGAGGAGACCCTCGCCAAAGGCCCTCCCGTCCCTGCTGGTGGCGCTGAGCCAGTGTTTGCGGGGTGAATGGGGAGGAGGGGAGACACAGGCTGACCAAAGCAGCTGCCTTCGCCAGTCCCACCTGGCAGTTCCAGCTCCCTATCGCTCAGTCGTGCTTCTCACTTGTGTTTTTAAATTGTTTGCATGTGGAAAAGTCGCGAGTTCCCCAAATACTGTAAGCAGCCCGAGGATGAAGGTTGGATGGGTGAAATCTCAGCGCCGGCCCTGGCTAGAGGCTTCCTGCAATGAAGGAGAGGACCCCCAGTGGGAGCCGGAGGACCCCAACCTGTGCCTGGGACCCGATGGGGTTTCCTTCACAGGGAACCAGGAGGACTTGCTGAGGAGTTGCCCTCAGCTGATGTAAGAGTTCAGGCTGGGAGGTCATTGTTGTTAATGGTCTTAAGGAGCCCTAACCAGATGTTCTGGGTTTACCTGTATTCAGCCCGTGCTGTGCTACTACAAAGGCTTCTCTCTGCAAGGTTTCTCTCACATGTAGAATTTTGTGATTCTATATCGTTGCCCCAAACGCTGGAACTTGCAAATCTTTTGTTGTTTACACCAAGCTGAGATTCTTCTCATACAATGTGCGTTGACTGCCATGACTTCCTGAAAGAGAGACCTTCAAGAGAAGAGGGCGTTTCCAGTGATTTTTAGGGGAAATGTGCAAATGAGAGAAGAAAATGAGGAATAATAATTTCAGACAGAGAAAAGGACAAGACATGTTGTCTCAGAAGTTGTATGGTTTCTTGCTTGAGCACCCAAATTGTTCAGTGAGCAGTTAATATGGTAGATATTTCCAATTTTAAGAGGCTCATTTATTTCAAACTAGAGGCCTGGTGCACAGATTTGTGCACCAGTGGAGTCCCTCAGCCTGGCCCGCTGGGATCGGGCTGAAACTGGCTCTCGGACATCCCCTGAGGGGTCCCGGATTGTAAGAAAGCGTAGGCCAGGCCGAGGGAACCCACCGGTGCACTATTGATTGGGGCCAGGGAGGGATCGGGGGAGGGCTCCAGGGTGTGTCCGGCCAGTCTCGCCCAGTCCTGATCCACTGGACCCCAGCAGCAAGCTAACCTACCGGTCGGAACGTCTACCCCCTGGTGATCAGTGCACATCATAGCGACTGGTTGAACGTTTGGACACTTAGCATATTAGGTTTTTATTATATAGGGGGATAAATATCTGGGAGTGTCTCTTTTTAATGTGTTCTATACACCACACAAATTTGTGGCAATTTTATTCATGGTTCTTTCAGTTGAAATGCTTTAGGATCCAAGGAACCGAATATTCAAATAAAAGTGGCTTCAACAACAAGCACCTGTTATCTCCAGGGGAACGTGGCTATTTATGGCTCTATGAGGTCATCATTTCCATCTTCCTGCTCTGCCATCCCTGAGGGATTGGCCTTGTCCCTTTCCATGGCGGCAGCTCCAGGCATCACATGCAAACATGACCACATTTAGAAAGGAGGTGGGCATTTCTCCTGATGCATCTTTTTATTAGACAGGAAAACCCTTTTCAGAATCCTCCCAGCCGCCTTCCCTCTCAGGTCCCATTAGCCAGGACGGGGTCACAGATATATGTTTTACCTGCACGGGAGGCTGGGAAAGTGACGTGGGCATGTTCCGCTGGCAAGGAAGAACCAGGAGGTGGTGGGCAGGCAACCCCAGCAGAGCCTGGCACAACCAGTCTTCAGTATATCCTACGAGCCAGATTGCAACGAGTCATACAGCCTCTAACAAGCAAATAATAAATGGGTCATGTTACTTTTCTGTTTAAAATGCTTCCAAACCTCCCCGCTGACGCAATAAAGTTCACACTTTTTAAGCCTGGCTTATGAGACCCTTTATGATCTGGCCCCCATCCTCTGCTACACTCAGCTCATTCCCATTTCATTGTTTAATTGAAAAAAATCCTTTTCAGTTTTTTTGGTATTTGTTTTAAAACCTCTAATTTTAGAGAAAGACATGACGTGGTGCAGAATAGGTGAGACGTGTGTAGCCTGTGACGAGCGGTTCTGCACATTCCAAGGTGCCACTGCAGTTGCCGCGGCTGTCCCAGCGAGCGGGGGTGGTTGGGACAGAGAATTCGTGACCGGCGTTCCTTCCCACACGGTTCACAAGGAGGCAGCACAGTGCGCTGTGAGCTATTTCGGTCCCAGCGGTGTAGGCAGAGCTGGAGGCTGTTCAGGACTTTGTGATGGCCTCTTGCTGGGGTGTCTTCAGGGGATATGCTGTTCACTTTGCAGGATGACAAGGCCTTTGATCACATCCTGTCCTCAGCGCTGAAAAGGTGGCGCTCTGACTTCCTCAGTTAATTCAAAGAATTCCATTCTGGTGCCACATCATTTGAAGCTGTACTTCATGGTGAACTTAGAGAACAGGGTCACATTTTGCCCACCTTGCCTGGGATCACCTCTTAAAAAATTTTTTTTTAATTGATTTTAGAGAGGAAGGGAGAGGGAGAGAGAGAGATAGAAACATCAATGATGAGAGAGAATCATTGATTGGCTGCCTCCTGCTTGCCCCCCACTGGGGATCAAGCCTGCAACTCGGGCATGTGCCCTGACCAGGAATTGAAGTTTGACCACCTGGTTCATAGGTCAACGCTCAACCACTGAGCCACACCAGCCAGGCTGGGATCACCTCTTGCAGCATCCACACACTAGGTGGTTTGTTTGTTTTTAATTCATCTTTAGCATGAATCAGTCAACACTAGTTTCATTAATGATGAATGTCCAAGGGGAAAGGTAGCTGTTACAGTAAAGATTAATTCAGGTATCACTTCATATATAAAAGGCAACTTCAGATTATATGGTTTAAGGAGAAAGGCAAAACTTTATAAGCATTTTAGAATAACATGACATGATCTCTACAACTCTTTGGAGCAGCTGTCAAAATGCACATGCTAAAGACAACCTGTTTGGGTTCAGATCCTGACTCCATTGCTTTCTTGCTGTGTGACCTTGAGCAAGTGGCTTAATTTCTCTGTGCCTTGCACTCATCATCTGTCAAAGGGAGACGATGAAAACGGAAACGTAGAAAGTGCTCGGTAAGTCCTGGCTTTTCCTGTCTATCACCTCAGGATAGGGAAGGATTCCTTAAACAAACAAAACTACAAGCCACAGAGGAGAAGATTGATACCTGCAATTACAATGAAATGAAGGACTTTCATACATCAATAGACCATAAAGTCTGAAAAGAAAAACCACAAACTGAGGACATTTGTCGCACATATGACTGACAAGGGATTCACATCCAGGATGTACACGTGACTCCTCGGGCTCTGAAAAGGAGGCATTTCGAAGGTGTGTTAACCTAGATGCACAAAAACGTTGCACAGGGCTCGCTCAAGGCAAATAGAAACCTTTTACTAAAGAAGTTATATGCCTGGGGCATGACCACCCACCATGACCTGCCACATTAGAAATTTGCGATCAGATCACCCTGTGAGGGTACTTTGAGTTAGATTTATTATAGCGCCCCTCTTGTGTCCACACTTAGAGCCTCGGTTCGGAAAGGTAAAGGGAGTGTGGCACATTGGGTATGGCTCCCTGGCCTTGATGTCCCCAGTGCACAGGGTTTGGCCACGTGGCTTGCTTCGGAGATGTGGACAGAGCAACAGTGGGATAGTTCTGGGCCAAGACCTTCAGAGTAGCTCACGTTTCTGCTTGTTCTGTGCTCCTGGGCTCCATCCTGAGGAGAGTGTGCCCCAACGAGCCCGGGGCCGGAGAGAATGAAGAAACCCGTGAAGCGCACCTGAAGCTAAACCTTGCCGCATTTGGCTCACGGGCCCACAGACAAGAAAATAAATAGGGATCGCTGAGACTGAGAGTATCACACAGCAAAACCGATTGATTAAGGGTATTCTCCACCAGCTTCGTTGACAAAATCCTGGTGAAAAATTCCGATTGGCCTGGTTTGGGACATGTGACCCATTTCTGCACCAATCACTGAGGACAGAGATTGGTACTAGGATTGGCCCTCCTGGGTCATGTGCCCTCTTGATTCAGGGAGGTGGGGGCAGTTGCCCAGGTGAGGAGAAGAAATGCTGAGCAGACAAAAGCAATAGCAATGTAGTGGTGAACCCGCATAGAGTAGTGCCATAGAAACTTAGGCAGGAGATAGCAACAAAAATGAGGGTGTGTTGAATAATGCCATCGCTAGCAAAAAGGACACCCACACAAGAAATAACATGTGTTTATTGGCTCCGGCAATAATGACCAATAAAGGTCACTGGTGAGTTTTCCCTGTTTCAGTTGAGTGTTGGGGTGACTGCCAGATTACGGCTAAAGATACTATTTCAATAAATTAGAAATATTCCAACAAATTAGAAATCACTATAATATTTCAATAGATTAGAAATCACTATAGGAATGTTAGTTATTACTACAAAGGACCTTAGATAAGGAACAGGCTTTAAGGGAGAGCCAGCAGTTTTATTTACTTGCGCATCACTCTGAAGCCACAGGAGGCTTTGGGGAGGGGCGTGTTGAGATCACCGACACTAGAGGGAGATGATTCTGGAAGGAGGAGAGATTCCCTCGAGGGTGGGACTGGGCTAAAAGGTGGAGCACAGTCCTGGTGTGACCCTCAGGGCCTGCGGCGAATTGAGTTGCATCTTTGGGACTCATATGGAACATGAAGGCAGGATCCAAGTGATGTGGGCTTCAAAGCAGCAGGGTTTAGCGAGAGATCAGGAGGGAGGTGAGAGAGGCCAAGGGAGGAGAGAGCTGATAAGGATATCTGGTCTCAGGCCTGGAGAAATAAACACCGAGCCAGCTCCAAACACACGTATTCAACTGACAACCTGCGACTCTAGTGCAGCCCCTTTCAGGACACTGACCTTTTCTCGACTTCGGTGGAGACCTCTCTCCTTCCCCTTCCCCAGCCCCTGTCCCTCTACGCCCTGTTCCTCCTGCTTTGACTGACCCCTGACTGTGCAGGACTGTCCAGGGCTGTGTCCCATCCAGCTGGGTCCTCCCCAGACAGTATACCAGCATCTCTCCCTCTGCCTCACCTTTAATCGTCCTGTCTTATGTCGCATTCCTTTGCTCTCCACTTTCAAAGAGGCATCTGGGGATGCATCCACCCCAGCACAGCAGATCTGCTTCTGCGTTATTTGCCTCCCAAATGGACTTTTCTGGTAACATGACATTGTGCCCCAAAGGAGTAATTTTTGTCCAGGGACGAAGAATTTGGCAGACGGAGGAGGGAGGGCATGCAAACTTGCCCCTCAAATTTGACCACACAATAGGTTTGTCACTGACGAGGCTGGTCCTGAACTGTAGAAGGTATTGAAAGAAGTTAGATAAGGATCTTAATTTTAGGAATAAAATATTTACTTTTAGGTGTTGACACAACCGATTTTAAATGTAATTAATTGCTAAATAAAAATGCTCTGAAGTGAGAAATATAGGGTTAGACAAATGGCCACACGTTTCCCTCCCAGTTTATAGTTACAAACACTCTCACATCTGTTACTTCACTTGATTCCTTGCAAAAGCTTTGTGAAGTAGGCAAAGCATTTGTGTTTCTTAAAAGCATTTTTAAAAAGCAAAAAATGTCAACTTGGAGAGCTGGATTACTGATCTCATGTTCACTGCTGGTTTGTGGGGTCAGGATTGCTGCTGCTGCTCAATCTAAGACAGTCTATGTGAGTGGGTGTAAGTCAGCGTTCTCCAGAAGAACAGAATCAATAGAGTATATTCTCTCTCTCTCTCTCTCTCTCTCTTTCTCTCTCTCTCTCTCTCTCCCTCTCTCAGACTGAGAAGTCCCATGATTTACAGTCAGCAAGCTGGATCCAGGGGACCTGATGGTGCAGCCCCGGTCCTAGTCTAAAGTCCTGAGAACCAGAGAACGGATGGCATAACTACTAGTCCAAAAGCTGGCAAGCTTGAGGCCCAAGAAGAGTTCATTCTTTTAGTTCAAGTTTGAAGAAAGGAAGAGGTCCATGTCTAGCTCAACCATCAGGCAGTAGACGTTCCCTCCTACTCAGTCTTGTTCTACTGAGACCTTCAACTGTTTGGATGAGGCCCACCCACATTAGGGAGATGAATCTGCTTCACTCGGTGTCCCAATTCAAACGTTAATCTCAGCTAGACACACTCACAGACACACCCAGAATAATGTTTGACTAAATACCTGGGCACCCTGGGGCCCAGTCAAGTTGACCCATAAAATTAACCATCCCGGTGAGCTCTCCAGGAAGAAAATAAAAAAGTCCATCTCGTTTTGTGCTTAGTATTGATGAAATGGCTTATAAAGCCGGATGTGACAAATGTGGCAAGCGGAAGTTTCAGAGACACAAATGCGACCATTTTCCTTTGGCCTGGAGTTTGATCTCTGCAGAAATCCAACTTGTTGTGTAGGTTTTCGTGACCATTTTACTTTAATAGAATTTACTTTCTATCTTTCGCCTCCTCTCCTGCTCATTTTTTCTCCATCGTCATCATGATCATCAACATCGAAGTGTTACTGAAGGCCTGGGGCTCACATGGCTCTGTACCAGGAAGGAATTTGCAACTCACAGGGGAAACTAGATCGGTCCCTTGCTTTGAGGGGCTTAATTCCAGTTTAGGAGTCAGAACATGTCCATCAAGAAGTATAAATGAAGTATGAACTGGATAACTAAGTGCTAACTGCAGAAGGATATTAATCTTAGGTGCCAGCATTAGGGCTGGTTGGCAGGCTGAACATAGTCTAGAAAGGCTTCGAAGGCTGTGATCCTTGGGCTGGGCCCGAGGGGAGAGGGTGACCTAACAAGTCGGGAAGCAGAGAGGCTGTCGGGAGCAGAGAATTCCCTGAACAAAAGTGAAAGGTGCAATGTGTGCGCAGCGTCAGGCGGAGGCGTGGCGTGGTGGGCACCTGCGCCATCAAACAGGTTGGTGCCTGGAGAGCAGCATCCAGAAGCAGATGCAGGCCCGGGCTGCCAGGTAAAATTATTTTACGGTGTGTGAACATACCCAAGGTCAGTGTGGCGTGTCTTCTCCCAAACGCGACTTCTTAAACCTGCCCAGCCGGTCACTGCTGCTCTGCCAAGTTACACAGGCGTCCTCTGAAAAGCAACTTCTGGATTTGCACATGATTAAATAAGAAAGAAAAGCAGGCCCTGACCAGTTTGGCTCAGTGGCTAGGGCATCGGCCTGTGGACTGAAGAGTCCCAGGTTCGATTCCGGTCAAGGGCATGTACCTTGGTTGCGGGCACATCCCCAGTGCGAGGTGTGCAGGAGGCAGCTGATCCATGTTTCTCTCTCATGGATGTTTCTAACTCTCTATCCCTCTCCCTTCCTCTCTGTAAAAAATCAATAAAATATATTTTTTTAAAAAGAAAGAAAAGCAGGTGTGTGTTTTTTTGTTGTTGTTTGTGGTGGGGTTTTTTTGCCTGTTTTCATCAGAACACAACCCATAACTTCAACATCCATTGCACAATATACGCATATGCAACAGAGAATTAATTTTTCAAGGCACTTCTAAACTCGTTATTTAAAATATCAGCTCTCATAATCTCTCAACTATTTGACAGGGTCAACTGTCATCCTCTTTTCACACGTTGTCAAAGAGCTTTATCTGCTTGGATCTTGCCTCTATGCAACCCTGTCTGAGGACTCATTTGCTCATTCAATTTGCTGAGTGCCTACTATGTGTAATGGAATTACAAATATAAAAGTGAGCATGAAGGAGGCAATGCCTGCCCTTGGGAACCTTAAACTTGAGATGGACGGGCAGGTGTGTAAGCAGAATCGATTACATAGTGCAATGAGGGAACTAAATACCAAGTATTCTGGAAGTTAGACAACTAACCTGACACGTGTGTGTGTGTGTGTGTGTGTGTGTGTGTGAGAGAGAGAGAGAGAGAGAGAGAGAGAGAGAGAGAGAGAGAGAGAGACAAGGAGACAAGCAGGGACACCTGAAGTTTGAGTTGAAGTTGGTGTGTGGGGCTGTTGGGGAGTCGAGCTGGGGAAAGGAGGAGAGCATGCCCAGTGAGAAGAGAGGCATCCCATGTCCCAGAAGGTACAGAGGCCTGCAGGGGCCTGCATATCGCTCCACCCAGCCCGAGTCCAGGAAAAGTACATTTGTGGCTTGGATAGATGTAGGGAGCCAAGAATTAACTGGCCAGTAATTTGGACTTTATTTAAATTCTATGTTAAAGATCCTGGAAACTTCGGCTCTGCTTCTGATGTCTCACCTGCCTTCTTATTCTGTGTTTCCTGCTGTTTTACAGGGTATCCCCTTTTTCACTTAAATTCAACATGCTCGAATCACTCAACACCTTCCTCCCCTACTAAATATCCCACACTGCTTCTCTGTCCGCATTTCTTTATCTGTCATAACGAGACCAGCAAAATTCTAGTCTCTTTCCACAGCTAAGACATCTTTCATCCCTTCCCTATCTTCACTCCCTCTACCAAAGCTGACACCAGATCTTGCTAATTTTTTGACTGGATATCTGAAGGCTTTTAGTTCAAGCACTTTCTGGCTTCCTGGAAGAGAATTCATCACTCATTTTTCTATAATAGCTCTAAATTTTCGCCAAGGCTATCTAAACTCCAAGTGAGGGGTATAACTTGTACTCCTTTGAGACATCATGTTGGAACGAAACAGCAGTTTTAAAAATCACATCAGATTATAAAGTAGGGAAATAATTTCAGCGGTCCAGAAAAGCCCCAAGTCATTTTTGTTGGAAAAAAATGACAGTCCTTAATGTTTTATTTATTTTATTCTGTGTTCCTTTATCTTTAAAGAAATTCATCCACCTTCCTCCTGAAATCATCAGGTTTTATTACCTGCACAGAACATCCATGAACAGGGATTTTTACTTGTCGCACCGTGTCCGTCCCTTTCTGTACAAGCCCTGCCCTGGATACGTTACCTGCACATTCGCACACACTAAAGAAATATTCAACACTGTTTCAACTTGCCCTTGATTACCGAGTGCCTTACTTCATACTGGCCTGGCTATTCATTACGGCCACACCCTGAGAACTGGACATGGAAAATCTAAAACACAAGGACCAGATTGCATTCTGTGTCTCAGGAATAAATGAGAAGAAAAATGATAATTTCTCCCAGTTGTATTTTGTCATATTTTAAACAAAATGTCCACTGGCTGGAAATTCCATTTCAATCAGTAAAGTATTTACTGAGATTTAAGGACTGTGTTCAGCATGAAACTACTTACTTGTTCGCGGTCTGGTGACCATATTCTCTGCAGTTAAAAAATCAGGACACATGGTGTGACGATGGGACAGAGCATTTGAAATCAGCACTACCCTGGAAAACTTGGGTTATGTGATCGCCACAGTTACAGGACATGCAAGAGAAATACTGTCCCTCAAATTTACAATTGCAATGGAAACACAAGTCCAACCCACATTCACTTACTTGACCACTGAGTAGGTGGTTACTGAACACCTAGTATAGCCAGTAAGATTGCAAGGATGAAAACTAGTCACCTGAAATGCCCTCTCAAACAAGGTAGGCCTTTCTGAGGCTAATCTTCTGTGTCTACTTGGCGGGGCTACGGTGTGCAGTTGTTTGGACAAGCACCAGCGCAGTGCTGCTGTGAAGGTATTTTTTCCTATGTGAATAGCACTTAGGTCAGCAGACCTTGAGTGCAGCAGATTACCCATCATAATGGGATGGACCCCATCCAATCAGTTGAAAGCCTTCAGAGCAAAGGTTTCCCCCAAGAAGAGGGAATTCTGCCTTTGGACTCACCATTGCAACAGCAACTCCTGCTGGAATTTCCAGCCCACCAGCCTACCCTGCAGATTTTGTACTTACCAATCCCCAATTGTGTGAGACAATTCCTTAGAATAAATCTATCTATACCTATATATCTATATCTAGGTCTCTATCTCTACTTCTATTCATATCCATATCCATAACCATATATCTATCTTTATCTTTGTTTCCTGTTGGTTTTGGTTTTCTGTATTAAGGGTAACCTTAATACAGCTTTCATAAGTATTATCATTTATTTCCCATTCCTGAAATAACCCATACATTTTAAGGCATCTCTACTAATAAAAGGGTAATATGCTAATTAGACTGGGAGACCTTCTCGGAGACCTTCCGGACGTCCTTCCAGACAAAGCCATGGTGGCAGGGCTGAAGCAGAGGCGGTTAGGGGAGATCAGGCCAGGAGGGGAGGGCATTTGAGAGCGAGCAGGCCAGCAGGGGGGGGCCAGTTGGGGGCGAGCAGGCTGGCAGTGAGGAGCAGTTGGGGGAAATCAGGCCGGCGCGGGGGGGGGGGGGAGAAAAGTTGGGGGTGAGCAGGTCAGCAGGGGGGCAGTTGGGGGCGATCAGGCCGGCAGGGGAAGTAGTTGGGGGCGAGCAGGTTGGCGGGGGGAGGGGGGCAGTTGGGGGAGAACAGGCCCGCAGGGGTGGGGAAGTTGGGGGTGATTCAGGCTGGCGGGTGGGGGCAATTGGGGGGGGGGCATTTGGGGGCAATCAGCCCAGCGGTGGGGGGGGGCAGTTGGGGGCAATCAGGCAGGCAGGCAGGTGAGCAGTTAGGAACCAGTGGTCCTGGATTGCGAGAGGGATGTCCGACTGCTGGACTTCCCCTGAGGGGTCCCAGATTGGAGAGGGTGCAGGCCGGGTTGAGGGACACCCCCCCCCCCATGCACAAATTTCAAGCACCAGGCCTCTAGTCATTCCATAATACCTTCTTTTCCACAAATAGTAACACCCCACTTCACAAATGTGTCTTTAGCAATGTTTTAAGCACGTGGCATCTACTTTCAAGACCCACCTTGCTGCGGAAGAGAAGCCCCAGGGACATGATCTGATGAGTTGCCCGCCTTTGGGTGGAATGAGGGGTGTGGGATTCGGGGAGCTGAGGAGACCAGGACGTGCTCAGATCAGGTGGCAGCAGGCACGAAGCACAGAGCAGGCAGTGCTGGCTTTCTGGTTACAAACCCCGGAGGAAAGAAACTTCATGGACGATAGGGCCTGTGTCTGTGGGTATCTTTATAGCAGAAAAAGATCCTGAGGGAAGAAAAGAGGAAAGTAGTGCAAAATTGCTCAAAGCAATTGGGATAATAATAAAAATTGCTTGGGGTCAAAAAGGAGTAAATGTTGTCCAAGAGCTAGAACGATGAGTTCAGCGCTAGATTAACATTTGGGGGTTTTAGACTTTTTATGAGTTGTTCCAGTGGAAAATGGTACAGGTTGATCTGTTCTAAAAACAAGTGTGGCGTGTTACATTATATTTAAGATCGTTTTTCTTGAAATATTAAAAAAAAAAAAAAAAAGAAGTGTGGGTGCTTTGTTAGCAAGAGAATTCCGGCTGGAATAAGTGATAGTCAATTTTCCACATCTGATTTGAGCATGTAGCAGGCCCACTTCTCTGAACCTGCAATAGAAAATACTTGGAAGGGGAAAATCTTATGAATAATTAGACATAATTAGGTTGTCAGCTCATATATCATTATGTCTTGCCTCTCGGGGATGTTTTGCAGATTAATTAGCTAATGTTTGTAAAATAAGCTCCAAATGCTATGTATCATTGGCATAGAATTCGATTTTCAGCATGATGAATGTAATTAAGCCATGTTGATTTCATACGGACTTTCATTGCGGAATAATGTCTGTTCGGGGGCACGGATTCTTGCACTGGCATTTCACCAAGGAGAGCCTTGATGTTGGAAGCACTGTGGCAGGCATTTTGCATCATGTGTGATGCACGTCTCAGGTAGATGAGGCATTTAAACTGTCAGATTAGAATGTGCCTTCTAGGCCCGCCAGTGTGGCTCAGTGATTGAGCTCGACCCATGAATCAAGAGGTTACTGGTTCAATTCCCGGTCAGGTAACATGCCCCGGCTGTGGGCTCAATCCCCAGTAGGGAGTGTGCAGGAGGCAGCCAATCCATGTTGCTCTCTCATCAATGTTTCTATCTCTATTCCCTTCCCCTTCCCCTCTCTCTCTAAAATCAATAAAAACATTAAAAAAAAAAAAGAACTGTGGCTTCTACCGATGAATAAAGGTTTATTCATATGTGATGCCCATCTTGACATTACAGTAATTAAAAACAGACACTTTAAAATCAAGATCAACAGAAGGGAAAACATTAAGTTCTTATTTGGGGCCCTATGTCATCCTTGCCTAAATGACATGTACATGAAATATTCTTCAGTTAGGGTTCATTTTTTAAACCCCAAATGGCCTCCAATATCCCCAATTCATACCCATTAGTAAGCTTTTCTTAAACAGTACAACTAGTTGACTCAGAAGCTCCAATATATATTTACTAGTGCCCTGGTGCATGGATTCATGCACATTGAGAGGAAATTAATTAGAAGGTGGCTGGTAGGGAGGGACTGGGCGAGATGGGCCCAGCACCCCCTGGATCCAACCTCCTGTGGTCCCACCCTAGCCAACTGCACCTGGGGCGGCACCGTGGCTCAAGGGCATCTGTGGAGTGAGTGCGGTCCCTCCGGCACGTGGGGTCCCTGGCCTGGCCTGGCCTTCGGGGATCAGGCTGAAACCAGCTCTCTGACATCCCCCAAGGGGTCCCAGATTGCAAAAGGGTGGTTCTCAGGTGACTCACCCCAGAATTGGGCTCCCTCCTCTCCGGTTCCGGGGTGCTTCACCCAAGAACTGCCGCTGCCAAGTCACCGCAGCTCGGCAGCTCCTGCATTGAGCATCTGGCCCCTGGTGGTCAGTGAGCATCATTACCAGTTGGATGGTCAGATGGTCGCTTAGCCTTTTATATATATAGATATTTTGGATTTGGTGATTTTTTTCACAGTGGAATCAAATAAGGTCTAGGACAGTGGTTTTCAAATAGTTTGGTCTCAGGACTCCTTTAACAAAATCTTCAAAATCATTGAGAAGCCCAAAAAGTTTTTGTTTATGTGTTATATCTACCAATGTTTATTGCATTAGAAATCAAAGCTGAGAAAAAATATTTATTTATTCATTTAAAATAATAAGCCCATTACGTGATAACATAAATGAGACTTTTTAATGAGGAAAGGTGGGGAGTGGCATCGACTTATATTTTTATAAATCTCTTCAATGACTAGCTTAAAAGAAAGCAGCTGTAGCTCCATATCTGCTTCTGCATCCAATCTGATGTGATACATCATTTTGGTTGAAATAGATGAAGAAAATTTGGCTTCACATAAATATGTAACTGGAAAAGGGAGGAGTGTTTTACTAGCCTTTTCAGATCATTCTGGATGTTCCTTTTTGATTTGACACCCAAACTCAACAAGTGGCAGTTTTTTAAAGGCTGCTTTCTTAAAAGTTGGTGGGTTCTGAAAACACATCAATGACTTTTGTATGCCATTGCTTTATAGTGCATTGGCCTGTCTTGCATTATGTGTTGGTCATTTGGAAAATATGGATTCACTGAGCTATGCAGGTCTTCCAAATGTTGACACACTTCATCATACAGTGTCAAACAATCACTTTCATTAGGATCACCACTGATTTCATCATAAAGTCATTTAAGTGTTGGTATACTCTCAAGTTAAAATTGTTTTTTCACTGTAAAGCTGGAATTTTATTATTGGCCATAAGTACTTTCAGTTGTTTTCCCTTAAGTGATCATCTCACGTTGTTCCTTTCAGAGACAACTGTCTGCCAAACACCCACATCTGAACAAGCGTCATTTGTTTTCAAGTGAAACTGCTATTCCACGATAAAGCAGCTAGCTCAGCTCACAGCACGCGCGACCTTCCTTGAGACGACCATTGCAGTCGGTATGCATCGAGGCCTCTCTGGGAACTTCCCATTTCCTCACACAGAACAGTAAAATGATGTGTGCTCAAGGGTCAACATTTAATAAAACGAATACTTTTTTACTGCTGGATCCAGGTCATTGTAAATGAGATTGGCACTTTAAGAAAAATCTGCATGTGCATGGCCTTGGCTCCCCCAACGCACATGTCAGCCCCGTGAAAAGGCAAAGAATGTCCTCGTCTTACCAGGAAATCGCTGGGATGTGCAGACTCTCTGTAGGGGCCTCGGGGACCTTCAGGGTTCCGTGGACAACACTTTGAGAATCACCGAGGTAAGAAATGCACTGAGGGCGGAGCACGGGAGAGAGGCGGGTATCTTTTTAAAGCAGCCGCGTCAGCAATATGTAGGACAAGTAAAATCTGATGGGATTTCCTGCTGTCACTGTTTTGTTTTGTTTTTACGTAGCAGGAAGCATATGGTGCTGCCCTAAATCAGTTTTTCAAACTTTGTTGACTATATAACACACAGGAAGATATATTTTTTTTACATTGTAACACGGTGCACACACGCGTACAGCTATTATTTACTGAAATAAAAGTTGAATGAAATAATAGCCTTACGATTTATGACACAGCCTAACATCTTTATTTAGTCCTTTTCCATTTCTTCTGAAACGATTGGTCGTGACCCACGAAACTGACTTCACAGCCCACGAGTGGGTTGGAAACGGCCGTTGGTCAGAATCTGCTCCAAGTAAGGACACTTTCGTTCTGTAACGCATAAACCTCCCTTCTGGCTGGCCATCTCTGGCTGGAGAGCAAATGTGGCCCTGGGCGTTTTAAACATTCTGCCATTTCTTGATTCAGTTGCAAATTATTTAGAAGTGTGGTCCAATGAGAAACACTTTCTTTCAAGGGAGCGATGTGTATGTTATTGCATAAAACACCTTTTAAAATTTTATTTTCTCTGATAAAGTCTAAATGTTTAACTGGGGTCCAAAAAAGAAAAACAAAACAAAACAAAACAAAACACAAATCACTAACTTTTTTTTTCCCTTCAGCATTGGTGGCTAAATATACACAATATAACCTCATAAAGGAGACTGTATTGACACTGGTGTGGTGGTAATTGTTGCTCCCATAAAAAGAGCCCTTTAGTACAGTCCCAGGATCCGGGTTCATGTTCCAGTCACACTGCTCCTCTTCCTATTCTGCCAGTGTTTTGAGAATCATTGCTCTGACCGATGCAGTTAATGGTAAAACCCAAATTTAAGTGGCTACCAATTTTGGGTGTTTTTCTTTAATGCTAATTGACATTTTTTTTTTTGGTGATATGGTAAGAAGGTAAAAATGTATCTGAATGTTATCTTCAGAATTTGGCCCCTCCCTGCTTCTCTGAGGCTTTCAGGATATCCTTTCAGAATCTCTCTCTCTCTCTCTCTCTCTCTCTCTCTCTCTCTCTCCCAACCCTCTATCTATATTTTTCAATATTTTAGAGATATTGACCTATTGGCCTATTTTACCTTGACCCTTAAATGTAGGTTTTTTCCTCTGTTTAAGGTCAAGGACCCGTCGAGTCTTGCCTCCTCTGCTTTGGCATTATTTACTCCCCCGCATGGAGCAATGTGTAGGAAAGGTTGGGCGGGGAGATAGGAAATGAGAAAAAAAGTTAGACATCCATTGCAGTTGTTCAGAAGAGAGGGGAAGAGGCACTGAGTTAGGGGGACGCCACTGGAACGGCAAAGGAGGGACAGACCCTTCGTATTTGTCTCGCAGCTGGCGTGGGGATACGGACGAAAAGAGGTTCTCACTTAGGGGAACCTGGCCAAGTAGGAGGAGGAGCTGATACAGGAAAAATGATTTTAAAACACATCGGGGATGTTAAACAGGGACAAGAGAGTGTCGGGGGGTAACGAGAGAGTGCGGGGCTAGAGATCTGAGCTAAGTCATCTCCACTTGAGCCGTTTTTGAACTCGTGGGTGAAGATGAAGTCACTGATGTAGGGAACCAAAAGGAACGTGGCTGAGGACAAACTTCAGGAAACCTGGAAGGGGAAAGAGCAAAAAGAGGATGAGGAGCCCTGACCGGTTTGGCTCAGTGGATAGAGCGTCGGCCTGCGGACTGAAGGGTCTTGGGTTTGATTCCGGTCAAGGGCATGTACCTTGGTTGCGGGCACATCCCCAGTAGGGGGTGTGCAGGAGGCAGCTGATCGATGTTTCTCTCTCATCGATGTTTCTAACTCTATCCCTCTCCCTTCCTCTCTGTAAAAAATCAATAAAATATATTTTTTTTTAAAAAAAGAGGATGAGGAGCCCCTGAAGGAGACAGAGAAGGAGAAATCCAAGGAGTAGAGACCCAGTTAGAAGAGTGTTAACGTGCGGGGGCCAAGTAATTTGACAGCATGTAAAACACCAAGTTACAGTCCTTTGGGGAAAGGACACCCCTCCCTCCTTCTGAGAAAAGAGTGGCAGAGAGCAATGTGCGAGGGGATGCAGGATGCGCAGAGGAAGAGCCTGCAACTTGGAGCCGGCAGCCATGGGCTTTCGCTTCCTCGTTAGCGTTTGCTGTCTGGGCGAGCTGCAACACAGACGGGAAACCACCGGAGAACAACCAGAGGCCAATCTGTGTCCAAAACGTTGTCAGAAAGACACAACGTGTGAAAGCGCGCGGCTGTCTGATTTGAGGCAGTTAGAGAGCATGTCCGACTTGAGTAGCCTGTCGGTGGGTAAATGGGGTTTTGTCAGACACAGGAGTGGAGGCAGAATATATGACTTAAACGGTTTTGCGTTGTCATCTGGGGAAGAGAGGATTGAAGGCTTAAATTCCTCCAGGAGCGAGTGCTTGAGTTTCCCTTTTCCTTGTTCGGGAACTCAGAAGCCTTGTTTATTTGGGACATTGATATGCAACAGTTTGGCGCTTGATGGAAGAAGAAAAAGAGCGGATCCGTTCACGTTTATAGGAAGAGCCTTCCATTCCAACGGATGGGTTGCAGTTGATTCATTTCTGAAATGTACCCCAAAAGTCAATAAGGGGCTTCTTATGTTATTCGAAAGTTAAGCAGCCACAGAAAGACCCCCCACTTTACAAGCAGGAGGTGCGCATAAGCGGCTCGTTGTTTACCTTAGAGATGCAGCGGGCGGCCTGCAGTGGAGGTCTGGAGACACATATCCCATGTGATGCGAATGTGCATCTTGGATCACCATATGAGAGAACGGCAGGGGTTGATTTCAAACTGAAAAGAGACACAGGGGGAATACGATTCAGAGGAATAAATTAAGAGTATTGTGACTTTTAAGATAAAATATCAGTTTGGTAGTAAACCAACATTTTTGGGCCATGATGTTGGTTCCTTTGGGGGAAAAAATCCAATCAAGCAAATAGAAAGGCAGCTTATTCCACTGTCTTTGGGGAAAAGACAGTCACAAGTTTGACCTCTGAGAATCAGTTCGAGAACACCATGGGCTTTACCGACCATGCACTGGAACAGGACCAGCAGTTACGTGGCGACACTGGGTCACTGCTGAGAACTGTCTGCTAGCGGCTCCAGGAAGCGTCGCCCGCAGGGTGCACCTCGCTCTGAACGAAACCAGTGAGATCACCAGCACTCACGACAGTGAGGACAAGCTGAGGATTAGCAGCTTTTCGAACTGAAAACCAGAGAGCACTAAATGTGTCGTCATTGGGACACACACAGGGATCACTACTATGCTATTCATCATTTATAAATTAGTTTACATTGGCCAAAGGCAAATATAAAAATAATTTCTTCATAGACACAGAACGGACTGACAGCTCTCAAGAGGGGAGCGAGTAGGGGGGCTGGGGGAAAAAGGTGAAGGGATTAACAAAATAATTCTCATAAACATGAGATAACAACATGGTGATTAGCAGAGTGAAGGGGGGGTGGGGGGAGGTAGGAGAGGGTAAAGTAGGGATAAATGGTGATGAAAGGAGATTTGGCTTGGGGTGGTGAACACACAATATGCTGTACAGATGATGTGTTATAGGATTGTACCCCTGAAACATATAATTTTATTTACCAATATCCCCCCATACATTCGATTTAAAAACATTAAAAATGACTTCTTAATTATCTAGGCATTAAAGTCTTGCATCATTGACCACATATTTAGAATAGCTTTGTATCACTTACAAAACCAACGTAAAACATCAGATTATTGAATTTTTCTCTGATCCAATGTCCAACTGTCGTACAGCCAAGATTAACTTATGTATTGCTTTGTAATTACATTAAAAAGCTTTATTCTCTCATTGATCAAAAATGGAAATACAGGGGGATGAGGACACATTTGTAATACCTTAACTAATAAAGAATTTTAAAAAATTTAAAAAATGGAAATACAAGGATATGAGGCAATGTATGCATCTCTACCCATCCACCTAGGTTTAAAATTCAAGAATTGAACTCCGATTTTTTAAAAACCTGGTCTGTATTTGTACAGTATGCCAGGCAGGCAGCATACTGTTAAAAGAAAAGAAGGAAAATAATGAAATAATAATAATAAAAAAACCCCTATTAGCTTTGAGTTGAATAACAAAGGAGCACCAAATGGAAACTCACCTCCTAGCCAAGGAGGGCTATGTGCCCTCCCCCACCTACCACCACCAGCTGCAGATGGGCCCAGGAGGAGCGCAGGCCTCTGAGACGCCAAGCCCTCTGCTTAGGCAGCAGTCTGAGCCTGGCCTGCAGGGTGGAGGACAGGGCGTGGCCGAGCCTGCAGTTCCACGTGGCAGCTCATCCCACTGCAGAGGAGACCCTTGGGGTTAGCCAACAAAAATGGAATTCAAATTTGGAACGGGAGCTCACCTGATACATTTTAATTGATTGCCATGACATGGGCCATCTGTTTAGCATTTGAGTCTCTTTTCTTTATATGAGAAGTGCTTTTGTACAGGGCGGGGCCCATGCTCCCCTCAACTTCTATATGGAAAAAGAAAATCTTTTCTATCTTTTCATTGCTTTGCTGAGTAGCTTTCAACAAGCTTTTGGAAAAAGTCTGGACCCAGATTTATAAAGTATCAACTGATGCTAAAACAATGAGGTATTTTATGGGCTGTAAAGCTTTTATTATTGTTATTTTTTTTGGGGGGGGGTTGTGATAATTTTATAATCACGGTAAAATAACAAACGATTTTAGAGGCTGAAAGATGCTAAAACTTTAAAAATCAGTTGAGATGGTTTAAATTCAATTTACACCTTTAAGGACTAAATCCAAAATATTATTTGGCTAGAGCTTTAGTTCTATAATTGATTTGAATATCACCATTTAGATGATTCATAGAAACTGATACTAGCTAGGATGATGGCTCAAAATTACTTGCCCTTAAAACTTCTAGAAATGCAGAAGTTGTTTTATTTTTTTCGATATAAAATATGCTAATCTTCATTGGTCCAACTTTTATTCTTTTATCTTTTTATGAGTCTCTTATCAAAATGTTGGTAGTTAATTTATGACGTTGGGGTTGCATTTCTTAAAGAAAAAGAACATAGGTTCCCAAACTTTGGTACATCAGAATAACCAGCCCTAGCCCCGGCCCAAACCCAAGGAATCAGGATCCGGATGAGGGCATGTCACAGGTGCTCAGTTCATTCTGATGCACACCAGAGTTTGAGAACAAGGCCAGTCCGTAGGCCGAATCTGCCTCCTGCGTGTTTTTCTAAATACCGTTTTATTGGAATACAGCCATGCCCATCACTTTGGTATTGTGGTCTCCGGCTGCATTCACACTGCAATGGCCGGGTTGAGTAGTTGTGACAAAGACCCCGTTGCCCACAAACTGGAAAATACTTACCCTCTGGCCCTTTACAGAAAAAGTTTGCCGACTCTAACGAGATGCATGATATAAAAATAGATACATTTCCCCCCCAGATCTAGTTATTTCAGTTCCCTCCATTCATTCACTTATTTACCTGGACATGTAGGAACTAAAAATCATAGGAACGCTCATGAATCATGGGGTTCAAAGAGGACTTTAGATACTGCCTTTTCATTTTCTCCAAACCTTTCAATCGTCTCGAGCAGAGAAAGGAAAATTAAGATGGATAGTATGTTTTTAAAAAATAACTATTTGATTAAAATTTTGGATATTTAATGATTCTCCAACTTATTGCTGCAAAATGACTCATTGCTAAGTTAAACGGTGATATCATGAAGTTTAGCAGTGATTAAAGTAACGTTCAAATATAAGGAAAAGTAAACCTATTCATTTCGAAAGGTGGGTACATATTTAAGAATATGTAGGGGCTTAGAAGTGTGTTTGGATTCCGCAAGGCAGTGAAGTGGGGGAAAGGGCTAAGGATCTTCAGAGCTCCCTAGCCAAAGACGGCACATCATAAAACAAGGATGCTTTCTGGTGATACAGTGCAAGAATGCTCTCTACACGGCATGAAGCATCTTGAAATGTGAATAAATTTGATGAGGTTCCAAAAACAATAGATATGCTCAAGTGAATGGGAGGCCCGAGCTGCAGCGAGGCCTTTGATTTACATGGTCTGATTGCTTCAAGGCGCACACAGCTCTTCCCCAGAGCCGGGCTGGAGTTCCCTCCCAGGGCCTGCGGGCGTGTTGAATTGACATCACAGAACCTTGTCAGCAGAGAAGGGAGACTGATTGCCGGGCTGCAGGAGGGAGTTGGGGAAGGGAATTAGTTTCCTTACACCTTGTTCATCATGTCATTCACTTGCTTCTTCAAAGATCTTCCATGACTTTTTATTACTTAAAGGATTAAAGTCAAACCCTGGCTGGCATTTCAGGCGTTCTCTGATCTGCCCCGTATGCTGGTATCACAAAGCATTTTCATGCCCATGATGTCATTCGATCTTTACAGTACCCTCAGACGAGTCAGAGGTATTATCTTCATTATATAGATAAACTAGAGGCCTGGTGCACAGATTCGTGCACTGGTGGGGTCCCTCAGCCTGGCCTGTGGGGATTGGGCCGAAACCAGCTCTCCGACATCCCCCGAGGGGTCCCAGATTGTGAGAGGGTGGTTCTCAGGTGACACACCCCAGAATCGGGCTCCCTTCTCTCTGGTCCCAGGTGTGTCACCTGAAAAACCTCAGCTGCCAAGTCACCACAGCTTGGCAGCTCCTGTGTTGAGCGTCTGCCCCCTGGTGGTCAGTGTTCGTCTTAGCTGCTTGTCTAAAGGTCAGCCAGTTGCTTAGGCTTTTATATGTATAGATAAGCTCAGGTTTAGCTGGCGTAATGGACTGGCTAAAGGTCGCACAGCAGTAAGGGTCTGAGTCAGGACTGGAGCTCGTGTCTTCTGCACCATGTGGCATGTTCATGAATCTTTTCCTCTAAGTTAGACTTGTTCCCCAAACACGCCCGGTGCTCACCTACTTCTCATTTGCTCTTGCCCCGGGGAATTCCGCTCCCTTCTCCACGTGGAATGCCATCTTTTGAGTTCACTGCTGTCTCACCTTCCCTCAGCTCTGGCACTGAGAGCTCTCTTTCTCTTCCTCTGAACTCACACACTTTCTGTTGAAACCATTCCTTTTCCTTAGAATCCCGTCATACTTTGTGGCACCTCTCGCCTTGTTGGTGCTCGTATTGTGCAGCGAGAGTCTTCAATGGCTCCTTAACCTTGCATGTTGGATGCCCACGTCTCCAATGGAACTGCGTGCTTTCTGAGGGAGCATCTAGGTAGATTTTTCTTTTCTCCTCCGTGACGCCTTGTGTAGTGCATGGAGAAGGTGGGGGCCCGGTACGTATTTGTTGGACACATGATTTCATTCTCATGCTGTCTTAATCAGGAATATGATTAAGAGAAGTGAGATGAAACTGAAAAAGGGAGACCAGGTTGAATGTCATCAATGTGTTCTTAATAGCAAATTCTTTCCTATTGAATCGAAGTATCCCAAGGACAGCAACGGATGCTCCATGTTCAGCCGAAGCCCAGAATCCTAAGGGCTGAATGATCTCAAACTGGGCATAACATAAACCAGCCCGTCAGAAATTGCGATTTGGAATAGACACCAATAAGACCTAAGGCCAGCAACTCACAGGCAGCTGGCATCACGGGAGAACGAGAAAGACAGTGTTTTCTTCCCAAATGCTGGCCTTGCTAGATCCCCCTTCCTGAGGCCAGTGCTGTGCTTTGCTGGCCTGGGCTCAGGGGTGCAGCTGCGATGAGGCAACCCTTCCTTGGAGCTTCGACAAGGTCTTCTCATCGCTCTCTCTCTCTCTCTCTCTTTACTTTTCAATTTTATTTTATTGTTCCATCACAGTTTACATTCCATGTTATTTTGTATTAATTTCAGGTGTGCAGCATAGTGTTAGACAACCACATGCTTTACAAAATGTTCTCCCCCAATATTTCCAGTGCCCACCTGGCACCAGGCACAGTTCTCACAATATTATTGACGACCTCCCCTGTGCTGTACTTTACATCCTGGTGACTATTTGTAACTACCTTTGGTTGTGGGAGTCAGGCTAAGCAGAGCTGCCTTTGGCAATTCTGATAAATGGGCAATGAAGTTCATGGAAGTATTACCTCGCAGGTTTGGTGCTTCCGGCAGCGCAGGCTTGACTAGCCCTGATGGCCACTTCGGGTCACGCTGTCACAGACAGTGCTTCCTCCCCAGTCGCAGACACCGTCTCCTCCAGGGCTAATCTCACCTCCTGCACTGACCACACCTGTGGCTCCCTGGGTGCGGAGCCAAGGCAGGGAGGCAGGGAACGTCTATACCACGTTTCCCTGTTTCTGGATGAGTGCATGGACCACACTAGACCTCCATGCAAGGTTATACCTGTTTACACTGATGACTTCCTCTCAACTAGTCCTTCTGTCACAGAAAGTGATTAAACTGAGGGCTACCTGGGAAGTTGAAAACTGATGTGGTTTTTATTACTTCTGCAAGAGCCTTTTCAATTACAGTCTGCGCACACATTTCTTCACTTAAGAATTAAGCAGAGCTCTGTAAAGTGAGCAGCGTGTTTACAGTAGATCCCTATGGCTTGCTATCAAATTAGTGGCAAATCAGTATTATAGTAAACAGAGGTCAAAGATCAAACCCACAATTTCACATAAAATTCAAAACACGAGACGTAGAGCACAAAATAGAGGGCTCGTGTCATGAGACCATCAACTACTCTTAAAAAATAATCAAAACCAGGAGAAGATGAGAGGAAGCAAAATTTAAACATGATTTTAGTCCAGAATCTGATGCAAAAGTCAGACCTGACAGAGATCTTTTAAACACCGTGACAACTGACTACATGTCACTCATCTTAAATGGAAACACACATCAAAAGGTGGCAAGAACCAAGACTTAGCAACTCCCGGATTCTGTTCGTGGACTTGACACTGACTTTGGACCAGTCAGATTCTGTTTTCATTTCTTAGCCTGAAAAGCAGGGTGGAAACTATTGTTTTACTTCTCTCGATGGACAACGCTGGGGAGAGTCATGCTAATTAGGGGACAGTGGTAATGCTCCCCTAGGTGTGATTAGCTATATCTTTGAAAGGTCAAACGGTTTAGTAGCATGACATTACACACACCACAGCCCTCTTTTACTGTGGGCAGCTTTCCACTCTTGGCTTCTAAGCAAGAAACTAGAAAAATCGCATTTGTTTCATGTTAAATTATTCCCTGAAACAAAAAGTGAGCCCATAAAAATTGATTAACCATTTAGATCTTATTACTAAAACTGGCGCCCTAAATCAGTGAACAGTTCACACCTCTCATTATGGATCTAGGATTAATTAATCTTGAGTTAAAATATAAGGTTTTACGGAAGGCTTTAATGAAGGGACTGGGCCGGATGATAAGTATTATAGGGAAAAAGCAAAAAAAAAAAAAGCCTTTTAAAATAGTTTAGAAAAGCTCCGAAGGAATTCTGGATATTGAAAAACAATGCAGTCAGTCATTTTAATTACAGTGCTGCTTATTAATTTGTAAGCATTTGCTTAATCAATGCCACCAGATGTCAGCATATCCTGTATGATTACCACGGAGTTCTCAGAACCACCCAGTGTTTTCATTCCACTGAATGACAATGATGGAGTGGGCAAATAATTACGACTCCCCAGGGGATGATAAATCCTGTTCCTCGGCATTTGTTATGTTATGGTCGGGGCCCGTGGTTTAGATGCAAATTCCCAACGTCCCAATAAATCCTGGCACCGAGGTTCTTGAAAGTAGGGATGCCGTGATCTGAAAGCAATGTCTAGCCTTAGAGCTCAAGTAGCACGTTGAGAAACACACACTGGAGCACAGCTTCAGGAGGTCCAGCTCCAGCCCTCTCCTGTGTTTTTCTAGCCTATTGACCTGACTTTTCCATTGGAGAAACGTCTTGTTGGCATTTGGGTTTTAAACTAAAGAAGCTGTCGGTGTGATTAAGGGAGTTTTTATTAACAAAGAGGATAACTTTACGGAATGCTTAGATATGTGCTAGGATTCTTATCGGTGTTAGCATATTGAGACAAGAAGAAATTGAAAGAGAAAGTTCAAAATGCCCTCTAAGCTTAACATGGATCTCTTTTTCTTTTTCTTTTTCTTTTTCTTTTTCTTTTTTTTTTTTTTTACAATATTAAAGACTTAAACGGAGTTCAAAACTTCCAGAATTTTCATTTCAGTTAACAAAAGTGATATCGTGGCCAAAAGATTAAAGGTCTTTGTCAAATTGGCAAAATTTTGCATTTTTAGGTTATTATTAAGCAACTACTGATCTATTCTTTAACAAGACAAATCGGAGAGGCTTTTAAATTAGTAGTAAGGATAAAATTTTAAATGCTATTTAGCAATATGCCTTTTAAAAAATATTTTTTAATTTATTTTTAGAGAGAAAGGAAAGGAAAGGAAAGGAAAGGAAAGGAAAGGAAAGGGAGAAAGAAAGGGAAACATCAATGTCAGAGTGGAACATTGATCAATCGGCTGCCTCCTGCAGGCCCCCACTGAGATCCAGCCCACACCCCAGGCATGTGCCCTGACTGGGAATCAAACCAGCAACCCGGGACTCCTCAGTTCAACCAACTGAGCCACACCGGCCAGGATAATAGGTCTTTAATTATTAGATATATGTGCATTTGGTACCTGTAAACATTAGAAATGTTCAAAGTCCCTTGCACATTGCTATGTTTTCAGAAAAAATAGTGAATTTTGTATAAACAACGTCCATGTAGGAACTTCATGTTATAAAGTCCAGCAGTACAACTTCTAGCATTAACCAACAATGTCCTAACATTTTATTTATTTTGTTAATCCTCACCTGAGGATATTTTTCCATTGATTATTTTTAGAGAGAGTGGAAGGGAGGGAGGAGGGGGGGGGAGAGCGAGAGTGAGAGGGAGAGAAACATTCATGTGAGAGAGATACATTGATTGGTTTGCTTCCTGCACGTGCCCCTACTGGCCCAGATACATGTCCTTGACCAGGAATTGAACCCGAGTCCCTTTCAGTGAGCAGGCTGATGCTCTAACCGCCGAGCACACCGGCCAGGGCTGTCCTAATATTTTCCCCTCTCTTTTATTGTTGTCCTGATTTATTCCACATATTCAATATCTTAGCTAAATTATAGGTTTGCTTTCTCTTGAAACCCGTAACCCCCCTGAGGACGGTCCATATATCACCAAGGAAACTAAATGTAAACAATTCCCAGCAA
Source organism: Myotis lucifugus (assembly GCF_000147115.1). Classification (NCBI taxonomy): domain Eukaryota; kingdom Metazoa; phylum Chordata; class Mammalia; order Chiroptera; family Vespertilionidae; genus Myotis; species Myotis lucifugus. The sequence goes on along the minus strand of NW_005871342.1, from coordinate 1,375,784 downwards.
AGAGTGTCATTCAAATGTGCTTTGAAACAGACACTTACCATGGGTATGGTCAGCAGGCTTCTGTGTGCTCATGAATTCGTTTGAATGGGGCATAAAAAGGGGCACCTGGGTCCAGAACCCTCCTGGTGGCTCAGTGCTCCGATGGCCTGTTCGCACTCTGTAGCTCATCTTCCCCCCATTTCTCATCTCTAAGTTAAAACATCCAAAAGAGAAAGAAGAAAAGCAAGAGTGCATATCGTTATGTACTGTTTATAGTGCATCAACAAGTCCAGGGTCAAAAAGTTATATATTTAAAAATTCAGTCTTGCTAATTCAACTTGGATCCCCATAGATGTAGGTGGTACTAAGCTTTCAAGCAGACCTCCACACAGAGCCAGCAACGGGAAATAAGTCTCTTTCCCAACCAGATAGCTCTGTCTGTTTTTAACTGGATGACTGAGGCAGCTGCTACTCTGGTGTCTAAACGATGATCCTTGGTGTTTTAGGAAAGTAAGAAGATCCTCCGTAGGGCCGGTTTGGAGACAGCCCTCAAAAGATGGCAGAATATTGAGTCAGAGAAGCTCCTAAGGACACCAGCACTCGGCCTCATGGCCACCACTTTGTTCTCAGGTGCATGGAAAACACACGAAACCAGGAGGAGTGGCACGGAAAAGCATTTCACAGGATTGCACAAGTATCACGTATTACTTTCCGCCAGGGAAATTTACAGCGTTTAAAATACCACTGTGGTCGGTGTTCACTCACCAATGGATCCTTTGAGGGATATTCAGCTCTTCATAAAAATTCCAGCTGTTCTGACACAATGGAAGAGAATCTCTTACTCATGTGTGTTTGCATATTCTGTGCAGGAGATGAGGCCTGACTCTGGCTCGTCCCTTTGCAAGTCCTTTGGCTATGACTGGCCCAAAGCCCAGGTCACAGTCTGCATCCCTCCGGAGGGCCTAGGCTTCTCCATAGCAACGGGCTGTTCCCAGACTGTTGCAGAGCTGCTCTGGGGGCACCCTGAGCAGAGCCAGGGATTTCAAAGGCTACCCATCATCTGCTTTGCTTTGTTTTTAGGGTAAACACACTTCTGTGTGCAGGTAAAGGGAAAAAAATAACCAACTTATGTTTCCTTGACCCAAAAAGGCAAGCTTGGAAACCTCCATGTAACAAAAAGAATCTAGGCTAGAAAGAAATAACTGACTTTTGCAATAATTTGCACTGACAATATAGTCTATGCTTTGGCACAAAAAAATTAGGATACTCAATATAGGAGTTTTAAACCTATCAAATCATCCTCACCATATGCCTGCTTTTCTTAATCATATCATAATAGTTGAAAGTAAATTGTCTGGTTTTCTTACCTCCAACTGTTATATCGTGAGAAAAGAACCTGCTTCTCTTATGTTTTTTATTTTCGGAAACTTTTAATCCACATGTATGCTCAGCATGACATTTCTGACATGAATCCCTCCTATGGCTCCCCACCGTCATAATACTAGCTCATAATTTCAACATTAATAATAAAATAATAGAACTAATAGTTATAGCTATTATTTATTTATCCATTTGTATGGAGTATCACTTTGCTGAGAATTTTACGTACATTATTTAATTCAATCCTCACAACAGTAAGTAAGCAAATAAGGTTACTACCAAGTGCTTACTGTATGTGATGGTTAATTTTGTGTGTCAACCTGACTGGCCAGGGGAGGCCCAGATATCTGGCTAAACATTATTTCTGGATGTGTCTCTGAGAGTGTTTTGGAAGGAATGAGCATTTCACTGTGAACAAGAGTAAAGCAGATGGCCCTCCCCAATGTGGGTGGGCATTATCCCATCCCCTGAGGGTCTGAAGAGAACAAAAAAAGCAGAGGACAGTTGAATTTGTGAAAGCCAGTCATTTCTTTCTAGCCTAGATTTCTTTTACTACATGGAATTTTCAAGTTTCTAAGTTTTGCCTTTGGACTATTGCATTAATTTCCAAAATTAATGACAGTTGCAACTTCAAAGATATCAGAGTTACAATCTTCCTTTTCTTCAATCCATCAAGGATTTATAGTTGCCTCCACAGTGAATTCCAAACTTCTTGGCATGGAGAGCCACAAACATTGAGGGCCTTGATTCCCATTAGTTTCTGCCACTCACTGTAGGTGTAATTGGCGAATGTGGCATCTCTCAGCTCCACGGCGTTCTTTGGTGCCAATAGCGTGTGCATTGCTACTTGGGCCACTTCCCCCCATCCCTGCCTGCCATTGCCACTCATGCCTAGACACCTATTTCCCATGTGAATTACTGCAGCCACTTTCCACTGCTCTTCCTGCCTCTCCCTCTCTCCCCTTCAATTCATTTTGTACTCACTTGGTAGCAGGAGCAATCTTTCTACAATGCAGAGATGAACATGGGTACCCTTCTCAGTTGTGGTGCTCTCTGCTGGGGGGCCCAGCTTGGGGATTAGATCCCAGAGTTCTCAGTGGCAACCCCCCCCCACAGCTGAGATATCTCTCTGGAACTTCAGTTGCTGTCTGTGGGCGCCTCTGCCCCTCCTACCAGTCTCTATGCGGTCTCCACTTTCAGTCCTCGGGTACCAGGGTTCTGTTCTGCGAGTCTTCCGTTGATTATTCAGGAAGTTTTTCTGTATTTCGCTTGTAATTCCAGTTTGTTCCTGGGAGCATGTCCATGCAGCATCCACTTATCCTGCCGCCATTTTTAATCTCCAGAGCTGAGCATGGCATGCCCACGCTGAAGGCCTCTCAATAATTTCCCGTTGCCAGAGGAATAAAGTCCAAATTCCTTCAAAGGGCCCTTCATGGCCTTGTCCCAGCTTACCCTTCAGCCTTCATCCCTCACTGTCCTCCTACATGGGCCCTTCCACCCCTGGGCCTTTGCACAGAGAGGACCCTTTGCCCAGAATATTCTGCTTCAATCCTCACCTGGCCAATACCTACTCAACCTGCTGGGCTCAGCTGGGATGTCGTCCCCTATGGCACACGATCCTGGACTCCTGTCCCCACCTGATGTCTTCAGGCCGGAAGCATGCTGTGCCATTCGGGGTGCCACAGTGCCCTGTGCTAACTACTCGCCGTTGTCCTTGTTCCAATGTCCCAGGCTGGTTCTTGTCAGCTTCTAACCTTCACGCTGCGCACTCCCTAACTGGCAGGACTTTCCTTTTATTCAAGATGTCTGTCGCAGAACAGGAACTCTGTAAATGTCCCGCAAAGGAAGTGCACAAACGAATGAATATCTGGAATGCCTGCCCACGGGCTCACATCTTGTTGAAATACCTGCGTTGCTCAAAAATGG
>NW_005871342.1:1350675-1372399 GCF_000147115.1 Myotis lucifugus | reverse complement strand
CTCCTTATTTCATAGTCACGGCTCAAGGATGTTTGGGGAGTATTTATAAGTTTTTAAATTATAGTTTCGTTTTAATGGGACAGACTTTAAAAATTGGTGTTGTGTTTTCTATGTAAATATGCTGAAAGTCTCATTGACTTAAAATGCAGTTTAATTCAATGAATACTGAGCATCCATGTAAAACAGTAACGTTAATGCTAGGCATTGGTGGAATCCAAAAATGAGTGAGAATTGTGTGCAGGATGGAGAAAATGATTAAACACAAATAATAATGATACAGGCAGAATACAGTGTTAACAGGCACTACTACTGACTCCTAGACCTGCACGGTGGTAAATACTTTACATGCATGCTTTACTTACTTAATACTTAATGTTTATTACTTAATGTTTATTACTTAATAATTTGTCATTCAAATTTTTTAGTACCTACTGTGTGCTGAATGCTAATGATTTTGATATAGTAGGCAGTTAGACAGACATGAGCAGAGTAGGAGCCATAGGCCAGGTACAGAAGGTCACCAGGTTGGAAAGCCCTGGGTGCCTAGCAACCGGGAAAACAAGTATTGCAGGGTGGGACTTGTCCCCAAGTTGACCTTCCTCCTCTGGCCTGTCTCTAGTCATGTAGTAGACCCCCTTAGAGCAGTGGTTCTCAACTTTCCTAATGCCGCAACCCTTTAATACAGTTCCTCATGTTGTGGTGACCCCCAATTTCATTGTTACAAATTGAACATAATTAAAGCATAGTGATTCATCACAAAAACAATATGTAATTATATATGTGTTTTCTGATGGTCTTAGGCGACCCCTGTGAAAGGGTCATTCGACCCCCAAAGGGGTCGCGACCCACAGGTTGAGAACCGGTGGTCTATGGGATCTCCAGGTGGCTTCCGGAGTAGTCCCAGGGCATGAGTGAGACACCCACAACACCTGCTACAGGGATGCAGAAACACGTGAGGATGTGAAGGAAGGGTATTGAAGGTCACAAAAATCTCCGTAGAGGTACTGTCTCCCCAAGGTCTTGAAGGTGGAAGCTTCTCCAGATGGACAAGTAGGGCAGATACTATGCATGAGGGTTTGGAGATGCCACCTAGCATGCTAATGAGATATCTGGGTACAGATGAGTCAGGGCCATGGTGGGAGGCAAGAGGCAAGGTGAGACTGGAGACATTTAATAGCATTGCATCTTTTCAATGCCACAAGGAAAAAACTCCACAACATAATTGGATTTTGTCAGGGTTGGTCACGTGACATGGTTGTGGGCTGCAGGAGTAATTTGATGGACAGCCAAGGAGGTCCGATCACAGATCTAGGATAGCCTCCAGATTTATGGAGCATATTGAAACCCTCTACACATTTTAGCTTCTGGCGTCTTGTTTTCTTTTGGTTTGTTTACTCCCTTTGATGGAGGGAGAGATTTCCTTTTCCTGAACTTCTCAATTTTACCCCAGTCATTAGTAACGTCATGTGGAATAAAGATCTCAAGAAAAATACGGAATTTCATCCCTTATGAGGAAGTGTAATTTGGGGCTCCAGGGGGAACTGAGCCTGTGTTATTGACAGAAGAAATACGACCCTCGCAGGGAAAACAGAACAATATGGATTGGAATACTCATACTTCAAACATATACCACTGTGTTTAAATAAATAAATAATCCAGAAATCTCTACCGTGGGGAAAGCACAATGAACAAATTATGATGATCACATCCCACCTGTGCATCTGCCTGCCTCTGAGGTGTTCGACCCTCAAAGGAGTTCCCAGAAGCAAGGCTTTGCTGTGCTCCGTGAGCTACCACTAAGCTACAGCAGCAGTCTTTGACGATATTTTCTCCAATAAATTGTGTTTTACTTCATCAGCAAAGAAAAAAGTCAATGACATAAACAAGGGGTATTTGGGGACTTGTTCTTGTTTATTTAATTTCCTTTAAAAAAAAGCAGCTGGTGTTGGAGAAGGGGAAAGGAGGGTGACAGTATTTAAAAACTAATTATAGCACAAACTCATCCTAGAGTTCTGTTTCGGCCCCTGTCAAAGTCCCAGCTCTGTGCTGATGGATGAGTCAGAGCCACCCCAGGGTCAAGCTTGTGACTACCAAGAACCATTTTTGTGTTCAGTTATTTATGGGGAATGTTGGAATGCGGTTAGTGCCCATCCCGGCCCATAATATATAGGACAGGTTTCTCAGTCTTGGCCCTACTGACATTTGGGGCCAGATAATTCTCTGTTGCGGGGCTTTGTCCTTGCATTGTAGGATGTTCAGCAGCATCCCTGGCTCCATCTGATACATAGATGCCAGTAGACAACCCCTCTCCCAAAATGTGACAACCAAAAGTGTCTCCAGCCATTGCCAAACATCCCCCCGAGGGGTAAACTGCCCATTTGAGAACCACTGACATAGGGCCACACAACCACTGCTATGGCACAAGCTTATCCCACAAAATCTCTCTAAGTGGGTCATTCTGATTTATTCTCCCAGAAGAAAAGAAAAAAAAGAAACAGGTTTTCACCTTTCTCACCTTCGGTCTACAGTTGCTTTTCTAACTTCTGGAGTCTTTTTATTGCCTGAAATACACCTTCCCTTATAATACTTTGATTTTCTCAGTTCTCTCAGGCAGACCATGGCTGCCAAACAAAACCCAGAACCCATGGCTTGGGGAACCTTAGCTAATAATCAAACATTTGCAGACACTAAAGGGGCAAAGAGAATTTTCTGATGTCTTTCTATTTATAATATTCTATTGTAAATGATATTTTAATTTCCAGAAAAATTGTCAAGCTTGTAATCTCCTTGAAGTCAGGGATGATGTTTTGTTCCTCTGAGTATAATTGTGTAATTCTCCACGATGCTTGGCGCATGGTAGGTGCCCAATAAATGCCTGACAAACTGACTAAGATTGACCAACTAGTAGTTAGACTCCTAGCAGCCTCAGTCATAGGGAACCCAGAAACAAGCAAACAGACCCCTAGGTAGGCATCTTTTTTTGAGTGATTCACTAGTGAGGACGCATCCCCCAAATCCACATACTCTTCTCAGTTTGGATCTGTTTAGTGAACTTTTATTGAGAGCTTAATGCGGTAGGACTGGGACACAGAGGTGAAAAAGATGCAGTCCCGACATTTGAGGCACTTAAAGTCATTTAAAGGCACATCAGTGGATAATTTCAATACAATGCGGTATATTCTAAGATACAGGGGCTTAACCAGTAGGTACTGTGGGAGTCTGGTAGAGAGACACCAACCCAGCCTTTGCTAGGAGGTCTGAGCACGGTTGGAAGATGTGATGCCTGAGTTGAGCGTCAAGAACAACCAGAAGTTGGTCCTGTGAATGGGCAGTGAAGGAGTAAGGGAGTAGAAAGGGTCCTCTGAGAAGAGGAACAACATAAACTAACCTATAGAAGCAAGTCTTGGCAAGTTTTGGGAGGGGAATTAGGTGTGATCTGATGTTGCTGGGACTGGGAATGATGGGAGGGGAGTCTGTAGAGATGAGAGGCCAAGTCATGGGGGATCTGCAAGGAGTAGGGGACTCTGCATGGGGAGGGCCCTGAAGGGTAAGGCAGCCTAATTTGTGTCTTGCTGCAGCGTGAAGCGTGCATTTAAAGAACAGAGGCCAGATGAGAGACTAGCATCACACTCAAGGGAAGAGGTGCTCTTGATAAGGGAAGTAGGAAAGGTACAGAGGCAAGAAATGGAGCAGGATGTCCCAGAACAGACTGAACTACAAATGGAAACCCTCTGAGCAAGGGAGAGCCCACGGGTGGTTGGGTGCCTTTGAAACATCCTAGAATAAAGCACATTTGGCAAGAGTAGAAACGGAGGTGCCGCCCTTCTCTTCCCAACTGCAGCTCTGTTCCGTTCTGAGGTGGGGAGGGGCTTGCTCTCATGCCTGTGTGACCTCAGCCTGCACATTCAAGACCCACCCACACCCCTCCAACCAGAAGGAAGAGGGCTGGAGAAGGGCCAGAGCAGGGTCCTCTAAAAGAAATCCTGGTGGGCTAGGTCTGAAGGTAGTAATGTCAGGGATTGGGATGGAGAGAAAGGCTGTGAGTCAGGGCCTTGATCTTCAGTGTGTGTGTGTGTGTGTGTGTGTGTGTGTGTGTGTGTGTGTGTGTGAAGGCGACTGGCAGCAATAGCAAAAAGGTAAAGAGGAAGATCCATCCTTGGTCCAACTCTATTATCCTGGAATGTATGGATACTGCTCTAGCAGATTGGGTTTCTCATTTTTCCCTTGTAATCTTTAGTTCCTGCAGAGTTTAAAGACAAGCAAGCAGAGTGGGAAATGTTGGGAGGTGTCACATGAAGAAGTGGTAGCTGGCAGCAGGAAAAAAAAAAAGACAAAAGAGTCCCCGAATGGAAAAAACCACATTAGTTGGGGGTCATTTAGTGCCAGCACAGATAGCCCTACATGCCTCAAAGGCTCCTTGGGACAACGATGAATGTGCTTTCAGAAGTTTCCATTTTTGGGAAAAAGCATTTGCTTTCAGTTGTCTAAAAAAAAAATCATTAATTTAGAGCTCCTCCTTCTCCAACAATTCAGAATAAGTTGGGTACCACAGCCCGAGTTCCCATTTAATCTGAGACTTCCCACTGCTTCTCCTCTACATCTGAACGACCTGATCCAGTTTCACTGTTGCTCTCCCTCCTCCTCTCGCTCCTGATCTGCCTGCCCCTGCAGAGCTGCCCTGCAGGGAGGGCCCATTGCCTGGTCAGGCAGCGTAAAGTCAGCTCCATAATGGAAGCCTGGAAATGAAGTGACAATTCTGCTGTTATGCCCTAATTCACAGCCACATGATTAAATTGTTCGTTATAACCTCCGATGGGACTTTTAATTCTCTCACAACAGCTGGCAAACGGGAGGAACAGATGTGCCCAACCCTGGAGCTGCTTCAGCAGGAGCAGGGAAGGAGGAGAGGAAAATGGAGTCGATAAATAAGGTCCAGTGGTCCCCCTTCTCCCCAGCTCTCAACCCCGGGGAGGCTTGGTGCAACTCGCCAAGAGGGCCTGGATCTCTGGGCTTTCTTCTGAACAAAGAGGCGTGGGTGGATCATCCTGGCAATCCAGCCGCTGTTCATGGTACAGCTCTTCTGGATGGTGGTTTTCAGTGGCAAACAGCTGCCTTACAATCGTGAACAAGTTGGGGCCATCTTGTGTGTGTGCATTTTGTGCTTACATCTCCCCGACACTCATCTGCAGAATCAGCAGCCCAATATCCGGGGCCAGTCCTGTTCTGAATAGGTGGGTGAGATGCGATGAAGAAGAAGGAAGAAAGAAGAAAGAAGAAAGGAGAAAGGAGAAAGAAAGAAGGAAGAAGGAAGAAGGAAGAAGGAAGAAGACAATGATGGTGGTGGTGGTGGTGGTAGGAGGAGAGCTAACATGTTTCACAACCCTGCTGCTCTGTAATTCCAGTGCTTGAAAACAATCATGCCATGTCATGGCCATGACTATTCTGTGAGGTAGGAATTACTAAACCCTGTTAGAGATAGGAAGCTGGACTGGTATTATCTCACTTTCCTGAGATCACAATAATGAGGAGTCATGGAGCACACCTCCATCATTTGCTGGACCAAGTCCTCTCACCCAGGAGTGGGGATCCATGGCTGCTGCTGCTGCTGCTATGGGTGGAGGGGGTGTCCCCAGAGCCACACTGGGGGCTGGGCTAGAGGTGGCAGTCCTCCACTCCAAGCTGTCTGAGCTGGTACGTGGCCTTCTGCCCTGACACCTGGTTCTCGGGCTGCTGATGTGCCCGCCAGAACCTAGAAACCTCTGGGTGGACCTCCTGAGTTGGGAAGGGACTATGGCTATTGGGGTCAGGATGAGCTATGTGGCCATCACCCAGTCATACTTGCTGTGTGCTAAGGAGTCCTGGATCTGGTTCCCCTAAACCCCGGGGTCATCAGCCCATTGGAAGCCTGAACTCCTCTCTTGACCCATGTTTAGCCATGAGCTCCCCATGAATTATTTTAAACTTCCTAACACCCAGGAATCAACCTCCATCTGCTCAAACCAGAAAGAGTGGTCACCTACACCTACAACTAAGCACTGGGATTATTACAAATTCAGATTCTGAAATCACCTCCATTGTTTTCCTTGTGCGGAGAAATAAGAAAAACACATAAAAATGATCTGTAATCCCACAAGATGGAGGTAATTGCTGTAATATTTTTGCATGTTTGCTTCTGGGCTTTGAATTCTACCTACTTTGGATATAGTCAGAATGACACTTTATAATATTCTGTGCCAGTTTTGCTCACGTAACATGGATTATAAACATGTCCCAGAGGCTTTGTCCATGAAACCTTTCGTTCCCTAGCTCAAATCAAGTTTTTCTCTATCTACTCTTCTTTTAAAACCACATCCACTATTTTTTAAACCACATTATTATAATCAACATACAGAAAGCATTTAATTTCTACAGCTCGATGACTTTTGAGATAAGCATATATCTGTGAAACCATCACCACACTCTATGCCATATACACATCCATCATCTCCAAAAGATTCATCCACACTATTTCTCCTCCTCCTCCTCCTCCTCCTTTTCCTCCTCCTCCTCCTCCATATTATTTTATAAGAACACTTACTGTAAGATCCATCACCTTATCCAAGTTCTAGGAAAACAGCAAGGCATTATTAATTCTAGGCACTAAATCTCTAGGATTTACTCATCTTGAATAAGATGCTATACCTTTTGACTAATATCTCCCATTTCCCCTCATCCCAGGCCCTGGCAACCACCAGTCCGTTCTCTTCTTCTATGAGTTTGACCTCATCTAAATGGTATTATGAAGTATTTGTCCTCCCAGGTCTGACTTATTTCACTTAGCAATATGTCCTCCTGGTTCATTCATGTTGTTGCAAATGGCGGATTTTTATTCTTTTTAAAGCAGAATGACATTCAATTGTGTGTATGTACCACATTTTCTTTATCTATTTATTCACATTTAGGCGGCTTTCATGACTTGACTATTGCAAGCAATACTTCAATGAACATGAGAGCGCAGATATCTCTTTGAGATACTGATTTCAATTCCTTTTAATATGTGCCCAGAAGTGGAATTGCTGGGTCAAATGGTAGCTCTAGTTTTAATTTTTTGTTTGTCTTTGGAATCAGGGTAATGGCCTCACAAATGAGTTCAAAAGTGTTCCTTCTTTTATTTATTTTTAAACAGCTGTAGAAGGATTGGTATTAATTCTTCTTTAAATGTTTGGTAGAATTCACTTGTGAAGATAACTGGTCCTGGGCACACATTTTAAGTTGCTGATGTCACACTTTACATCTTTTCTATTGTGCATCCACTCATTAACACATTTTTGTAGTTATAGTTATTCACAGATTTTTGTTGTAAAGTTATTCTTAATAATTCATTCTTTAAACTATTACACCATGTTTAATAGTGATTCATGTACCACTATTTCAGTATTACATTATTCTGTATCTGTCTATATATTTACCTTATCCAGTGACATTTATACTTTTATATGCTTTTGTATCCATTCATTTCCATTTGAAGCACTACTTGTAAAGTTAGGGGTCACAAACTCTCTCAATTTTTGTTTGTCTGGGAAAGTCTTTATCTCTCTCTTTTTTTTTAAAGTACAGTTTTGCCAGGTATAGCATTCTGGGTTGGTAGGGCTTTTTTCAAGCACTTTATATCATCCTACTATCTCCTGACCTTTAAGGTTTCAGCTGAAAAATCTGCTGAATATTATATGGGGTTCACTTGTATGTGATATGTCACCTTCCTATTGCTATTTTCAAAGTTCTCTCTTTGTTTTTGACTTTTGACAATTTCATTGTAATGTGTCTCACCATAGATACCTTTTCATCCTATTTTGGGTCTTTGGGGCTTCACAAACCTTGGAAGTCTTCAGCTGTTTTTTTAAATAAGCTTTTATCCCTTTTCTCTTCTCTTTCTGGAACTCCCATTATGTCATATTGCTTTTCTTGACGATGTCTCCTTGTTGCAGAATTTACCAGGCAACTGGAAAACACACAGCAGGTATTCAGAAGATTCAGGAAAAACCCTTTATTCACAGCAGCGCTGCTGGCTCAGGGGATTCAAAGATCCAAAGCCTGAACACCTAACACAATGATATTACTCCTTATGTATTCCTCAGTGCTTTGTTTCCTAACTTCCGGGCTTTTGTGGCAGGCTTTCACAGCCCTACCTAAGTCAGTTAGAATGGGGAAGTAAGATTATACCTAAAGGCCTGGCCAGGGTGGGTGGCGCCAGTGACCTCCCCTCTGGCTAAGTTGTTAATTCTTGGTTTATGGCCCTTGTACACTGGGAGTATTTAGGAAAACAGATTATTACCTAAGAAAGGGACAGTGGCTTGGAGACAGGCATTTCTGTGAAAGCAGCTCTCCAGATACCAACACCATTTCTTTTTAAAAATATATATATATTTTATTGATTTTTACAGAGAGGAAGGGAGAGGGATAGAGAGTTAGAAACATCGATCAGCTGCCTCCTGTACATTCCCCACTGGGTATGTGCCCGCAACCAAGGTACATGCCCTTGACAAGAATCGAACCTGGGACCCTTGAGTCTGCAGGCCAACGCTCTATCCACTGAGCCAAACCAGTTAGGGCCCAACACCATTTCTTTACACTGAAGGCACCGAGTAACTATCTAATGCTTTTCGCCATTTCATACCAGTAGGAATTCTGTCTCTCACTCGTCTTTCCTGGTTTGGGTCTGTCTAGAGCTTTGCTAATAAGGAAGAAGCTTTTCCAAAATATTGGACACCGGATATAGAACTTTCAGAAAATCATGGCAGCACAATTTTCAATCTGTCTGAATCCCCTAAACACACACACACACACACACACACACACACACACACACCAAAACAGTGCAGCTAGACTAGATAGAAAAACTGAAAACTCATGGGCAACATTTAAATAAAAACTAGGTGACAAGGTATCCCCACCCACCTCAAAATCAAGCAGATGGAGACAAATCACCAATGGTCACCAAACCGGCCTGCTGGGAGGGTCTGATAGGAGAAAGAAGAAAGCAGCAGCTGGGAGGGTCTGATAAACCCAAGAATAAATAGCCAACAGACACACACTGGAAAGCACACTGGCCAACTTGAGATGGTAGCTGAAACTGGGAGGGTGTGGACTTTTGCAATCCCAGGTCAATGAAAGCAGCCCATGTTATGAATGACTGAAGAGGCTGGATCCTCCTAGCCCTTTGAACTCTCAAATTTAATTCAGAGCTCCCTCCTAGGACAGAGTCACACAGTTAGAAGAAACTTACGGGAACAGAGGCCAATTAATCAGGACATAGACAATAAGAAAAGGATGGAAGAAAAAGTCCAGTCCAATGTGGAAAGAACAGAGCCAGCAGTGTCAGAAAACAAGCTCATGGATTTATTAGCACTACACAACAACAGAAGAGGGAGCTCTGAGCAGTTGCAAAAGCTTTCCTGAATCTATTTCCTGCCTCAGTCCACATGCCTAGGAAAACTGAAGTCACATAAAAGTAAGCAGCAGCCAAAGACCGTACAAAGTTACTACTTAAAAATAGGATCCAATGAGAATAACATCCCTACAAATAATAAAAACACCAGAAAGATGTGTCCACAAAAACAGTTCAAAATTGTAACTTATTACTTCAGAATGAACCAAAAGACATGAAGGAAATAATTTGAGACTTGAAAGAACAACAAAAGTCAGAAATAGAAAAACTCAGAAATAAGCTGACAGAACTCAGGAAAAATGTAAAAATAAGAGAAAAATATATTTCAAAAACAAAGACTAAACCATAAGGAACAACGAGTAAAAATACAATAGATAATGTCTTAAAAATAGAAGTAACAAGAGGAACATTTTAAAAACAAAAAAGGAAGAATGAAATAAAAATAATTCAAGAAAAAAGAATAAATCTTGAAGCTAGGCAAAGAAAATTCAACGTATGATAATAGAAATTCCTAAAGATGAAAATTAAAGCAGGAGAACAGAAAAAAATACATGTCTAATTCAATAAAACATTCCTGACAAAACATTGAAATCACGTATTGAAAGAGCACAGCACTCCTCTGTGTTCAGGCCACAGTACAGTAACAGGGACTGGATTTACTCTCCAATATGAAACCCCCCAAAATGGGAAAATATAAGAAACAATGGAGGACAATGAGTGATCCCTGAGACCTGGGAAACAACTGAGGTGAGACTTGTGATTGGCCCAACTTGTCTGGTGAGCATTTCCAGGTTTTGGTGCAGGAAAGTGAAACCCAGGAGGTTCCTAACAGGTTCTTCAAGTCAAGGAGACAAAGCTATGAGTCCAGGAAGATCAAAAGGAGCTAGAGTTGACATGACAGATTACTGAGAAGAGAGCTGCATGGACAAAGAACTCCAGAAATCTGAAGAGGGTCCTCTTAGGATATTCAGCAGAGTACTGATCAGTACTCCCCAAGACTGGAGAAAGAATTATCAAAAAGGATTAGAGGGAATAGTACATGATGCTCACAGAGGCCTGGGAATAATCCGCAAGGAGAGTAATCAGTCAGCAGGCACCAACCCAGAACTGACACAGATGAAAGAATTAACAAAGACATTAATAGTTTTTTAAATGTGTTCTATATAGTTAAAAAGTTCAAGAAAATAAGAGAGATTTCTATTGAATTTCTAGAGATGAAAATTATAATGTTCAAGACTATAGGAACTATCTAAAATGAAATAGAGAGAAAAAACACTTTTTAAAAGTTAACAGAGCATCAGCAAGCTCTGGGTCTATTGCAATAGCCCTTAATAAACATGGAATTGGAATCCATGAAGGAAAGAAGAGGGAGAGGGTCTGAAAAAATATTTGAAAAAGTAATGCCTAATTGCCCCCCAAATTTGATGAAAACTATAAAGTCACAGATCCAAAAGCTCATTGAACCCCAAGTACAAGAAACATAAAAAATTACATGAATGCACACAAAAATCAAATTGCTCAAAACCACTGATAGAAAATCATAAAATCACCCAGAGATAAAAGATACTTAACATAGAGGAACAAGATAAGAATGACAGCAGATTCCTATTTGGGAGCAATGCAAGTGAGAAGGTCATATCAATTTAGAATTCTACATTCACCAAAAAATATATTTTTTTAAAAAGTGTGAAATAAAAACTTTTTCAGACATAAAAAGTTGAAAGAATTCATCACCAGCAGACCTGTATTATAAGAAATGTTATAAAAAATCTGGAGTGGCTCAGTTGGTTGAGCATGATCTCGTTCACTGAAAGGTCACTGGGTTTGATTCCTGGTCAGGGCACATATCCAGGTTACAGGTAATATCCCCTGTCAGGGTGTGTGCAGGAGGAAACTGATCAATATTTCTCTCTCACATCAATGTTTCTCTCTCTCTCTCTCTCTCTCTCTCTCTCTCTCCCCCCTCCTCTCATTCTCTCTCAAATCAATTGAAATATATTAAAAAAAGAAAATCTTAGGCAGAAGAAAAATGATACCAGATAGAAATATGGCTCCACACAAAAGAATAAAGAACACTGAAAATGGTAAGTACACATGTATATGTATAAACTTTTTATTATTATTTAAATCTCTTTAAAGTATAATTGTCTGTTTAAACAAAATAATATGTCAACAATAGGACAAAGGCCAGAAAGGGAGGATAGAAATAGGGTTTTATAATATGCATAAAATGCTATATAAACCCAAAAGCAACAACCAAATAATAGAGTTATAGTTAATAAGTCAACAAGAGAGTAAAATAGAATCATAAAAATATTCAATTAATCTAAAAGAAGACAGAAGTAGAGAAAACTGGAATAAAATACAGATGGGACAAATAGAAAACAAAATGATGGATTTAAACTTACTCATATCCATAATCACATTAAATGTAAATGGTTTAAATGCCTCAATTAAAAGGCAGAGATTATCAGAATGGATAAAAAGGCAAATAGGTTAAAAGCAAAAGGATGGAAAAAATATATCATACTAATAGTAATAATAAAAAAAGTTGGACTTCTGTGTATTGAAGGACACAAATAATAGAGTGAAGAGGCAACCTACAGAATAGGGGGAGATATTTGCAAATCATATATCTGATAAGGAGTTAACACAGAATATATAATGATCTCGCACAATTCAAACTCCTACAACTCAAACAAAAAACAAACTATATGATTAAAAAAATGAATAAAGGACTTGAATAGACATTTCTCCAAAGAATATATACAAATGGCAGATAAATACATGAAAAGATACTCAACATTACTAATAATTAGGAAATGCAAATCAAAATCATGAGATACCATCTTAGGTGGCTAATCCTTTATAATAAGAGGCTAATATGCAAATTGATCAGGAGTAAGATGTGCACTGACCACGAGAGGGCGGGGCAGAACGTGGTGGGCATCGGTGATGCAGTGCTGGCAGCAGCGGCAGTGGAGGTGCTGCCAGCCCCGATGGGCCCCAACGAGAGCGGGACTGCGGTGTGATGGTGGAGCAGATGAGCAGCTGGTGCCAGGCCAAGGCAGGGGTGAGCGGGGGCCCTGATCGCCCCACCAGTCGCCCCAAAGACATAGACCAGCGGTGGTGGCAGGGGGCAGGGCCGGTGAGCGGGTGGCGCCAGGCCATGGCGGGTGTGAGCGGGGACCCTGATTGCCCCACCGGTCACCCCACAGATCAGCCCTGATCACCAGCCAAGCCTAGGGACCCTACCCATGCACAAATTTCGTGCACTGGGCCTCTAGTATTAAAACAACAAAAAAATAATGTGTTGGCAAAGATGTGGAAAAACTAGAACCCTTCCTGTACACTTCTGGTGGGAATGTAAAATGGTGCAGAGGCTATGGAAAACTAGTATGGCAGTTCCTCAAAAAATTAAACATAGAATTACCATGTGATTCAGTAATCCATGTTTATAACAGAGTTATTTACAATAGCCAGAAGATGGAAGCAACCCAAGTGTCCACTGGTGGATTAACAGATAAAATCTTTTGTATAAACACAGCTTTAAATAGGAAGGACATCCTTACATATGACACAACATGGATGAACGTTGAGGATATTATGATAAATGAAATAAGACAGTCATAAAAAGACAAATATGGTTCGATTCCACTTATCTGAGTATCTAGAGCAGTTAAATTAATAGAGAAAGAAAGTAGAACGGTAGTTGCCAAGTGCCTGGGGAAGGGAAGAATGGGGAGTTTGTTAAATGGGAATAAAGTTTCAGTTTTGCAAGATGAAAAGAGCTTTGGTTGCATAACAATGTGTATGTACTTAACACTGCCGAACTGTACAATTAAACACAGCGAAGGTGGTACATTTCATATTATGTATATTTTTCCACAATTAAATATAACAAAAAGAAAGCTAGAAGTGGTATATTAATGTCACACAAAGTAGATTCCAAGGCAAGTAATATTACCAGAAACGAAAAGGCTATTTTAGAATACTAATAAAGTAGTCAATTCAACAGGAGGAACAAGTGCACCATGCACTTGGGACTATAGAACTGAATGACCAACTCCACAATATGGTTTAATAAAGTCACAGGATTTTCAGAAAAAGGAAAGTTATATTTTGGGCATCTAGAGAAAACGAGCATGTGGCATAGAAGAGAAAAATAAATAAATCAGCATCAAACTCTGACAGTGACATTTTATGCCAGGAGAAAGTGAAGTCACATGTTTAAGATACTCAAGGAAAGAAGATGCAAGCCAAAGATTTGTATTCAGCAAAACCGACTTCCAAGTGTAAGGGGTACAGGCATACTCTTATCAACATGCAACAACTTAGGGAAACTGGTCCCATACGCCCTCCCTAAGAAGTTCACTAGAGAATAAACTTTGAACAATCAAAATGGCTAGCGAGGCATTGTGGGGAGCACTAAATATATCATTACTTGTCACACTAAGACTAAATGAAGGCTAACGGGGAGAGCCAAGTATCTAATAGTTCTGTGCTCTAAAAATGTAGACGTCGTACAACTAATTTTTGAAGGGAGGAGGGATGAAGAGATCATCTACAGAATCTTTTAATGCTATTGGTCATCATAATGATAGAACTGGTATTGTTATTCTGAGACTGCTGTGTATGCAATTTGGGATAAAACAAAAATGAGTAGTTGTGGGACATTCTAATTCTATCATCCCCTGTGCCCTTGAGAATAGGCCTCAGCATGGATAAAAGAAAATACAGATGTGAGAGGTCAGTAAAAGCTCTGTGATCCTAAGGACATTACCAAATGGCTACCCAGCTTGCTAAACATCTCCACCATAAAGTGGCTGGAATAGTATCAGGTGTTACCTTTTCCATGAGCCGCAGTATTTGAACAGGAAACTTTCAGACACTCGGTGCCCTTGACCTAGTGATTATCTTCTGTGGTGGACACTCGTATTTTTCTGTACAACATTCGTTCTCGCTTGCCACCCAAGTGCTGATTTTATGCTAGTGGAATCAAGTGCCTAGCATTCTCTCTCTTTCCCTCCCTCCCCACCTGTGTTATTTTTTTGCATTTATTTATCTCTATGTCTGACACATTCTTTTTGCCCTGCATTTCAACGTTGTAAGTTTCTCCACGCATATGGCAGAAAATGTCTTTGTGAGAGCTTCCAAAATGACATGCACCATAGCAAGACTAGCTATTTCTGAGCTACAATTCTGAATTTCTGGGACAGAGAATCCTATTGGCTCAGCTTTGGGTAGGCGCATTTCTTTGATCCAATCAATTGGATCTAGGGGGAGCTGTACAGTACCAACATGACAGCAACTGCTGGAGCCACCCCTACACCCCTGTGAGTAGGTAGTTGGGTGTAGCACTCGGAAAAGAAGGGCAGGGACTTTGCCAGGTACTGCAAGAGGTATCACTACAAGCCTAACTGCAGCGGATCCATTCTGGCTTTCCAAAGCTATCCTCCCAGGACTGTGATCTTGTTGCAGCCAGGGCCAAGAAGGGCGGTGGGTTAGTATAGACACTGCAGCAGGACCTCCACAGTTAGGTAGGCATGCCGGATGGAATATCCATCAAAGCCAATCACCAAGTCATTCCAGCTCCCTGTCTTCTGGGCAGGTAGGATTTCACTCCTGGCACTCCCTGGGGTTGGATGGCACCATGTGACAAATTCTGGCCAATGCGCTATGAGCATTTAATTACCTGTGAAAGGTTTTCCGAGGTGGTCCTTTCCCTCTGCCACGAGCACTGACAACGTTCCAGATAGTGGCTGTTACATTAGTTGTATCCTGGTGTGAATATTACAATGCAGTGGTCGTGTGATGGGCATGTAATCTAAGCAGAAATAAGTCGTGGAGATTCGGGGCTGTTTGTTAGTGCAGCACACCTACACTACCATGGCTGATACCGTGTGAACTGGGCTGGAATCAGTAACATTTCTGGAAAAAGGCACTTGAAGTCTCTAACTCACAGCACCGAACCGAGTCTGCCACACAGACCCTTCTCCCCTCCTCTGTTCTGGGGATCCTTTATCCTTACCTCAGGAAGAAAAGTGCTATTTCCTAGTACTTAGTGATACCACCAAGAAATAATACCATAGAGGGCTTCTTGCTTGGAAGGGGTGATGCCCAGGGGTGTGCATACATGGTTAGGGGAGGTTGGCACTCACTTCAAGACTCAAAAAGAGCTGCCCCTTTGTTGAAACTCAACGCAGCCTGGTTTTTAGAAGGACAGGGCCCCAGGCAGGGGACGCAGCATGATCTCCTGCTCTCAGGTAAGGCTCCTGATGCTGCCCTCCTTCCTGCAGAATCCTGGGAGAGAGGCTGAGGAGCCTGGGCAGCCAGGCTGAGCGCCATGGGTGCTCAGGCACACATGCAGATCCCGAATGTGGGAATGCGATGTGATGATTTTATGAAATATAAAAGTCAAATGAATTTTTTATGAAGAAGTTATCTTCCCAAGATGCAATAATGGAAAATTCCTTTCAAGAACTGGTGTTTAGACCTCACAAAAATGCGCAGCAAATTGCATTGTGATTTATTTGTCAATGTTTTTATAGGTTAGGCGTTACTTTCTACCCCACAGCTGGAGTCAATTTTTAATATTTAAAAGTGGAAAGAAAGCAAAACCTAAACACATGCAGAGCTGTCTGTTTTAGATTGAGCTTTTCCCAAACAGTGCTGTTTAGAACTGAACCCTGAGCATGGTCGGTCAGCGGCCAGCTGGCACTCACTTCCCTGCAACATAGAATTAAAATATCTGGGACTGGGCAGATTACATATAAGACCTCCTAAACTGTAGTTGGTGGGTCTGGTATTTATAATCGCTTTCAAATGCATGTAGCCTGTCTGCCCTCTCGATTGAAGAAGGAAAAAGTCTTTGTGCTTTTTATCCTGGGCTTCCCTTCATGCTCCAAGCTAAAGGTGCCGCGAACATAATTTTCAAGGCCAGTGGTTTCTGGCCCCTTCGATGGCTGGGTTAGCAGGGATCCCACAAGACGGTCTCCTGGGTGATTTCCAGCACACCGACCAATGGTAGCGAGGCAGCCAGGCCCCTCTAGGCTTCCTTGGAGTCTAGTCTGGGAACTACCCAGGACCCATCTTCCTGGGGCTCCAGGTAAAACCACCCTGCTGGCCTTGAAGGTGGGCTTTCATGGCCAGGATTCAGATCACACAAGGGCTCTAGCCTTGAAGCTGAATTCCATTCATCATCCCCTCAGGCCACGTCTCAAATGGGAGCCGCATTACATCTGGTGACAAAGGGTTCACAAAGCAAAACGGGGTCTGTGCCTTTGGGAGCACCACCGCATGGTGTTCCCAGCACCGCGGCCTTCGTACCTCAGTGCCGGGCACATCCTACTTCATGCTCAGTTGCAGCCCCCATGGTTGAAGCCTTCGGGCTGGCACCGGCTGCCGCTCTGGCTGCCATGTGTGTGCTTCCCAACAAAGGATCTTGTAACACACAACATCTGGAGGCAGGAAAAACAGCCCCAAGTGTGACAGGCGCGGTCCCTCTGGGAAGGGTGGCTGCCCTTCCGATGGAGGGGATGGTCCTCTTTGCCCTCTCTTTCCTGCTCCCTCCGGATCGTCCTGAAGCCAAGGCCCACAGGAGGAGCTGACCCATTTCCAAATGTGTGCATCGGTCCAGCTGAATCAACCAGAGGGGGGCCCTGAGGCTGCTGACAGCACCCCCCGGTCGGGCTGTGAGAAGCATCAACCGCCTCACAGAGATGAGCTTGGGGTCACAAGGAGCCACAGCAACCATGGAACTGTCAGAGGTGCAAGCATTTCGGGCTCAGCGTCAGCTCCAGGGCCTTTCCCCGGGAACCATGCTCAGGGGCTTCAGCAGGAACACCAGCATCAAGAGAACCCCTTCAACAAACCCCCCGACTCACAGCATCAACAAATGAAGGGGTGAGGGAGGGTAGTGGTGATTACCCATCTCAAAAGGATTTCTCGCCTCACAAATAGCATTTCCCCTGGGTTTCCTTTTAAAAGTGCACCCCCCAAGAACACTCACCATGTGATTTGATTTAATGCACGAATCTCCCGGAACGCACCCAATGCATCCAGGGAGATACACAGGCTTTTAGGGCTCAGGCACAGAAGCCCAGCCGGCCAGGAGGGGGAGCTCTTCCCCTGGTTCAGACAGCCATCGCACGTCTCCAAATCACCCCCACTTTACCCAATCAATGAAAATATGCGGGGCTGAAAGAGTGAAGAGTCAGGGCTGAACCCCACTGTCCAAAAGAGCACAGACAAACCATGGGTTGGTGTGTTACCCTGAGAGCAGAGGTGGCCACTGAAGGCTCCTCAGAGATGATGGGGTTGTACTGAGTCATTCTGTCTTTTTTGCCCAATGCATGTCTCTGATGGCTTTGGGGAGCCCATCTTCAGGGATGGCGTCCCTGCATTTTCAACCACTCTGAGAATGCATTACACTCAGTGACGACATAGAAACCAAATCCTTTTTAGGGGCCAGGGCTGGTTCAGGGTTGGGGGTGTTTTCTCAGGAGGTGTACAGCTTTGTTTTATTGGGGGCCAGGGGACAGAGAGGCAAAGTTTAGGGGAATGGGAGGGAGGTGGAGTTAGAAGTGTTATTGTTTTATGCTCCAGTAAAGCTCCAAACCTTGAAGCAGGCAACTTGGCACCGAAAACGGTGCTGTTTGAAAGCTGATGGGCGAGGCATTCTGAGAAGTGGGCTGTGGAGATAAGGATCGGGAGGAAACTGCCCCGTTTGAAGTTCGCCTGCAGCCGGGAAACCAAGGAGGCGGGCCGTCTGTGAGCTGGACTGCAGTGCGCACACGCATGTGCTGGGAATCCAAGCCCCATCCAGGGACAAACATCTCCGGAGTAAATGAAGGGTGACTTTTCTGGAAAAAAATAAAGAAAGAAAGAAAAGGAGCTGGGGAGATGGTATTTCCTTCCTGTGTTGGGGACCAAGTCACGGTGTTCTTGGGAAGAGAGGTGAGCTCCCAGGGCAGAGACTGGGCACCATCCCTGTATTCCTGCTGAAGACTGATAGGAAGAGCAAATGTCTTGACCTCAGAGAGCTCCGAAGGGCCGAGGAGCCCGAGGGGAAGTGATGAAAATGAGAAGCGAATGTTGTCTTGAATGAATACTTAACACGAGCAAGCGGCAGGCCATTGTGATGTCCGTCCAGAGCGACTGTACCGGGTTTCCTCCCTCTGGTCTTAATGCTGCCCATCTCTCCTCCCCCACCTCCTTTACCCGCCACAGAGCTGCCCCAGGAGCTTTCTAAGTTTGATCTGCTTAGAATCCTTCAGTGGCTCCCCACTGTTCCCAGGATAAAGCCCCGACTCTTTGATACAAGCGATGAGGCCCCCATGCCCTCTTCTCTGAGAATTTCTCTGAATCCCTTCTCTCGCCCTTTCTGCTCTGGGCATGAGGCGCCATGTTTGGAGCGACTCAGGAAAGGTAGGTCTGGGGCTTTGTAATGTGCCTGGGTCCTTTCCCCTTAATGCTGCCGAGACGTTGCCCATACTCCCGTGGTTGAAAGGCCCCCATGGATTGGGACCTAGGCCATCTGCCCCCCCGCCCCCCGCTTTGCTCCACCCCTCTATGGCTTTCACTCTGGACCTCTGAACATACCCAGGGCTCTCTTTGCACCCCTCCACTTCTGTTTTGTCCTCCAAAACTTGGCTTAGACATGATTTCATCAGGGAAGCCTTGCCTGGGCTCCAAGACTAGGAGGGGCACCCCGATGTCTATTTCCATGTCACCCTGGGCTTATTCCTCCTGTGCCATCTGCACACTGTGCCTCACTGCCTGCTGACCTGCCCATTGAACCCTCTTGACGGTGAACTCCACAGAGGCGGGACTTTTCCTGCTGTGTGCCCATCCTAAACCAGTGCCTGTCATACTGTAGCAGCCCAGGCAGGCCCTGCCTCCTGCCCACACTGCTAGGGCAGTGGCTTCGGAGATGCAGCATTTCCTTTTTAAACTAAGCGTGATAGGCCTGTCCGGTGTAGCTCAGTGGTTGAGCATCTACCTATGAACCAGGTGGTCATAGTTTGATTCCTGGTCAGGGTACATGCCTGGGTTGTAGGCTCAATCCCTAGTAGGAGGCGTGCAGGAGGCAGCCACTCAAAGATTCTCTCTCATCACTGATGTTTCTATCTCTCTCTCCCTTTCCCTTCCTCTCTGAAAAATAAACAACAACTTACTGACTTGGTGGACCTCCAGGGACTTCTCCATGCCCCAGTCTGCTCATCTCAGGGTTGCTGAGAGGGTTAGATTAGCTACTGAGGTGCTTAGAACAGTGCCTGCCAAAGGTAAGCATCCCAATAAAGGTTAGCTATAACTATGACCTTCGTAGGAAGAGTGGACAGACTTTAATATATGTTGGGTTACCTCAAAGTCATGAGAGTTCAAAATGCCCCCCTCCAGCTGCCCTGTTGCGGTGACGCTGATGAGCAACACGGCAGCGTATCTTGTGTAAATGGCGACTATTTCACTGGAACATTAGAAGTGTTGCCTGGCATGCTGGCTTCAGAAGAGACCTAGAAATGAAGTGGTTTTGCTGGTGTGGTCAGGCTGGAGTGAGCTGTGGGGACAGGCTTTCCGAATGTGGCCCTGGGAGTTCAGGAAAAGGAGCCATAGGGGAGTTTTGTTGCTTCTCAGCTCAAGCCAGTCCCAAGTCTGGGTGACCTCAGCGTAGCCAGTCCCCAAGGCTGGTGACCTCAGCGTAGCCAGTCCCCAAGGCGGGTGACCTCAGAGTAGCCAGTCCCCACGGTGGGTGACCTCAGTGTAGCCAGTCCCCACGGCTGGTGACCTCAGAGTAGCCAGTCCCCACGGCTGGTGACCTCAGAGTAGCCAGTCCCCACGGCGGGTGACCTCAGCGTAGCCAGTCCCCAAGGCTGGGTGACCTCAGCGTAGTCCCTGCTGCTGGCCCGAGTGCTCTGTAAACTGGAGCTGGCTTTGACAGGCTGCACGAGCTCCTCAGTGGAGCCAGTTGGGTTGGATTCTGGGTAGCAAATGGCCCCCTGGGGAGGTCTGTGTACACGTGTTCCTTTCTGCGGGGTGTTTGGAGGTTGGCTGACCCAGGAGATGTACTTAGAAGACAGTGGAGGAATGTGGCTTGAAGGGAATCCACAGCCCATTCAACAGTCAACGGGCACGTTCTGGGAGAACACTGACGTGGATGAAGGTAACCCAGTGGGAAGGTGGGAGGGAAAGCACCAGATTGGGATTGGCACTGGGACGGGCACTGACAAGACTGCTGACAGACTGGATGGGGTCAAGGGGAGAGAATGGCTCCAAGGCTTTTTTTTTTTTTTGCAGCAAATGGGTGGCTTTGCAGGCTGAGTTAGGTGGCTGTGATAGTCCCACAGGTTCCTCCTCCCATCATCCTACTCATCAAAGCTCCCCTCCCCACAGGTCAGCACAGACTCACTGTCCTTTAGAGCAGCGGTCACCAACCTTTTGGACCTCATGGACCACCAGTCCACGGACCACCGATTGGCGACCGCTGCTTTAGAGAGTCCAAGGCAGCGGGTCTCAACCTGTGGGTCGCGACCCCTTTGGCAGTCGAACGACCCTTTCACAGGGGTCGCCTAAGACCATCCTGCATATCAGATATTTACAATACAATTCATAACAGTAGCAACATTACAGTTATGAAGTAGCAACGAAAATAATTTTATGGTTGGGTCACAACATGAGGAACTGTATTTAAAGGGCCAGAAGGTTGAGAACCACTGGTCCAGGGTGAAGGGGCAAGCACTTGGGGGCACCTTTCCCTGGAGTTGACGGTGATGAACAACAGAGCAGCACCTCTTGGGCATCTAGCTGACCGGCGGGTGGGCTGATGGGAAGACGTCCATCTCTTTCCCGATCTGGGGCAGAGGCCCCTTCTGGGCACGAGCACCGTCCCCCTGCCTCCCACCGTGTTCTGCGGCGGAGCTTTAGAAACTGGGGTGCGGAGGAAGGAGCGTGATGCTTCCCCTGAATCACCATCACAGAGTCACGGCCCAGCGCAGGGCTGCACGGAGAGGATGCCCCCTTCACGTTCTCAGCTGCACTTCTGTCCTGTGTCTGCTCCCTCCGCCAGCACCTCGACAACCAAGAAGGAGACGCTGCAGGTCTAATTTGCAAAAGAATCTTTTCAGATGTTAAGACCTAGCTCTCTGTTTCTAGAAAGCTCCCACGTGATCATTATGTCTCCGTCTCTCTCTCACACACACACACCATTTTATTTACAGCCCAGGAAACGTCCATACGTTCTGAATATATACTCCACCCTCCCCACAAACCACTGCAACATTCTAAAAAAAAATACCCCTGCTT
>NW_005871342.1:1346077-1350563 GCF_000147115.1 Myotis lucifugus | reverse complement strand
GGTACAAAACAGCCTGGCCTGAGCAGTCCCCCAGCACTCTTCGCTCTGGGTCTCAATCAAGCCAAGCAGATCTTAGCTGAGAAGCCAGAAGCTGAGAAAAATCTTCTTAATGAGTTGGTAGGTGTCACTTTACTGAAGGGCCACTGGGGGAGGCAGCTGGGGATTCCTGAAGTATCTCCAGCCTCTGGAGTCTTGTAGGGGGGCAAGGACTATTTCCCCTGGGGCCTCTGGCAGCCTCAGACAGAGGGTGGCCTTGGCATTCTTACCTGCAGATTCTGGGCCCTTCTCCCTCCCACTCACCTGCTTTCCATCAGCTGCCTGCTTCCTGCCACATCTGTGCACTCGGCAACCATGGCTACCTATGAATTCCCACGTGAAGGAAACAGATGGGGATTTAGAGCCACTGGCTGCCAACTCCCTCTGGTCCCATCTCGAAGCTCCTGCCCCTGCCGTCTGCTCCCGCACTGGGACTAGTGAGGCCTGCTGGCTTCTTTTCCCAGGGGCTCAGCAGGAGCCAAATCCCAAGCCATATTCCCTTTCCTCTCTGGTGTCCACTCCCTTAACAGTGACCTCTCTCCAAAGGCAGTGGCCCAGGTCTCTTCTTCTGCTCTTCCTAACTAAACTGTGCCTATGACTAACTCCACGACTGGGATTCTTTCAGCTTAGGCTGGGTTGTCACCGTTTGCTCATACCCCCACCCCAGCTCTTCCCTATTCGAGCCCCGGGGGACCGAACCCTGTGGACTACATCTCCCAGAATCCTTTGTAACTGGCTTCCCATAGCCAAAGGAAGGCACTGGAAGGAGGAAAGATAAGTCGGGGTATTTCTTTCAGCTTCTCCCTACCCTCTCTTCCGTTTGGTGTTGTCTCTGGCTTTAGGTGAGGCTCTCCGTAGTTCGTTTTCACTGGGCCACAGTTACACTGTTCCTTCTCCCCCTCCCCTTAGCCTTAAGGGGTTAATGATTTCCCACTAATGCTTCAGCACCCTGTGTGTTCCCATAACCCTGCCCACACTCCTGTAATAGACTCTGAGCCTATTCTGTTTCCTGTTGTGACCATACTGATGCAAGAGTCTTCTGGTTTTTATTCCGAGTTTGACTCACCAAGCTTTTAAAATTATATGATTTTCCCACCAAGATTAGAATGGATGCTTTGCTTTTAATATTATGCCTACTAGGAGTTCTAGAACAGCTCTAGACAGGTTAAATTCCTTGATAAATCCATGAGCCACAGGAAGAAAAGACATTCTCTCAGAGACAGGATAAAAAGGTCCCCAGAGAATAGCAAGAAGTTTCTCCCATGACTGATGGGACTCCTGGCTCTCACTCCTTGATGAAAAGAAGTGTGAGAGATCCAGGCCCTGGAAGGAGAGAGGGAGGCAGAATGATCCCAGATCTGCTTATTTTTAACAGAAAAAAAACAACAACACAAAACCCTGAAAGAATCCATGTGCCGGCCACCGGAAATGAACAAATGCTTACTTTAAAAAATGTACTTCAGATCTTTATGAAAAGAAATAAAACATTAGAGTTAACATACCCCATGTCCTCACACCAGACCTGTTCTCCTCCCTCCGTTCCCAAAGTGACCACTATGATGAATTCCACATGTCCCTAGTCCTTGTCTTTACCTTTTAGTATACATTTGTGTATTAATAAACAATATGTAACATTGTTCCATGTTTTTAAACTTGGATGAAAAACAGTATCATCCCCCATATAATATTCGCCAACCTGCTTTTATACCTCAACATTGTCTGTCTAGCTTTAGCTCTATGGCTACATGTAGCTTGGATTCATGCATTCTGGTTGCTGTATAGTTTTCTATTATATGGATACTAGAGGCCCGATGCATGAAATTCGTGCAAGAATAGGCCTTCCTCCCCCAGGCTGCCGGCACCGGCTTCCCTCTGGCACCCAGGACCCGGACTTCCCTCACAGCCCCGGCTTCGTCTGGAAGGTCGTCCAGTCTAATTAGCATATTATGCTTTTATTATTATAGATGGACTCCCCATCTCCAATATCTCCCTTTTCAATGTTGCTCTGCACCCATCTACTAGACCTATCTTTAAAAGAATCAGTATTATCACCCAATTCATTGGGTGCCTACTGTGTGCTAGGCTGTATGCTAACTACCCATACATTAGTCATTTGTTCCTCACGGCTCTAAGAGGCAACCCCATTTTGCCAATCAGAAGGAGTAACTGAGGCTCAGAAATGGAGTAACTGGCTCGTGTGTCACAGCCAGGAAGAGACAAGGCTGGGGCTAGCACCGGGTCTGTTTGTTCCCGGTGTGTTCCCGGTGCTCTATGTCCATGGTCTGGCCTCCAGGACCTCCACAATCTGGTCCCCCTCTGATCTCAGGATGCTCCCGTCTGTGAAATGGGGACGTTAGCCCTTCTTTGCAGGACTGTCAGAGCATTGTGTGAGATTATAAATGTGAACGCCCTTGGCACAGTGCCTAACACATAATAGGTCCTCAATAAACACCAGCTACATTTGAATAAAAAGTATGCAACGGTTGCCAAAGGTTAAAAAAACAAACGAACGTTTATCCCGGCCCTCTTGTCCCCGCTTTTGCATTCTAGTGGGAGTCGGCAAGAGGGAGTGGGAGCGCGTGAGTAGGGGTAGCAATCATCTTTGGAGAGCTCCCCTTTCCACTCGGCTTCCTCTGGTTAGGGGCTCCCAGGAGCAGCAGGAAGGCTGACAAGGGGAAGCTGACAAGGGCAGGAAACCCTCAGAAATCTTACTTTACTCCGGCGGAGCCTCGGGGCTAAGGGTCCATAGCTGTTTTGGAGCTCTGCTCTTGCACAGCAAGCCTATCTGTTGAGTGACCATCATGACCCAGGTTTCTCATCTGCAGGCGCCCGGAGCCAAAGGGGAGCATCTTCCTTCCTCTCCCGGCTGCCTGGGCTTGGACCACAGCCAGCCATCCCTTTGGTGATTACCATGGCAACAAAGCAACTCTAGGGCCTCCCTCAGAGGAAGCAGGTGAAACAAGACAGCCTTTCCGGCCAGCTCTCTGGCTAATGGGAACCACATTGAGGAAGGACGTGGACTGGGCTTGAAAAGCCCAGTGCTAGCAAGCGGCTCCCTTTTAATGCTGGGGGATTATGGTCACTTGCAATTTTCTTGCTAATTGAAGTTTTTGTAGGAAAAGCAAACACATCTATACACATGCATGTCTTTCCACGCTGCCTCTATTTCAGGGGCGGTGGGCGGGCCACTCGGTTGCCGGCTTTCTTTGATGCCACCGCTGCTCACATCTGCACTGTGTCACCCCCAGCCCCGCCGCGGCCCGGGACACACTGCAGGTGTCAGAACAACAGGAGAGCAGCCGTGGGAGGACGGTGCCTCTCCCCCTGTTTAACTTGGAAATCCTGCCTGAGTCTTACAAGCAGCAATCTGCTGGGCCCTGAAAGAGTTGAAAGCTACACCAAGTGACTCCGAGAGAAACCCCAAAGGGGCCTCCCGTGGCCGGCGAGGGGTGTGGAGGCAGGTGCGCGCTGCCACCGGGTTCCTCGGAACATGACTGGTTTGGGAAGGGCGAGAGTTTTCCCTTAGACAGTTTCCACTATTCCCCCAAACCAAGTGGGGACCCCGGTCCCCATCATCTCTCCATGTGGTTGAGAGGAAAAAGGAACACTCGACGCCTGTTCAAAATCGCAGAGATCTGGCATCGCCCGGCTCTGTGTCCTGTTCAACGGCGTTTGGACGGCACAGCCCAGGGCTGCCCCCGCTTCCAGCCTCCGCCTCCCTCCTGGTCCCATCCCGTCTCCACCTTCAGACCCACCTGCGGGCCCAGCCCACACACGGGTTCCCCACCTTCACTCCTGATGCCGACAACCGTGAGCCCCACTTTCGCCAGAGTCACCCCCCCGAGGTGGAGGCCGCGCCCCCCGCCCGCCCGGCCTCTGCGGCCCCACACCTACCTCTCCCGGGGCTCCTGTCCCCCCGACGGGGTGGCTCCGAGGGCGCGGGCCCTTCCCGAGGTGGCGGGGCCGCAGCTGAGGGCGCTGAGCATCTTCAAGAGGCGCCTCCAGCGCGGGCCCTTCTCTCCCAGGACGTGCGGAGGCCTCCCCGGGTGAGGGCCGAACTCAGGGCCCGGCCGCCGCCCCGGCCTGGGAGAGGAGCCCGGCCCGGCCCTTGGGGAACCGCAGGCCCTGGTTCTGCCCCGCAGGCCCTGGGCTCCGTGACTTCCTGCAGAACCACTTCCGGGCAGGAGTGAAGCTCATCAAGAAGAGGGGCGACACCTGACCCCCCTCCGCAGGCTGCCGCCCCGGGCTGGGCTGGGCGAGCATCTCTCGGAAAGGCTCACCCTCCAGCACGACCAGGAGCCTGTGGAGCCCAGAGGCCTTTGGGGGGCCCCTCTGCACCCCAAAAGTGGGTTCTGATGTGGAGACTGATGTCACCACTCATGCACCAAGAGGGTATTAAAAACGTTTTACTTGCATGATGAGCTTTCTAGGGGGATCAGGCAGCTGCAGG
>NW_005871342.1:1308002-1338086 GCF_000147115.1 Myotis lucifugus | reverse complement strand
TGTGGAAGGACTGTGTGGGCCACGTACCTGGCTGAGCACTTCAGTAAATAGGCCCTCCCTGCCCCTTGGGTGCTGTCAGTCCTGGAGAACAAATCTTTCTTGCCCAAGGATTTTGTATACAATATGTGAAAACTATCAGCTAAACCAAACCCCAGGCTGCAGCTAAGCCTTCCCCCAGAATTTAGGAGCCAAAGAATAGCCCTCTACCTAACAGAGCCCCAGGATCTGCTATTAAGAAAAATAAATACCACGTAAACTGTGTTACTCTTGGAAGAAAGTAGAGGAAAACAAAAACAACATTCTTACTTGCCTGTATATACATAAAGGAACTCTGGAAGGGCGCATGAGCAACTAGTGACTGGATATCTCTGGAAGGGGGTGGGGGGCGGTAGGAATTAGGTAAATGGGGGTGGGGTGGGAGAAGACTTTATTACATACTTTACATTTTTTATTATTAAAATTATTATACAATAAAACGGACCCTTTTTGAGACCTTTTGCAAAGCTTTATAAATTGTAATATGTGTCTAGATGTATATAATGCCACTATAATCCGGATACCAAACAATTCCATTCTCCCAAAAAACTGTCTATGCTGTCCCTTTAATGTCACTGCTGCCTACTACCTTTAACCCCTGGCAATGACTCATCTATTCTCTATCCTAATAATTTTGTCTCTTTAAGAATGTTGTAATAATGGAATTGTGTGGTATGTAACCTTTTGTGGCTACTTCCCCCCCCACCCTCCCACCCCCTACCCACTGCCCCACTGAACATATCTTTGGAATTCATCCAAACTGTTGCATGGATCAGAAGTCCATTCCTTGTTATTTCTCAGTACTAGTAAATGGAATTTTTGGACTAGAACCCAGATTCTTTGTCCGCTGGAGTCAAAGAATGAATCCATGGACAGAAGATGGTGTAGCAAAGGTGGAAATTTATTAAAGAACAAGTACAGACTCCCACTTGGGGAGGGGGAAAGGGTCCCACTGAGTTCCTTTTTCCTATGGCTTATAAAGGCTGCAGATCTTGGTGCCTTGATATCCCCTCTGATTGGTCACTATTTCCTTAGACTCGTTACTATAGTAACTCCTGGGCTCAAAGGTCAACCTCACTGGGACATGTGAGGCTCTCCCCCACTCCTTCCTTATTGTTTTCCTATTCCCTTTGGGCTTTCCTTTTCTCCTTCTGGATGAAGGGCTTCCTTCTCTTTATTTTGTAAATATAGACCTTTTACTGTTCCCAGTTCTCTCATTCTATGGAAATGTACCTGTTGTAGCTTTTCAGCTCCCCTATTCTATGGAAATATACCTTCTGCTGCTCTGCAGCCCTGTGCTTCTTCTATGGTCCTCTTAATTTCTAAAATTTCCTAAGACCTGTCTTTTTCACCCCCCAAAATTCCTGTTTCACTAGCCCGTGGATAGAGGCAATCCACATCCCACCCCCACCCCTCATTCACCCACTGAAGGACATTTGGCTTGTTTCCAGGTTGGGACCATTTTAAATAGACCTGTTAGAAATATTCACTTATGGGTTTTTGTGTGGACACACATTTTCATTTCTCTAGGGTAGATATGCAGGTGTGGGATTATTGGGTCATAAATATGTGTTTCACTAAATGAAAAACGGTGACTTTTTCAGTGGGGCTGCCCCATGTTGCACTCCTTCCAGCAAGAGATGTTTTAGTTGCTCCCTATCCTCATCCGCAACCGGTGCTGTCAGTATATGTATTTAAAAACATCCTAACAGGTGGGTAGTGGTGTGGTGGGTTTATCATTTGCATTTTCATAATGACTAGCCATGTTCCACATCTTTCTATCTGCTTATTTTCTGTACCTATATCCACTTTGGTAAAATGTCTGTACATGTGTTTTACCCATTTTAAATCTGGATTGTTCATTTCCTTGTTGAGTTTTGAGAATTCCCAATATATTCTGAATACAAGACCTTTGTCTGATATGTGACTTGCAGGTAGAAAATTATGCCATCTTTGAAGGGTGAGTGCTTTATTTTTTCATTGCCAACCTGTGTGCCTTCTCTCTCTCTCTCTCTCTCTCTCTCTCTCTCTTTCTCTCTCTCATCTTATTGTGCTACCTCTGATTTTATGTTGAAAAGGAGGTGTGAAAGTGAAAACCTTACCTGTTATGCCCAGATTCCAAGATCCCCAAAGACCAGACTAGGAGCCAGCTCGATGCAAAAGCAGAAGGTCCTTTTATTGGGGGCGCCAACCCGACTCCGCCTCAGGCCAGCCCAGCGACCAGGAGCAGAGTGCCCCCTCGTGGGAAAAACCGGCTTTAATAGGGGGGTGGCTCGAGGGGATTGTGGGCCCTGCCGATTGGCCAGGCGTAAGCCGGGTCTTGTTACACAGGATGTGGTCATATCTATGGCGAGCACTTCCCTTGTCATTGGTTAGTTTAAAATCCTGGGCGTGGCCAGCAGAGGCCTGGGCTTCCGGGAAGAAGGCCGCACGTGGCCCCAAAATGGAGGATACAGGCAAGATGGAGGGGAGGGCATAGCCCTCGCCCTTTCATACCTTGTTTCCACAGTTAGAGGGAAAGAATTCCATCTTATGCCATTAAATATAATAAATTAAGTTAATCAAGGTTTTTTTGTAGTGCCCTTTATCAGTTGAGGAAGTTCCTTTCTGTTCCTAGTTTGTGTATTTGGGATGATGGATATTGTATTTTGTGAAATGCTTATTTCTTTGTCTTTTAATTTGTGTGTTTATACAATTTCATTAATGTACTTACTAAAATGTTTAGATTTAGGTTTACCATTTTTAATTGGTTTTCTGTTTATTCCTTCTGTTTTTCTCATCTGTCCAATTTTATAATTGTGATAAAATATACATAACTTAAAATGTACCATCTTATCTATTTTACATGTTCAATTCAGTGGTATTAATAAGTTCATAATATTGTGCTACTATTACCACCATTCATCTCCGAACTCTTTTCATCTTATAAAACTGAAACTCTATACCCATTAAATGGTAACTCTCCATTCCTCCCTCTTCCCTTGGACCTTGGCAACCACACTTCTACTTTCTGTCTCTATGAATTAGACCTCATATAAGTGGAATCATAGTTTTTGTCTTTTTTGATTGACTTATTTCTCTTAGCATAATATTCTCCAGGTTCATCCACATGGTAACATGTGCCAGAAGTTCCTTCCTTTTTAGACTGAATAGTATTCCATTGTTTGTATACTAATACACCACATTCTGTCCATTTATTCATCAATGGACACTTGGGTTACTTCCATGTTTTAGATCTTGTGAATAGTGCTGCTAGGAACATAGGTACAAATATCTCTTCAAGACCTGTTTCTATTTCTTTGAGGTATATACCTAGAAGTGGAATTTCTGGATTATACGGTAATTCTATTGTTAATTTTTGAGGACCTGCCATACTGTTTTCCATAGCAGCTATACCTTTTAATCCCACCCACAGTGCACAAAGGACCCAATTTCTCTATAGCCTCACTAATACTTGTTATTTCCTGTTTTATTTTATAACTAGAGGCCCAGTTCATGACTTTCTTACACTGGGGTCGGGGGCCGCCTGTGCCCTCTTGCAGTCTGGGACCCCTCAGGGGATGTCCAACTGCAGGCTTAGTGGACCTGCAGTGGGCCTAAGCCAGCAGTTGGACATCCCCTGAGGGGTCCTTAGCACTGCTGCAAAGGCAGGAGAAGCTCCCGCCACCGCTCTGCTGCGCTCGCCAGCCATGAGACCAGCTTCTGGCTGAGCAGCGCTCCCCCTGTGGGAGTGCACTGACCACCAGGGGCCAGCTCCTGCGTTGAGTGTCTACCCCCTAGTGGTCAGTGCGCATCATAGCGACCGGTCGTTCTGCTGTTCGGTCGATTTGCATATTAGGGTTTTATTATATAAGATAGTAGCTATCCTAGTGGGTGTGAGGTGGTATTTTATTTTAGTTTTGTTTTAATTTTGCTAATGATCGATGATTTTGAGCATCTTGTCATGTGCTTTGTATATCTTTAGAGAAATGTCTATTCAAATCATTTCCCCATTTCTGAATCAGCTTGTTTGTTTTTTTGTTGCTAAGTTTTAGGAGATCTCCATTATATTCTTGATATAAATTGCTTACCAGATATATGATATGCAAATATTTTCTCCCATTCCATGGGTTGCCTTTTTTTCTGTTGATAGTGTCTTTGATGAACAATTAAAACATTTTTTTTCATGAAGTCCAATTTGTCTATTTTTTGTTGTTGTTGCCTCTGCCTTTGGAGTCATAGCCAAGAAATCATTGCCAAATTCAGTGTCATGAACTCTTTGTGCTATGTTTATTTCTAAGACTTTTATAGTGTTAGTTCTTACATTTAGGTCTTTGATTCATTTGGAGTTAATTTTTGTATATAGTGTTAGATAAGGGTCCAACTTCATTCTTTTGTATGTGGACATCCAGTTTTCCCATCATCATTTGTTGAAGAGTCCTTTTCCCATTGAAGATTCTTGGCACCCCTGTCAAAAATCATTTGACCATATATGTGAGGGTTTATTTCTGAGCTCTCTATTGTATTTCATTGGCCTTTATATCTGTTATTTGTGCCAGTAACTGTAGCTTTGTAGTAAGTTTTGAAATCAGGAAGTGTAGTTTTCATTTACAAGTATTTCACCTCCTTGGTTAAGTTAATTCCTAAGTATTTTATTAGTGTTGATGCTATTGTAAATGAAATTGATTTGTTAATTTTTTTTCATGTTATTCATTGTTAGTGTATAGAGATGCAACTAATTTTTGTGTGTTGACTTTATATCCTGCTACTTTGCTGAATTTATTGATTAGTCCTAACAAATTTTTGTGTAGAATCTTTAGGGTTTTCTATGTATAAGATCATGCCATCTACAAACAGATTATTTTACTTTTCCCTTTCCAATTTGCATGGCTTTTATTTCTCTCTATTACCCAATTGCTCTGGCTATAGCTTCTAGTACTATTTGAATAGAAGTGGCCAGAGCAGGCATCTCTGCTTTGTTCCTTATCGTAGAAGAAAAGCTTTCATTCCTTCACCATTCCCTGTGGGTTTTTCATGTATGGCTTTTATTATGTTGAGGCATTTTCCTTCTACTTCTACTTAGTTAAGTGTTTTTTCATCATGAAAGGATGGTGAATTTTGTCAAATGTTTTTTTCTACATCAACTGAGATGATCACAGTTTTTTCCTTCATTTTATTAATGTGGTGTATGACCATTGACTGATTTTCATATGTTTAACCATCCTTGCATGCCACTTGGTCATAGTGTATAATCCTTTTAATATGCTGCTGAATTCAGTTTGCCAGTCTGTTTTTGTTTGTCTGTCTGTTTCTCCTTATTTGAACCATTTTTTAGCATTCCATTTTAATTAATTTATTTGATTTTTATTCTATCTCTTCGTATGGCTGTTTTAATAGTTACTGTCGATATTGCAAATAACACATTTAATAGTCTGCTTAGAACTGATATTTTACCATTTCATTTGGAATGCAGAAACCTTAATACCTTCCCCCATTTTGTTAGAATTGCTTTATGTATTACATCTACATATATTGAAAACTCTATCAGAAAATATTCGAATTTTCCCTTTCAGCTGCCAAGTACATTTTAAAAATCACAAGAGGAGATTAGTATTTTATATTTATGTAGGTGTTTGCCATTTCTATTCTTCCTTCATTCTTGGTATTCAGTTTTCTTTCTGGTATCATGACTCTTCTATCCACGAGCTTTCTTTAACAATTGTTTTAGAGCATACCTGCTGGCAATGAATGTTTAGCTTTCCTTCATCTATGAATGCCTTTATTTTGCCCACATTTCTGAAGAATATTTTTGCTGAATACAGAATTCAGAGTTGACACTTTTTTTAGCATTTAAAAGATGTGAGAATTCCTTTTGGCCTCTATGGTTTCTTATGAGACATCTGCAGTCATTCAAGTTGTTTTTGTTAAAGTAATACATCATTTTTCTCTGGCTGTTTTCAAGATATTTTAGTTTTTAGTAGTTTAAATACAAAGTGTTTGGATGTGGATTTCTTTAGGATTTGCTTGGTTACTTGAATTTCTAAGTTTATGTTTTTTACCTAATTTAGGAAGTTTTCAGTCTTTCTTTTTTTTTACATCTTTTTCAGCACTGTGCTCTTTCTCTTTTCCTTATGGGACTCACATGGCATGAATGTTAGACCTTTGTTAATGTCCCCACAGATCTTTGAGACCCTGATCATTTAAAAAATGTTATATATTTATTGCACAGATTTGATAATTTCCATTGACCTTATATTCAAGATCAGATAGCAGATATTTTTACTTGCCATTACATTTTTATTTCTATTTGGTTCTTCTTTATGTCTTTTATTTCTTTGCTAAGACTTTCTGTTTTAACATTTGCTGCAAGAGTATTGGTGATTGTTCATTTCCTCTCTCTGAAATCAATAAAAATATATTTTTTAAAAACCATTTGTATGCTTTCATTTATAGCAAATGTCCACAATAGGCAAATCCTTAGAGTCAGAGAGTAAATGAACAGTTGTTAGGTGATGGGCAGTAGGGAGAACTACGAGTGACTGCTAAGAGGTATGGGGATATCATTTTGAGGCGATGGAAATATTCTGGAATGAGACAGTGGCAATGGTTGCATAACAATGAATGTGCTAAAAAACATTGAACTGTACGCTCTAAAATGGTGACATTTATGTGTATGAATTGTATTTCAAAAAAAACACCTTAAAAATGAACATTTATCAAACTCACTGTTCACTGTAGGTCATGAGTTCAGGAACGACTGAGCTAGGTGACTCTGGCCAGGATGTCTCAGGAGGCTTCACTCGAGACTGCAGTCATCAGAACTGCCTGGCGCTGCAAGACCTGCTTCCAAGGAGGTGCAGCCACCAGGCTGGCGAGCTGGTGCCAGCAGTCCATTGAGGGAGGCCTGGGTGTCTCCCCACCTGGGCTTTTCCAGGAGCTGTGTGAGTCCTTATGACCTGGTAGATGACTTAATAGCCAATTCCATGTGCCAGGAGCCTTGGACACAGATGTGAGTTTGCATCGATTTTTGACCCCAGGTAGCTGACCATCTAAAGGCAGACAGTCTTAGGTCACCAGGCTGTGACTTCCCAGCTGGAAAAGTTCCTTTCCTGCTGTCATGGCGGCAGGCCAGTCGCAGCCACGGCAGGAGGCCAGTCCTCCAGGCTTTCTGGAAGAGATGGGCCAGGAAGGACGAGCAGGGCCTGAAACAGCACTGAGAGCCGGCAGAAGGGAGGGCAGGAGAGCAGGAGACCAGGCACAGTCCACGTGCCTTCAACGGGACTTCCACCAGGTGGGCTCCCCCCAGGGCACATGTGCGAGCAGCGGGGAGGGCGGGGCATATAACAACCCTAGAGCTTCATCTTGAGAGCGAGTTCTTCCCGTGGGGTTCTCACAAGAGCCCCTCCCCTAGCCGCCGCTTCCCTCCTAAACCCATATTTGCTGAAAATCGCCATCACCATCTTTCTGAAGCCGGAAGTGGAGCTGGAGCTCTGGCTGCTCGGCGGGGCTTCCTTTTGGGTTACGGGTGCTCCGAGTTCTGGTCATGGATGCCGAAGGGGAAGCATATGGTGGACTCCCCACCCATAAGATTCAGGGGTATTTTGAATTCTGGTTTTCTCCCTCAATCTTCCGCAGTTTACTTTTCACTGTCTTCAAATCATCCTCCACATATGTGTTCTGTTCAGGTTTATAGTTACTCCTACCTCTGTGATTTTACACATAAATGTTCTCTTACAGTTCGAGTCTTGGCTCTGAATTCTTTCCCAGCCAGAACTCAGGTACTGAGGTGGCTGAACCCAGGCCTGGTCTGAATCTGCTGGTCTAACATCCAGTGCCGTTCCCGCAGCCTAAACATTATCTACACTAATAAAAGACAAAGATGCTAATTGACCGTGCCTTCACTATGCCCTAAGCCACACCCACCAGCCAATCAGAACGACTATATGCAAATTAACCCAACCAAGATGGTGGCCTGGCTGCCACGGAGCTGGAGCAAGCAGGAGGCTTGGTTGCCCAGGCGATGGAGGAAGCCAGGCTTCCCACCAGCCCTGAGCCGGCTGAGGCCTCTGCTTATGGCAACAAAGTTTCAATTATAGAAGACAAATAAATCCCAGAGACCTGCTTCCAGCCAGCCTCCACTGGGAGCTTGGGTGGCTGGGGGTTGTGGCCAGCCTGCAAACAGCCATCAGCCCCTCACCCATGCTGGCCAGGCACTCCTATATAATAAAAGGGTAATATGCAAATTGACCCTAACAGCAGAATGACTGGGAATGACTGGTCACTATGACACACACTGACCACCAGGGGGCAGATGCTTAATGCAGGAGCTGCCCCTGGTGGTCAGTGCACTCCCACAGGGGAAGCTCTGCTCAGCCACAAGCCAGGCTGACAGCTGTCAGTACAGCAGTGGTGGTGGGAGCCTCTTCTGCCTCCTCAGCAGCACTAAGGATGTGCGACTGCAGCTTAGGCCTGCTCCCTGCTGGCAAGTGGACATCCCCCGAGGGGTCCCAGGCTGCCAGAGGGATGTCTGACTGCCAGCTTAGGCCGGATCCCCCAGGGAGCGGGCCTAAGCCAGCAGGTGGTCATCCCCCGAGGGGTCGCAGACTGCGAGAGGGCACAGGCCAGGCTGAGGGACCCCCCCGAGTGCACAAATTTTTGTGCACCGGGCCTCTAGTGTGTATATATATATATATATATATGTGTGTGTGTGTGTATATATATATATATATACACACATATACATATATATACATATACTAGGTATATGGAGGATATTTATAATCTCCATCCCATTGGTTCTATGTCTCTTGAGAACCCTACTAATTGATCCCATTTTGCAAATGAGGACATGGAAGCTCAAAGAGTTGCAGTCACTTACCCTAAAGTCACTCAGCAGGTAAGCAGCGGAAAGGGCTCCCTCTCTGTCCGCACCAAAGCCCAGTCCCCGTGGCCCACCCAGGCTCTGGGCTCCCTGCACTCAGGCAGGGCTGGGACCAGGACAGGCAAGCGAGGTGAATCGTGCACATGCAGGGTTGGGTCTTGTCTTGACTTAAAAGTTTGATGATTTGCACTTCATAGACTTTTTGCATTCATGTTTACTTAAAACATATATTGCATTCGAATATTATTTTCCTTCAGTGTTGAATTTTTTGCTTCCCCCTTCCCCTTAAGTTTCGTGCCCAAGTGGGTGCCTCACTTACCTTTACAAAGAAATAAAGGTGGGGGCCTGGGAAGGGGAGAGGTTGGAGTGCAGAACTGGGTTGGGACCGGTTCCCATGGTGACTGTCTGTGTGGCTCTGAGCAGCGTGTTTGGCCTCGCTGTGCCTCTGGGCCTGTCGGTGGCAGATCTGCTTCTTCCTGCCTCGGAAGCCCGGCTGGAAAATGAACATGGGGCTCAGTATGTTCGTTCTTGGGATTCCTTGAAAGCTGTTGCATATAAATGCACATGATTTTGACGTCTGGTGATGAGCAGCGATCAGCATTATGTCAGTGTGCATAGCATTCTGTCTAAAACACACACTGCCTTCCCAGCCCAGGCTCCAGAAGGCAGGGAAGGCAGACTCGCAGGTGCCAGGCCAGGGTGGTGGGAGCAAAAGGCCTCCAAGTTCAGGCTGCCTCCTCCACCCAGAGCAAGCCTTCTCCAGAGGGGTCAGTGTTTTTAAGACTCGGGGAGGGGTCTGATCGGGGACTCTGACCTGTGAAACCTGCCCAGGCCCTCACTGAGGGGGGGACTGCCCAGTTCACCCAGGACACCCACATTCTCATCCGCGCTCTAACCATTCTCCCCTCGGAGACACGGTCCGCTCTGCCTGCCTGGAAGGCGGCCTGACAGCTAATCACATTCCCGCCCACTTTGTCCACTCCAGCGGCCACATGACTGAGGAGAAATGGCAAGAAACTCGACTCCTGAAACTGGGCCCAACTGATAGGGCCCGGTTCCTGGAATCACAGCCCAGAGGGTGGGGGCCAGCCTTCCAGGGGTTTGGGCTCCGTCCTGCATGGCAGGGTTTCAAAGTCATGCAGGCCCAGCTGGGCTGCCTGCCTCCCAGGGAAGAAGAAAGAAATCCAGGCCCCACGGCTCACTCCTCTCGGGAGGCTCCCCTATCCCACAGCCTGAGGGGCTCTGCCTGTTCCTAACCTCCCTTCTCGGGCTCTTCCCTCTTTCGGGCACCTTCTGCCTTTGCTACATATGCATTATCTATTTGCTCCTCACTCTGGGAGGTAGGAACTAGGCACCATTATTATCAAGAACATACAGATGGGGCCTGGCCGGTGTGGCTCAGTGGTTGAGTGCCGACCTATGAACTGGTTTGATTCCCAGTCAGGGCACATGCCTGGGATGTGGGGTTGGCTCCCAGTGTGGGGCATACAGGAGACAGCCGATCAATGATTTTTCTCTCATCATTGTTTCTATCTCTCCTTTTCCCTTCCTTTCTGAAATCAATAAAATATATATGTATATTTTTAAAAAAGAAGATACAGCCCTGGCTGGTTTTGCTCAGTGGATAGAGCATCAGCCTGCAGACTGAAAGGTCCCAGGTTCGATTCCAGTCAAGGTCATGTACCGTGGTTGTGGGCACATCCCCAGTAGGGAGTGTGCAGGAGGCAGCTGATGGATGTTTCTCTCTCATCTATGTTTCTAACTCTCTATCCCTCTCCCTTCCTCTCTGTAAAAAATCAATAAAATATATTTTAAAATAAAAATAGAAACAATGATGAGAGAAAAATCATTGATCGGCTGTCTCCTGTATGCCCCACACTGGGAACCAACCCCACATCCCAGGCATGTGCCCTGACTGGGATGCTTTATTACTAAAGCCCGGGCCAGGGGTGTCGGACCGGAAG
Organism: Myotis lucifugus; assembly: GCF_000147115.1. NCBI lineage: Eukaryota > Metazoa > Chordata > Mammalia > Chiroptera > Vespertilionidae > Myotis > Myotis lucifugus. Next base: position 1,327,226 of record NW_005871342.1, on the reverse strand, counting down.
TATAACTGAGAGACAAGGAGCTCAGTAAGACAGGAGGTGTGTGCCTGGCTGAGGGAGCAGGGGCCCACCCCTCTCGCTAATTGTGCCACATGGAAATGCAGGCCATTGGGGGCTGGAAATCCACATTTTAGGTCAGTGGTTCTCAACCTTCTGGCCCTTTAAATACAGTTCCTCATGTTGTGACCCAACCATAAAATTATTTTCGTTGCTACTTCATAACTGTAATGTTGCTACTGTTATGAACCATAATGTAAATATCTGATATGCAGGCTGGTCTTAGGCGACCCCTGTGAAAGGGTCGTTCGACCCCCAAAGGGGTCGCGACCCACAGGTTGAGAACTGCTGTTTTAGGTGAAACACCCTGATTTTTAAATTCTGACGACTCATTAAAAATAAAGCAAAACAAACCCTCTGCAGACGGAACACTAGAAGTCCCTGGGTCAGAGGCAGCCCAGGAGCCAGCAGTTTGCCACTTCTGTTCCACACAGTTACGTCTCACTGTGCTCATTGTGCATTTAATGCTTGTCACATTCAATGGAAAGTAAACCAGCTCTATTCTGGGAACAATTGTATTTGCAGGGGGGAAAGGTACAATTTCAAATATCCCTAACGCATAACTTTAAATGGCACAGGTCTGGTGCTGCCTGCTGGCAGATGCATGTATAGACCAGGCCGGTATATATTTATCGGACACTGAAATGAGTCCTTCGCGTCTATGGTGAGACCGCATCCTGGGAGGAAGGAGTGTCTACACAGCGCTGGATCCTGCAAAGGCCAGGCTTCTCTGAGCTGCCCTCCTTCTCTCCCTTTCTCCTACCTGTGTAAGCGTTCCAAGACCTGGGCCTCAGCAACTTTCTCTCTGTCTCATCTTCCTCCAGGAAGAAGAACTCTCAGCCCCTTAAGGATTTGACTGTCACTTCTACACCTCACCCAAGCCGAAAGCCAAGTTCACTATCTTTCTCCCAGAATCAGCGTGCCCACCCTCCAGCTGGCCTCCCTCAGTCACTTGGACTATCATTCTTCTCCTTGGGCAGCTCCAAATTCCAGCCTCCTTCCTGAATCTTTACTCCTTCCCTCCCTCATCCATCAGCCCTGGCTGGTTTGGCTCCGTGGACCGAAGGGTCACAGGTTCAATTCTCAGCCCAGGGCATGTACTTCAGTTGCAGGTTGGTCCTCAGCCCCTGTTGGGGCACATGTGGGAGGCAACCAATCTCTCTCTTTCTCTCTAGCTCTCCTTCCTCTTCCTCCTCTCCCTCCCTTCCCCTCTCTCTAAAAAAAGTCAATGGGAAAAATATCCTCGGGTGAGGATTAAAAAAACAACACATAAAAGCCAGTGATCAGTTAGAGCAGGTTCTCTCGCCACTCTTCTTCCCCAGGATACCCCTAGGAGGCGTTGGGGAACGTGTGGAGAAACGGGTGGGTTCCTGAGAAGAAACACTGTGCCTTTCTCCCACACCCAGGCTGGGCCCTACAGAGATTTGGGGTCATTTCAGAGCAGAGGAAACATGTGTCATTAGCCAGGAGGAAGCCCAGCACGGGCCAGGTGCCAGGTGCCGAGGGATAGAAGTGACGGCATAGGGTGTTGGGGAGATAAGACCTCAAAGTGTTCTCCCAGCGTCTCCTTGGCCACCAGTAGGTGTGGGAGAGCAGCCAGATTTCCTGAGGGCCAAGGGGAAAAGGCCTTCTTAGATGAAGGCAAGGAGGCCAACCACAGCTGCAGCGTCCTTGACTCAATGAGGACCTCCCAGGAGGAGGGTATCTCAGCAGGTGCTCGGGGAGGCAAGTGATGACCAAGAACCTGACTCCCATTCCCAGCATCCCCCAACTTTCCCTCCCCCTTCGCCCACCATTGCGGCCACACCCATGACCCTGGAATTCAGAAACAATCTCAAGGTGGGGGATGGGCAGAGCCTGAACTGACAGAGATGATTAAATCCATGCCCCTCCCCAACCAGAGAACAATTGAATTGTAGAAAAATGTACACTAAGAATCACAGAAAAACGAAGCTGTATTTCTGATGATTTGAGCTTGTGTCCTGAAATTCATGTGTTCCATTCTCTCCATATTCCAAACTATTCTGTATTCTGTAGCTAGCTTTAATCTCCCTAAAATACCACTTCATAAGAATGATTATTGAATACTACAGTAAACCAGGAGGTGTGTTAGGGGATTTAAAACCTTGAGTGGAGTCTAATACTAAGAAAGATATAAAATAACATTGCACTGAGATGCCATTTTTCAAGCGAAATTCCAAAAGTTTGACTAGATACTCTGTGAGGGAGGTTGTGAAGAAGCAAGCACTCAATAAATTGTAATTGGATACACAAAACGGCACACCCCTATGGAAAGGAATTTGGCAACATCTAGCAACGCTACATACGCATTTGCCCTTTGAACAACCTATCCCACTTAGAAGAATCTCTACCACGAATACATTGGCAAAAGTATGAAGGGATGTGTGCGTAAGGCAATTAATTGAAGCACTATTTATATTAGCAAAGAATTGGAAGCAACGCAAAAGCCTATCAGTAGGGGGCTGGTTAAGTAAATGATTGAGCTTATTATTATTAAAATACACAATAGATTACCATGCAGCTTTAAAAAGAAATGAGAAATAGTTCTACATTCTACTGTGGGGTGACCTCTCTAGACCATATTAATAAGTGGGGGGAAAGGTACAAAATACTATGCATAGTATGTTACCTTTTATCTGAGAAAGGGGAGATTTATATACACACGCAGCACTTATATTTTTTAAATACAAGATAAAAAAAAATAAAAATAGTTACTTAAAGATGAGAGTGAAAATAAAATGGAGTAGACAGGGATAAAAGCAAGACTTTTCCGAATGCCCCTTGTTTTATAGATTTTTACCCTGGAACAATGGAACGATGTTACATAATTATGAAACAAAATCATATAGGAAAATGCAGTACTTAAAAATTGAAAGTAAATAAAACAATTAAGCTTGTGTATCACTTTGGTGACTTAATTACATAGGGAATAATTACTCAAATGGCCTTACAACACACTAATTTGATTTTACAACTCTAGTGAGATATAGCCTAACAATTTTTTAAAACCCTGAATAGGATTAGCAAATTATTTTTCAGTAATTGTATTGTTAATAATATTTCTACTATTATTCTGAAATATAAGTATAATAAGATAAAGCAAATAAGTCACTTTAGGATTCAAGATTTTTATAATAAGAGAAGAGAGATATAAATATAAAATTAGTTAAGTAAAAACCACATGGTTTTAAATTTGAATTGGAAATCTCAGTGCAAATCCAGGATATATTGCCTCTTTAAAAGAAAAAAAAGTACTTATTTCCCTTCTCTGTGTGCTGAAAAGACCTGGAGACAATAAGCTACCTAGAAGTAATGAGCACCCCTAGGGCCCAGATTGTTGCCTCTAAATACAATTTTCCACTAGAAGGAATCAGAGCTCTTTGTGAAATGGCTGATTTCATGTCTGGAACAGGAAATGTATAAGATGAACCTGCAAAGCAAGGAATATTTCAAAGATTGTTGAGATCATGCAAAAAGGACCCAGAAGCCAACCGGAAGAGGCTCTCACTGACCAAAGATGGGACAATCTGAGCATCAAAATGAATAGAAATTGCAAAGGATTGAAAGATATACAAATATTAAAATGCATGAGTTCATAATAAAAAACGAACTGGTTGCCTTTGAAGTATGGTAGGGAACTAACTCATAATTCCAACAATTTATAAAGAATTAAACATTTATTCCACCTTCTCAGGTTGCTAAATAATTGATGTGGGGAAGGTCCTTATAGAAGAATTAAACATTTATTCCACCTTCTCAGGTTGCTAAATAATTGATGTGGGAAAGGTCCTTATAGAAGAATTCTAAGCAATATCAATGGCTGCTATCCCAATATACTCTCTCCATATCAATGGCTGCTATCCCAATATACTCTCTCCATATCAATGGCTGCCATCCCAATATACTCTCTCCATATCAATGGCTGCCATCCCAATATACTCTCTCCATATCAATGGCTGCTATCCCAATATCCTCTCTCCATATCAATGACTGCTATCCCAATATACTCTCTCCATATCAATGGCTGCTAAAACCATTAGATGAAACTTTATAATGAATGAACCAGGCTGATAATACCTGAACCCAATGATCAATCTTCAGATGACAAAAAGAAAGATGACCAAACATTGAATGTCTCTTGTTATGATGCACTTGGAAGCACACAACACCACTTTTCTCCAAAATTGAAACAAAATCTAATCAAGCCTCAATACAGATCTGATCACAGTTTTTAGGATATAAAGGGGACAAAATAACATGTTTATTGACATCATTGCGATGAACTCTGCAAAATCCAGAATGTTGCAAATAAATTGCAAATTAAAAAATAAGAGAGAAGAAAACCTATAAAAGTTTTTTCTCTTTAACTAGATGGATTTTTAGATTTTGCTTGTCACAAATATAAGGTCACAATAAGAAATTCACATTCAGATTTCATTTTAGACAGCTAACTTTTATATTTTTTTCAAAAAAAGACCTATAAGACCTATTTCCTAAATTCAATTTGTGACCCTTGTTTGAATAGTGATTGAATCTTGATTTAAATACATATAAAAAAATTAAAAGACAATTAAGAACATTTACCAACTACTTGACTTGGGGTGGTAAACATAAATAGGAGCCTCTGAGATCAGAATAAATAGGAGCCTCTGGGATCATCCTAAGAAGTGCTCTTCAAACTATCTTCAGGGACTCCCAGAAATATTAGGAGAAATATAAAGGGACTAGAGGGCTTACAGAATTGATGTGGTTGGAGCCAGAGAGGCCACATGCATAATTTGAATATTACATATGAGGATATGCTTGCTGAATTTTTTTTTTTACCTCAAATAAGAAATTTTAACTTCCCAAAAGACACTAGAAATAGGAAGTTTTCATAAATTTATTACACATGAATTCTTTCAAAGAGTGAAAAGCATCCCTCGGCCATGCTTGTATTATTTTTGTCTTTGGGGATAATTAACAATGAAACATGAGAAATGGGTGCAAAGACTGGCACTATTTATCACATATTCTTTGCAAACACAAATAAAATCAAGTGCACAGCAACAACCCTGCTGCTGTCCTGCAGTCAGGAGAGGCCATGTGACTAGGTCTGGCCAATGGGTGGCGAACAGCAGTGATCCTATCATTTCTGAGCTGAGGCATCTGATCGTTGGTCTAAGACCCTCCATCATTCCTGCCAGCCACGCTGACTGAAGAGGTCGTCTGTCCCTGGGGGTAAAGCTGCAGGATGGTTACTTCTCTTCCTGCCTGGATCAACATGGAGGGCAGCTGCCCGCGAAGACACCCAGGCCGGCCGTGGGTGTTGCACAAACGTGAAATCAACTTCGGTTGTGTCCAGCCCCCGGAGCATTGCTTGTTCCCAAAACATTCCCTGACCTAGTCCGACAATAGTAATGAAAAGCTGAAAATGTAAACATCCAACTAAAAGAAAAAAACACTGATGCTGCAAATAAATTACAAAAGTGAGAAAAATTGTTGTGCTGTTGTCAAATGCAAATTATGCATGGTTTAATTTTTGGCAAGCAAGGCCTAGTGTTCAGAGGAGCATCCAAGAAACTCTATGAGCATGAACATGATAATGGGAATTTTATCCATTTGGCAGAAGTCAGAGCAAAATTTGAAATATTATGGCAGAACACTTATGCATAATGTAAATATTGACACCAAATAATATTGCACCTATTTAAGGGGTGAAATACAAAACTAGACCATTAAAATTGTAGCAGATGCAAGGAATTAAATCAGACTTAATAAGGTAAGAAAAGCTAAATATTACTCATTATTTTGGCTACAAAATGTGATGTTGTTTTCAGACACAACCCCTCGTGAGTATAATTGAATAGATAATTTTTGTTAGACTTGTAGATTTTTAAAATGCAAATGTTTCTACATATAAACATGTTTGGGATCCCCCTATTTCCCCCCACCCCTCAGCAGATGATAAAATTGGAGAAGGATTACGAACAGTGTTAGGAGACCACTTACAAAAACAATCAAGAAAAAAATCATATGAGGGGCCACACAGATATCACAATACTGCAAATACGCACAGAAAACACAACAGATTGCAACAGAGGATTCTAAGAAATAATCCTGGGCATTTTCTGTCCCTTGACCATGCATATTTTAATCTCGGTAGTGAACGGTGCAATAAAAATCTCTCTAACACCACTGAAGTATTTATACCATCCAGGATCTATACAACTGCTTTTCAGCTTCAATGAAGCATTGTGTATTAAAAACACATTTACTAAACATCAATTTGAAACATTGTCAAAGGCATGATGGGAAAGCTGAATTTATGCCAGAATGGCACTAAAAACTCAACTAGAGACTCTAAGCAATTCCATTTTAGGAAAGGGTGGTCTATTAATAAAGACATAGATTATAGAATTCAAGCCAAAGGTAAGCTTTCAAAGACATCCCCTATTACATTGATTTGCTCAAGATTAATTTGGCAAGATACTTTAAGTGAAACTAGTGCTATATCCAAAATAGTACAGAGGCTGCAATTCAACATGTTGTCCTAAGAAGCAGCCAAGGAGGCTGTGTCCCTGCAGGTGCTTGTTGTGGTGACTGGGAGATGGGGTGAAGTGTAAGTTTCCTTCTGCTGGAGCCTAGAGCGGGCCGTCGTACCTGACTCGGGGTGAAAGGGTGTGGTTGGAGCTATCTTCCGGGAGGAGGCGAGCCTGCCTTGCTGCATGGGAGGCAGGAGACCGAGCAGGAGGGGCCTCTGGGGAAGGGCCTTGGCCTTTGAGACCCTGGAATTTTCACGTGTGTTGGCCAGTGGTCAGGGATCTTTTCTGCAGAGATCTCTGTCAACCTTGGCCTTCATTTCACACTCAAAGCAGGAAGTTCCGTGTGTCCACACCAGCCCAGCAGGCAGTGACTAGGCAGCAAAAGGGAACAAGGGGTGCCGCGGGATGCAGTTAGAACAGCTGGCAGAGGGGACAAGCCACCGCAGTGCCTGGAGCACAGCTTCCCACTGGTGTGCAATTCTGATGACAAAATGACAACTTTGTTCACTACTGTACGTGGTGACGAGGTATGTTTGACGCAGCCATTTCAGTCCAGTTTCACAAGATTTGTCTGAGTAGTTAGTATGTGCCAGGCTCTACTCTAAATCAATGTGTACGTGAATTGACTTAATCCTCACAGCTACCCTATCAGTGTGCCCATTTCACAGATTAGGAAATGGAGGCCCGGAGAGGTTATATTACTTATCTGAAGTGAAATTAAACAACAGTCGGAACCTTAACCCCAGCAGTCTGGCTCCTGAGTCCACATTCTTAATCAGGGTGTGATGGAGTATGGGAGCTACCCTTACAAGCAAAGGAAGGCTCACCACAGTGTTCTGATTTTTACCTCTAAAAAGAAAAAAAACCACAAGTCTGTCCCCCACAAAGATCCATCCAGAGCTCGCTACCAGCTTGAAGCTAACTTTTAACTGCTTCAGACCATCCGTTTCAGGAATGCTGACATCCAGCCTCCGACCCTGCCTCAGCCGAGTCACACCGTCTTTCCCACGTCTCCCATGCAGACTGTGGACTTCTCTACTGCCAGGTGGGCTACCAGCCTGGCCATGCCCACAGCTGGCAGGGAAACCTGCGGCCGCCCCTCCACAGAGGGAAAGGGCACTGCCTACCTGGGGTGACCGTTGGGGTAAAATCCTGGGAAGCCGAGCAGGACTTGTGGCCACACTCTCACTCTCACAGTGATGGGCGTGAATGGTAGTCTGTCCTCCCAAGGCCCGAGGCCCTGCAGCAGCCACTGGGAAAGGCAAGAATTACCCTGCATCCCAACCAAAGCTCTGGCTACCTCGTGAGGCCTGACTTAATAAAGTCAAGGGACACCACAGTTAGGGTGACCAACTTGTCCCAGTTTGCCCAGAACTTTTCTGGTTTGGGCATTGAAAGTCTCACACCCTGGGAACCCCCTCCGTCCCCAGGAAAACCAGATGGTTGGCACCCTGATCAAAGTGGACATCAAGGGAAATGCTTTTCTTCAAGCCTCAAGCCTCAAGCCTGGAAGGCCCATACCCCATGTTTCTCCCGACCCATGGAAGCCAGGAGCTCCCCAAACCATCAGTGGCGGCTACAGACTGTCCTCCCTGTTCTCCATACAAGGGGTCGTGACACCTCGGTGGAGCGCTGAGAATAAAGCATTAAGGACACGGCCCCCAGATTCCATCTGCATGTTCCCATCTCCCCAGAGGCTGCAAAAAATTGGACCCTGCGAGATGGAGATGCTTGGCAGCTAGAGTCATTCCCGGCCACGGGCAAACTGTCCGGGCTTTTCCATCTGTGCATGAGATGGCAGTATTCCCCCTTCACTCCTGATCCACGTGGCCCAGGGCCAGGGACACGAGGCAGTGGCCAACATGCTCTTTTCTGTGATAAAAAGACCATGGGGTTAAATCAGTGAGTTAATAGACAGGTGACAAAACATTTGGCAAGACATGGCTGGGACCAACAAGAAAGCCGTGACCACCTCCAAGGTCCTCTCTGTTAAAAGTGATTTTTTCCTGAGAGGACTTGGTCCTCAGCATGGCCACAGAGAGTCATTGCATATGATCCAGATTCCATCGAATGATATAAGTAAATAAACTCTGGACATTCAGAGAAAACAAATCAGCAGTTCATCAGGATCTTTGGGGTAAATTAGTTCAGCAGACTGGACTAGAGACACACGCTGTGACTCACCCTCACCCAGAGTAAATAAGGGAAGATTAAGCACAACTTGATTGAATCATGCTGAAGCTTGGCATCGCTCAACAAACAGATCAGCCTGAAATCTCACATTAGGAACACATAATCTCATAAAATTTATGACTGTTATTGCTCACCACATATGTTTCTGGGTTACTGTATGTCAGGCTTCGAGCAAACGGCATTGCTGGGGTCTTGGGGGGCCTGCCTGCGGATCCACAATGTTTTTCAAGAAAGAAGACATTTTCCTGGTTGACACTCGTTGGCATGATCCTCGCCATGGCCTGGCAGCTGCAGGAAAGGGGGCCGGGTGGGGAGGTTGGCGTTGGGGAAAGGCTTCCACTATGCCCCAAGCAGGCCCCTTTGCAGACTCTGGTTGAGGTGCTGGTGGGGAGGCTGGCAGTCGAGTCTCCTTTCTCCTGTTGAGGCATCAGTTTCCTCACCTGCAAAAGGAGGAGGTAGAATTAGATGATCTCTAAGGTCTTTTCAAGAGTTACATTCTCCTGGTTTATAAAAGAAGATCAAGGGGACAACTAATTTAGAGAGAATTCAGAACCAAAATGTCTCAGCGGAGACCTGTAAGAAAATGGAGGTGCAGGGGTGCGGGTGTGGTTTTCTGAAGGCAGGGAGGGATGGGTACTGGAGGCTGTAAATGCTGGCCCTGATCACCCAGGAGGAAAAGGTAGATGGCCAACTGCTTTGAGAGGAATCCGCTGTCCAAACTTAAAACAGCCAAGAAACGGTTTCCAAACTTATATCACCACTCCTCCTCCCACTGCCAATTGATCGAGGCCGTCTTTCCCCCTGAGTCCAAATGCAAACCTAAGACTCTTCACATGAGAGCTGATGGCCACCCAGACGATCCGATCCGCAGGCGAGAGAGGGCTGCTTTCCAATCTGAATGGCCCTGAGGTTCCTCCAGGTCCAAGGTCAGAGATTCCAGGTCTGACTACAGAGATTCAGAATAGAGTCAGCGAGAGAGCACAGGAGAGGGGGTGATTTCCCTGCAGTGAAGGGCCCTCACTTGAAAGAGATGGTCACTGGGGTCGGAGTCCAGGGACTCCAGCGATGAAAGGAGGTTGAGTCCCACAAGCACTTGACTCACTTGCTGGAGCCCCCGAGGGGGGCCCCCAAGGCCGTGCTCCCAGATGTTCCCACCAGGGGAACCCACGCGTAGAAGCAGCAGGTGCCTGCTGTGCTGAGCTCTCCCTCATCTCCTCCCTCCTGGCACCCGCCGGGCTCTGTCCTGCACATTTCGTCTCAGCATTGTCCCTCGTGCTCATCCACGCGCTCCCTGCCAACAGCCAAGCCTGACCCTTCTGACCCCCGGGCCCTCTTCCAGGCTTTTCCCGTGCGATTTCCAGCACCGCTAGCTCCATCCAGAAAGGGTTTTGAACAAGAGAGTGATATTTTTCTTTCTGGCTTGTTCATTTTCATTATGATTTTCACAGCCAATTCCAGTAAATCTGCTACACTGATAGTCCCTCTTCATCATCCATGTTCTTCCAAATAATCTTAGATTTAATTGGAAATCTCCTTCTGGTAATATTTTGCCTCTAAAGAGAGAGAGAAAAAAAAACATCGTTTTGTTTTTTCCTGATTGTAACTCAGATATCAGCTGGAGACCATCCTGCCCCTCAACATCTGGGGAGACCATCCTGCCCCTCAACATCTGGGAAATGTCTCGTGGCAGATTGTACTTTCCAAAATGGCTCCAATGACCTTTTCAATCCCACGTGCTCACTCCAAAACTTTGTGGTAGAGACTGTGCCCTGGCCAGAGTGGCTCAGTTGGTTGAGCGTCATCTGTGCACTGAAGGGTTGTGGGTTCGACTACCAGTCAGGATCAATGTTTCTCTCTCTCTCTCTCTCTCTCTCTCTCTCTCTCTCTCTCTCCCTTTTCCTTCCTCTCTCTCTAGTCTCTAGAATCAATTAGAAGTAAATCCTCAGGTGAGGATTTAAGAGAGAGAGAGAGAGAGAGAGAGAGAGAGAGAGAGAGAGAGAGACTCTGCTTACTTTCCTTGTATCCGCGCGGGTCTTTCGACTGCTTTGACCAATAGAATGCAGTAAGGTGACTGTGACTTCCAAGGCTGGGTCAGAAAGGCAATACCTCTCCTACCTGGCTCTCGCATCTCTCAGGACACATGACTTTGGAGCCATGAGCAGCCACGGAAGAAGTCTGGCCTCTCTGCAGACACCCGGCTAGAGGCACCAGGCAGAGAGACCACAGCGAGACGGAGAGGAATTCTCGAGGAGTCCCAGCTGGAAGGGATGACCAAGCCTACGCCCAGCCTCTCCAGCCCAGGCCCCAGACACCTGGATGGGGAAGCCTTCACAAGGACTCGGCTGCAAGGCCCTCTGCCTGCACCCATAGGAAGGACCCCAGGAGAGAGCCCCCCGGCTGAGTCCAGTCAGCGTCCGGAACTGTGAGATAAAATAATAGATGATTGTTGCTCTATGCCACTAAGTTTGGAATGGTTTGCTGTGCAGCGATCAATAACCAGGACAATTCAGCTCAAGCTCGAGCAATTCTGTGCCCCATGGGGCTCAGGAGGCTTCTTGAGATTTCTGCTGATTCCTGGAGGAAAAGACTGGGTGCTCACTGCCTCTGCCCTGCCCCCCATGAACTCTTACACTGAGTCCGGCCCCGATTGCAGTTCCCACGGCAGGAGTCACTCACACCAGGCATCTGAGTGAGTAGAAGATTTCATGGAAAATGTAAAGTCACGTTGCTGACCACCTGGGCTTCTGTCGACTTGCTTCTTCCCCCCACCTCTTCCCATTCTTACCTGCCTCTCAGCATCTCATCTGTCTAGAACACCCTTCCCGAGGGACACAGGGTGGGGCCAAGGTAGGAGACCCCACACGGAGTTACCGAAGCCCTAGAAGAGGGGAGGGACAGCCTCGGGGTGGGGGGGCGGCCTTTCCTCTGACAGCTTTCCTGAGCTAATTGTGCAGGAGAATTCAAAACTGGGTTCTCAGTCTGTGGTCCAGCTGTTCCCGCAGCTGCCGGTGCTTGAGGGAGGCCAAGGGCAGCTGAGTCCGCTCCCAGCACCACTCCCACCCTCACTGCCCTGCCTCGCTGGAGACCCCTTTGCTGCCAGAGCTGTCAGACACTTATGGTCAGGCTTGGAGTTACGTCAGGCTCGGAATCCGCAAGCCCCAGAGTCGAGTCCCGGCTGCCCATGTGTTCATTGGCAACCCTGTACCATTGGCTTAACTTCTCTGATCTGTGGTCCACCATCACCTTAATTCGGTTTCACCCTGCACTCCAGCTGAGCTGGCTAAGGAGGTGTGAGGCCCAGACAGAGACTCTCCTAGGCTATTGTTCCATCTTTCATCAAACTTTTGGGCAAAGGGACCACTGGACAGGAAGAAAGTAGGAACACACCCAGCAGAGGCTTCTGGACTTTTGTGCAAAAGTCAGAAGGCAAGTCTAAGAACCGATGGACAGCGAAAGTTTAGATCTGAAGAATGGGCTGCCAAGGATGTATGTGTAGAGGGGGTGTGGGGGGTATGTATGGAGCTGATTTTAGGGACCAGAACAGTAGCAGCTGGGGAAGAGGTATCTTCCCCTTAACCTGCTGTGGATTTGAAATTCAGAGAGGAGTTCTGCTAGTGCATGCACGTGTGTGTGTGTGTGTGTGTGTGTGTGATGTGCACGTGTGTGTGTTGGCTTATGTGTATGTGTCATGTGCACGTGTGTGTGTGGTATGACTGCTGGCCCCTTAGCCGCAGGCTTTATGCTCCCACAGCCCAGCCATGGTGGGCTTCAGGACTCTGAATGGAGATGGGAGGAGAAGGGAATGACCAAGCACACACCTGTGTTGGGCTCTGTGCTGGCACCTGCACATGCACCACACTCACCGCCTGTGAGGTCAAGATGATCAAACCCATGGGACAGACTTCGAAGCCAGGGCTCGGTGAGACTCAGCACGGACAGAGCCACGCACCTGGGCCTCTATTCCTGCTTCTACAGCTTCCACCCCATGGCTGTGGGCAAGTCACTCACCCGTCCTCTTTCCACCAGCTGGGAGCGATGGGCAGTTTGTAGTGGAGGCACATTTGATAATCCCTACTCTGTTTCATCTTCCATGTTAGAGTGAGGATGGAATTAAATATCATTTAATTTTTTAAAAAAAATTGTTGCCCTGGCCGGTGTGGCTCAGTTGGTTGGAGTGTCATCCCGTACACCAGAAGGTGGTGGGTATGGAGGCAACCAATTGATGTTTCTCTCTCACATCAATGTTTCTCTCTCTCTCTCTTCCTCCCTTCCTCCCTCTAAAATAAAAAGCATATCCTTAGGTGAGGGGGGAAAAAAAAAGAAAAAAGAAACTGTCAAGTGCCATGACAATTAAAGGATTATAATTATTTTCCACAACAATAATAATAAGCTAAATCTGATTCTGACATAAAAATGCAAATAGCTGAAATTCAATGATGTAGAACAAATCAATTTGGGGAAAATAATACTCCATCTGCATTTCACAGAGCTCGTGGAAATGCGCATTGCCCAGCCATGAGGAGGACCAGAAGAGAGGGGCTCATTAATTCAGTACGTCTGTCTGACTCAAAGGCAAACAATTTATTCCTGAATAACTCTGCTGGGCTTAGGAAAGATTCAATGATTCAAATATTTCTTAAAGCCTTTAAGAGACATTAAGTGATCATTTGTATTCTAAATAGGTCTCACTGTCAAAACCTCCTCAAAATGTGGGGTTTTCACACACACAAAATAAAATCCAGAGCCAGAGGCTGCTGGCCACACCCCTGCTACTTTTATAACGTTGACCTTGGTCATTCCTGCTGAGGCGATAGGCTGGCTTAATAAGCACACTCCCCCCGAGTTTAGGGATCTAATCAAATGAAGCCTTCACTCAGTTAAGCTGATATTGCTTTGGCAAGTTTTCTGGATAAGCCCCAAACCCAGATTGTCTATCCTATTGTCCAACTGTGTCTCCCACCACATGACCCAAGTGTGAGTTTGGAAGAAAATGTCCCCTCTTGCTCTGTGCCTCCTCTTGTTTCTGCAATGCAGCTTGCCTTCTTCAAGCCTCAGGAGCATCAATGACCGGGAGTTCCTCTGCCTGCCCCCATCTTCTCACTCTTATCCCTAAATTGTCTGCTAAGCCCTGAGCTCCCATCCGCTCAGCTGAAGCTTTCGGGCTCCATAGCTGATGGTGCCTGCAGGACAACAGTGACTATTTTGGGTAAGAAGAGGAGCCATCTCTTGAGGCATCTAAAGTGACCGGCCCATGAGATGCCAGAAGCCATGCGGGGGTCCCTACAGAGTGAGGAGAATGGCATCTCTCGTGTGTTGAACATGAACCCCAAAGCAGGTCTGCTTGAACCCAGCATGTCCTCAACTTCCCTGTTGGCTTTTCCTCCAAGCCTTCTGCCTGAAGGGGCAGCTCATGAGGAGCTGACCTTCTGCCGCTCCCTCCACCTTCAGTCATCCCCTTCCCAAGGCAACTCTGCTACCGACTCTTCCCAGGACCCCAGCCAACAAAGGCCCTGTGCTTGCCACTCCATGTAAACAGGTGCCCGAGGTTGGACCGATGGGCGATCTGTTCCATTAATAGCAACCCTCCAAATTCCATGTTGGACTCAGCTATAGCATCCAGCAATGGGAATTTTCTAATTCCAGATTTTTCTGTCCTATTGTAATCCATGTGTCAAACCATGTGTTTCAATTTTAAGGCTTAAAAAATGTGGTCAGCATGGTTCTGAGGCCTTGTCCTGGCCTTAAGTCCATTCTGACTCATTCACAGCTGTTTTCAAGCTCAGGACAATCTACACCTTCTCTGCCAAATGCCTTTTAGGCCAGGCTGGGTAATGGAGTAAAAGCCCATGTTTCTCACACACCCTCAGTGGTCCCCTCCTGGCCCCAAGAAGGCCACATGTCCAGGGAGGAAGAACTGACCCAAGTCAGAGGCCAACAATCAGATTCTGTTTAGGATCTAAGGCCATTGAATCAGTCTCATTTCCCCTGCACTAGTGTTTCCTAAATTTTTCCACATCATTTCTAATTTAGGCTGTTAGAAAAGGGAAAAAATTAAAAACCATTGACCTAGAGATAATGGAATATCTTGGTGGTTATTGCATTAAAAACCAGCCAGCTGAAACGGGTTTGGAAGATCTTAGAAGGCGACCTCTGACTCAGACTCTGTAAGAGTCAAGGCTGGGAGAGTCCAAGGCCAAGGAGCAGCTGGTGCTGAGGGATCGGCCTCCCTCCCTCGGGAAAACACATTTGGAGACATGTGAGTGCTGTTCTCTCACGTCCACATCCTAGAAATAAGGAATCAGGGAGATGAGAATTCCCTTCTGGATTGGGGACCCCCAGGCATCCCTCACATGTGAACCTTTCCTACCATGTGGCCTGAGAGCCCTTTACTTGTCTTTCTTCCTCAACGCTACATTTCCATAAGCACATGAGCCTTCATGGTTACTTGTTGAATAAATGAATAAATAAAGGAAAGAGAACTGGAATAGAACATATTTTGGCTGTCTCAAATGCTTTTTGGGGGAGAATTAGGTATGCATGTATGAATGGGTGGATATGTGGGAAAATAAATAAATAAACAATCATTGTCACTCATTGGGAGATATGGTTGATGGGAACACCCACACCATCTCTCTCTCTCTCTCTCTCTCTCTCTCTCCTGACAATCTATAACTTAATTAACAGTATTAAAGGTGTCTCTATATGACTCCACTGTACTCTCTTGTACCCTCTTACATCTTACTTTACCTCCTCCACATATGCGCACATACTCACATCTACTATAACAAAACCATTCACAGATGGTACAGTTTCTAGGAGGAGGAAGAAAAGTGGGGAGCAAATCCTAAGTGCTTCTTTTCAGTTCATAATTTACACTCAGGTCAATACAAGCTTCGGTACATCTCAAGGTCCTATGGCTGGGAACCATTTCCAGCAGCATAGTCTTCACAATGACATTTCATTATTACACTGATTTTCAAACAGCCAGATCCATTTTAATGCCCCTTTTAAGTGTAACCCATAAATTTGATGTCCCCTTGGCCCTTTTAGCTCTTTCACAGTCAAAAGAAGTAAGCATTCAACTCTTAAATCCCGAGGAATACCGGAGATTTGGGGAAGGGTTTTCTGGGAGAGGTGGCACAAGGATTTCGCATTGTTCCAACCGCTCTTGCCGTGAGAACCCACCAATCTGTGTCCCCCAACTTTTGAAGGTAGTGCAACAAAATCCTTCATCTTGTTACAACTTTTCCAGAACCAACAAATAAATTGCATAACTCCCTTTCAGAAGTACAGAGTCACGGTCAGAATATAATATTGAGTTGTGGCCAATGAGTCCCCTCCCACACTCAACACATGCTCTCATTCAACCTAGAGTCTCCTCTCTTTTCCTACACAGTTTGGGGACACGGGGCGGGGATTCATGCCTCCTATTCAGGCTGCCCCCGACCCCATTTATTGCACCATTAGCATCTGAGCCCACCCACCAGCCTCTCCGCCAGAGTCTCTGCCCCTTGGCGGTCTCCATCGACCACATGTCCTCGCAGTCACAAGCTCAAATGTTGTTTCTTGCCACAAATAAAACACATCTGTCACTTACTCCCTACATTCAGGGCAGCCTGAGGGGGACAGTGTCTCACTCATGCTGGGGTCTGAGAAGTGCCTTTTCTGTAACCAGCCTTACACCTCTGGGAGCAAACTTAGTGGTACTACCTGCAACCTAAGTCCTGGGCTAACTCTGGGGTGTCTCCTGGATGGGATTAAGGGAGCTGCTCTCCCATCCATCTCGCTTCTCAGGTGGAGCCACACTGGCCCCTACACCACCCTGGCTGCCCTCATTAAATTCCATTATTCCAGCTCGCTCCCAGGAGCTGCCATCTGACCTCCTCTTATTCCTCAGGCTTGATTTTCTATTCCAACAGAGGAAATTCACGAAGGCCTTCCAAGTTTAAGACCAGATCACAGATTGCTCAGCCAGTCTTTGTTAAAAGTTGCTGATCTTTTCCCCCAAAGGATTGATCTAAGTGCTTCTCATTATCCAAGCCAGCTTCTACGGCTCCCCGGGGATGCCTCGCTCTAGCAGCTCCTCCTGCTGCTGCAGCACAGGGAAACATTTGTGCCGGTGGAGGGGTCCGAACGATGAACTCAACATATAAATCTGAGCTTCCCTCCACCCTACCCTCTACACCCATGAGGGCAGTGAGGTGGTCAGCCACTAAAGCAGACGCCTAGTGGCTTGAGAGCTGCAGATAACCTCTGCTGTTTGCTAGTTCATCGAAAAATGCCTTTTCTGCCTTCAGGGCTTGCCATCCCTGAAACCTTCCAAGAAGCACGCACACAGCTCAAAGTCCTTTCTTCTGGTTCCTCGCAGGGAACTCCCTGTGACTTCCTCCTAGTAATCAGCTTGTCGAAGCAGTTCAAAGCCCACGTGACCGCCAGCCCCACCGTAACAGCGGTGCTCCAGGAGAGTGGGTCCCGGCTGGGGCAAGGCAACAACTTCGAACTTGTCCAAGTGTGCTTGTCGTTGGCCTCCTCACTCCTTGCCTAAAGATCGCTTATGTCTTCAAACACAGTTGAGTGTCTATGAGCATTGGATTGAATGCTAATGTCCAATTTGTGATCTCAAGAGAGAGTTCTTGTAAACATCCTCCAATTAACCAATTCACAAGGCCCTGCATTCATTTAATTTCCTGGGTGGTACAACCTGGCCTTCTCTAAAATCATAATTTTTTTATTGCAAATATCCCCCATTTCCCGCCCCAAGCCCCCGTGCCCACCTCTCCCCAGCTCCTGCTCCTTTCCCTTTGGCCCTCACTACACTATTGTCTGTGTCCATAGGACATGCATATATGCTCTTTAGCTAATCCCTTCACCCTCCTTTACCCAGTCCCTCCCACTACTCTCCCCTCTGAAATTTATCAGTCTGTTCCATGTATCCATGCCTCTGGTTTGAATTCCTCAGTTTAATTTGTTAATTAGATTCCACATATTAGTGATATCATATGATATTTGTCTTTCTCTGACTGGCTTATTTCACTTAACATAATAATCTCCAGATCCATCCATGCTGTCCTAGAGGGTAAAATTGGCTTCTTTGTTACGGATGAGTAGTATTCCACTGTGTAAATGTACCACAGCTTTTTCATCCACTCATCTCCTGATGGTCTGTTTCCAGATCTCGGCTATCGTAAATAATGCTGCTATGAACATAGGGGCGCATATATTCTTTCTGCTTGGTGTTTCAGGGTTCCTAGGATATATATACCCAGAGGTTGGATCACTGGGTCAAAAGGCAGTTCTATTTCTAATGTTTTTGAGAAAACTCCATACTGTTTTCCACAGTGGCTGCACCAGTCTGCATTCCCCTACCAGGGTTCCCTTATCTCCACATCCTTGCCAGCACTTGTTTATGGATTTATTGGTAGTAGCCATTCTGACAGGTGTGAGGTGATACCTCATTGTAGTTTTAAATTGTATTTCCCTGATGATTAGTGACCTTGAGCATTTTTTCACATGTCTATTGGCCTTCTGTATGTCCTTTTTGGAGAAGTGTCTATTCAGGTTCTTTGCCCATTTTTTTAATTGGATTGTTTGTCTTCCCTTTGTTGAGTTGTATAAGTTCTTTATATATTTTTTAGATTAACCCCTTATTAGCTGAATCATTGGGGAATATGTTCTCCCATACAGTGGGTTCCCTTTTTGTTTTGTTGATGGTTTATTTTGCTGTGCAGAAGCTTTTTATTTTGATGTGGTCCCACTTATTTATTTTCTCCTTAGTTCACTGATTGATTCTCGTATGTGCTCCACTGGGGATTGAACCTGCAACCTTGGCATCTGAAGATGAGCTGAAGAGGAGGCTTTTAAATAAGGAAGGGCAGAAACCACCTCAAGACTGGCAGGAAGGATGGAATCGTGAGAGAGGCTGGCTCAGCTCCCAGAGGCAGGAGGCGGAGGGTGCTGCAGGGTGGGGTGGTGGTGGTGATCCCTGAGAGGAGTGAGGCCTGGGCCCCAAGCAGGGCTCCCAGCCCAGAGCATCAGATCCAGGAACAGTGGCCCACGTAGCATCCAGCCATGAAAGGTAGCGGGAATTCTATCCACCAGGGAGGAGTGGAGCCCACCGAAGACAAAGCCACTGGTTTTTTGTTTTGTTTTGTTTTTAACCAAAGCACTGGATTTCATTCACAGCCAAGTAGGGGTGCAGACTGGAGTTGCCTGAGGAGAGTCTGGGTGGGAAGCACTGGGGAAAGACAGGGAAGAGCGGCTGCTGGGATACCTGCACTCGGTCACCCTCCCCCCCTCCCCCCCCCACTCCCCACCCCCCACCCCCCACCCCCCACCTCACCACCTCAGCAGCCATTTTTCCTGAGGCACAAGCCCCTCCCAGCAGCAGCAGCCTGGAAAGGCAATTGCCCTGCCCTTGGGGATACAGCTCACC
>NW_005871342.1:1298006-1307902 GCF_000147115.1 Myotis lucifugus | reverse complement strand
TGCAGACCCCACCTGCGTGCTACAGGGCTCGCTCTGCTTACGTCAGGGATATTCTGGGAAAGATTCAGATGAGTGGCTCTGGGAGGGAGAACACACCCACCATCTTTCCTGAAGCCTGAACGGCATCTCCCCATCACGGGGGACCCAGAGGTCCCATCCTCCTGAGTCTGTCAAAAACCCTTTCAGAAACAGCCTTTTCGGTGACTAAGTCTGACAGCAGGCTGGCAGGCAAAGGTGGGTGGAGGTGGATCCTGAGGTGCCCCGTGCTGCTAATAACCTGGCCTTGGACACAGCTTGGCCCATCCTGTGTGCAGCCAAGCCCAGCAGAGGCAGCCACAATCTGTGGATGTCTTGAAGCTTCAAATAGGTTGCTGAGAGCCAAAAGTGGACAGCTTCTGACACAGGCTAACACCAGCGGGGCACATGCAAGAATCAATCAATGAATGCATAAACAAGTGGGAAACAAATCAATATTACTCTTTCTAATTTCCCCTCTCTCTCTCTAAAAAAAAAAAATCAATCAATAAAAGTCTCCTCTTCAGCTAGTCTTCAGTTGGTAATTCTGGGTGAATGTTCCCCTATTTAGTTTTATTTCCAGTTTGGTCTGGGAGGAGGTGCAAGAAAGATCCACCTACTCTGTTGCCATCTTGAAATTCCATAATTGTCATTTTAATGTCAGAGCATGTTCTGCTATTTCTCTCAGGCTTCCTGTACTATAGTGCTTATGCCTGATTTACCTACGCTTGTTTATATCATCATTCCAACAAGTTGGCAATCCCAGAAGGTGTCTATGTGGCTCAGGTCTATGATCATTCTTTTAATTTAAGAAGCAGAAAACTGTGCCTTAGGCAAAATCCCACTCAGGCCTTCAAAATAGAACCAGCACAGAGGTGGGTCCACTTATGGCTCTATCGACATGGGGTTACATTCTCAAAATATGCTCAAGTCCAACTTTGAAAGAATCCAGACCTTTGTGACCTGCTTACAGATGTGACACACATTTTACCTAGCCAAGTTAAATATGTTCTCCAACAAGCTTATTTAGTCCTGGCAAAAGTAAACTTCACCCCATTCCAGACCAGATAGGACAAATGATTTTTGAAATGCCAAAACAATCTAACATAAAATAATTAAAATGATGTGGTCTTCTTTTCCAATGATCATTAGAACAGCATTATTTGTTGTATTAAATAAGATGTAGGAAACAACCAACTATCCTCCTCCTACCTGATAAAACCCAACCAAAATGTATCTCTCAACCACACAAAGTCTGCTTCAATCCAGACGGCTCCAGGCAGCTGTGCTCCATGGGGGAGCTCAGGGATCCAGGCTGCTCTGATCTTGTGGCGCCATCATCTCACTATGTGTTTCTATGACGGGGCAGAAAACACTGCAGCCTCTTATGCTGGCAGTTAAATCCTTGACCCACATATGTCACATGACCTCCAGACACAACTCACAGGCCGGTGCAAGTCACATGGTTTCTCCAAACTCGGAAAGAGTTGTAAAATGTATCCTTCCATGTGCCCCGAGGGAGAGGAGAACTGACAAGGTGAGCAGTATGCACTAGAAGACTCTACCTTTGAAACTTTTGATTATGGCTCCTTAATAATTACACCAGGATCTTCTGGTAAGTCCAATTTTTTCTCAAAAATAATCCTGCAATTTAAACTTTTTTTTTTTTTTTGCTATGTCATTGGATTTTCCAACTCTGGTTAGTTAGCTTGAGTGCAATGTAAGGAAATTAGTTTCCTTTAATAAAAACAAGAGCAAAGGAAACAAGAATCCCAGGAGGACTGTACCTTTTCTCAGGAGACACGCCTAACGGGGCAGGCTAGGGAGGCCGGTCCAGGGGGAGAGGTGGCCAGGAGCGGCGGGAGGCGCCGTGTTCCCTGCCTCTCCTATTCCCAAATCGCAGAGCTTTCCACTGTGATAAAAATATCCAGAGCCTTCATCATTTTAGCAAGATTTCATTAGAACATCCCTAAATTAAGAAGATCTAGTCATTGTTTGCATTCCTAGATGCCTATGTTTAGTTGAGTTGCACGTAAGCAGAGAAATGAAAAATTAGCTTAATTTCTTGGCTGCAGGGAAGAGTGTGAATTGGTTTGCTGTCACTTGTGGGGAACATCTTGTGTCTTCCCTCAGCTGGGTTTCTCTGATGAGATTGCTTCTGCCTACTCCCCACCCCTCGAAGGTCTCTGAGGACAAGCTGCAGCTTGGCTGGGACCCGAGGAAACCTCCAGAGCCCGCAGATAGACCAGCTCAGGGCAGGTAGGGTCAGGGGCCTCCTGAGAACAATGGTGGCCGGCCTGGCTCCTGAGCAACTGAAAGCTTCTGCCGGGAGTAGAACAGGAATTCTCTCCCATGTGGGCACTTGTTGCCCCCAAAGAGGAGCTGAGTGCTGCAGAGGCGTTCAGAAACCTACCTCCTGTCTTAAAAAAATGACCGGGGGACTTTCCAGGATCCCCAGGTGGGGAGGAAGGGCTGTGGCGAGGCCAGGAATGCAGCACCTGAGAACAGAGCTCAGGGTCTGCCTAACTGACTTGACTCCAGCTCTGTCCCTAGTTAGCTCTGTAACCTTGAACATGTTACTCAACTGTTCTGCGCCCGTTTCTTCTCAGATAACGATAATAACCCACGGAGTTATTGCGATGATTAACCCCGTCCACAGTCATGAAATCCTCAGAACAGTGCCTCATAAGTGGCTGTATTGCTATTATGACAAAGGGCACCACCTACCTCTGGGAACTCCCACCTGGTCCCCGGGGCAGACTCCCAGACATTCTGCTTCCAGGAGCATCTCTCTGTTCCAGGACTGAAGAGCTTTTTTAAAATCTCAAATCCAGGAAGCTGATCACCTGAATGGACCAAAGCACAAGCAACGCATGACCTTTGAGACAGGATCGCTGTGAGAAGGCTGGGACCCCACAAGCAATCCAGGAATCGGGGCCGGCAGTAAGGCTGTTGTGGAAAGAGCCTAGAGTGGAGACTCTCTCCACAAACCCGGAGCAGACTCAGGCCCTGGAGTAACCATGGAAACAGGAGCCCACAGAGCTATCCAGGGTGTGGGATGGGGAAGTGGGTGGATGGATCAACTGATGGGAGATGGATGGGTAGTTGGGTGGGTGGGTGTCACTTTCACAGAAGAGGGCGGGCCTGGGGGCAGCGCCTGTGAGCACCTCTGAGCTGGGGGAGGTTGGAGGGCTGGGTGTGTGTCTGAGGGGAGACAGTTTTGGGCATGATAAAGACCAAGCAGGCCAGGTCCGAAAGGGAATCTTTCCCTGAGAGTTTTCTGCTACGTTGGAAGCAGTAGAGATCTCAGGAGGGGCTGTGGGGAGAGGGTTTGCAGCTTCTGTGGCGTCAAGTCTGATTTCAGGCTGGAGAGCCTGACCTACCTAATATCCTTGATTACAAGTCTGTGACCAAGAACCCGGACTGACACGGTTCTTCCGATGTGTGGCGTGGATAAGTTCAGGGTGGAAACATCATTCTGAGAAAAGGGAAACAAGCCTTGTGCCAGCTCAGGACTCCTAGCGATACAGGGCGCCCTGGGCCTGCGTCCCACACACAGTCCTTCTGATCCGGGAAACTTCAGCGCGGAGAGCAGTGACTGGGGGCTGTCTGTGCTGTGCTTCCTCTCTCCACCTCGGGGGAAATGGATACACGACGTCTACCAGCGTCTACTTGTCTGTCAATAACAGAAAATGCTGGTGCCCCAATTTCTCTTCTTCCTCCATCCTCCTCCATTTCTCCCAGTTACGTGGGGCCCTATGATTGAGTTCCGGCCAAAGGAACGTGGGCAGAAGTAAAGCCTGCCACTTCCAGACAGGGCCTTGGGAACCTCTCGTGCCATCCTCTGTGCTGCCTTCCCTCACCTCCCATCTCAATGCAGAGGATGCCAGGGAAGGATTTCAAGGCCTTGGAGGCTGGCAGAGCTCTAGATGGAAGGAGCTGGGTTCTGGAAGCACCATGGGGAAGGCTGCTCCCACACATCCCCATTGGACTGTAACATGAGCGAGAAACGATCCTTTTATTATGTTAGGCCAGTGATGGCAAACCTATGACACTCATTTTTTTGGTTGATTTTTCTTTGTTAAATGGCATTTAAATATATAAAATAAATATCAAAAATGTAAGTCTTTGTTTTACTATGGTTGCAAATATCAAAAAATTTCTATATGTGACAGGGCACCAGAGTTAAGTTAGGGTTTTTCAAAATGCTGACACGCCGAGCTCAAAAGGTTTACCATCACTGTGTTAGGCCATCGGGTACGAGCATTTTACAACAATTAGTCTGTACTAATGAATCCTGCATCTACTTGAGATCATTAAGAGGGGCAGATTATGGAATCAGAGAACCATGTTTGAGTCTAAACACCCCACTTAATGGTCATCAGAGGTTAATTATCAGAGATTAATAACAGTACCCAAGAGGGGCTGGAGGTGAGCAGAGTGCAGCACAGGGCTGATCACATCATAAGCACTCAATAATTGGTACTAGTCATGAGTAACATTTGAAGGACATGCCACATACCGGGCCTTGCTATAGCTCTTTAATGCTTCCTTTAATTCTCATAAGAACCTTACAAGTTAGGGACTATCAGACTTTAAAGATAGGGACCACAAGGCATGAAGGGGTAAATGTTTTCTCCAGGGATCCATGGGTAGACAGGCTGGACAGGGGCCCAGGCCCATACCTCACTCAGCCAGTGGCTTCCCTCTGTTCCTACTCTCATCCCCACTCGCTTCATCTTCATCAGCTACCTGCTGTACACATGAACTCAGGTGAGGGCCTCAGGGTGAGCTGTTCTGATCTGGTTTCCCACTGGGCCCATAGAGTAGGGCCAGAGGGAGGCTGGGGGCTTCAGTCCACTGTCAGGGGCTTCAGTCCACTGTCAGTCACACAGAAGAGGGCCAGGGGCGGAGGGCCAGCAGAAGTCAGCAGACCTGCCTGAGGCAGATGGAGAGAGAGCCTCAGAGTCTCTGGGGCTCAGACTCCCGCTGTGGGCTCTCAGGAGGCCTGGGATGAGGGGAAAGATGGTCAGACCCTAGAAGAAGGTGAGAATGACACTGGGAGGGGTCCCTACTGAGGAATCATGTCCTCTTGTTAATTTCCCTTCTGGTGACTTTAAGTCTAAATTTATCTTAATTATCCCAGCCCTGGATGTTCTGGGGGATGGAGTGGTACCCAGGGGGCTCATAGGGAGAGCCTCCCCAGGGAAAGGGACTTGGAGCAGGAGGTGCAAGAGGCAGGACCTCAGGCCCTACCCCCGAGGAGCAGGACTGTGCATGCCAACCTGCATGGCATCTGGTCCCCTTTTCATTGAAGGACTCAGAAAGGCGACCTACAAAAACAACTTCCTCTCCCTTGTCCGCTGACCCGCAGGGGCACCTAGGGATGGGGGCTGTCGGAGGAGCGGAGGGTGGCCTCTGGGGACGAATCCAAATGGCCTAGGCAAGGACTCACAAGTAATAAATCCAGTCTGGCACCCAGAAAGAATGCACAGCTATGTAACATTTACTGTTGCCTCTTGAGAAAACACAGAATGAGGAATTGCATCCATAATGCAGCAAAACTCCTTAAAACCCTTTGTCCCCCAACTTTGCTCTCATCTCCCCCACCAGTCTGTTCCTCCCCTCCCCGACACCTCCTCCCCAAGGCTGAAAACTGCTCCCCCCGCCCCGATCCACCCCCACTTCGCTCAGGGTCTCCCTGCCTGCTTCCCTCTTCTCTTCTGGTCTGTCTCTGCCACTCGCAGAGTCTCTGTGCCTGTCCACCCAGACAGGCCTGCCAGCAACCTTGTTCCTGGTCCCCATTACCACAGGCAGCAAAATGCAGGCCCAGGAACAGGTACCCTTCCAAGGAGGGGAAGCAACTGGGACTCTTCCTAATCCCAAGCTGTCTCCAAGGCAAATGACGCTGAGTGAGAGGCCCAGGCTCGGGCAGAGCTGCAGGAATTGGGGATTGAGGGGAAGCAGTGACAAGGGCACCCAGGCTTTATGGTGTCCCCTCCAGGCAGGCACCCACCCAGAGTGGGGGTGGGGTGGGTTTGCACTGAGCTAAGACACAGCCCCTACCCTTGGTGCTGACTCACGCAGCTCTCAGGCTCTCAGACCACATGTTACCAATAACTGTGGGGGGGGTCTTAGAAAACACAGGCTCCCTGGCCTGACACCAGGGATCTGATTTAATTGGTTTGGGGCAAGCCCAAGGCCTCCAGGGCACTGGCTAGTTTAAAAGCTCCCCAAGTGATTCAAATGTGCAGCCTGGAGTGAGATCCATTAGGCTAATCAATAGTTCTAGCAACACCCCAGAGTCTGGGGCTCCAAGCCACAGCCCGGGGCACAGGCCCCCTCCCCCTCTAGCTGCCTTCACCTTCCAGGAGGAAGAAAAGGGGGGCCTAGACTGGCTGGCACAGACTAACTCATTCACTCATCACCGAGTCACATATCCAATGACTTGCATACAAGTGCTGCGAAAAACATGATGGCAACTCACTGAGGGATCCAGTTCCTGGGCAGCCAGGCCTTTCTGAGGAGGGACATTTAACTGGAGACCCGAGTGACCAAGAGAAGCCTGCGGTGTGAAGCCACCATGACAGGTGGAGAGAACAGCAGGTGCACAGCCTGGGGGCTGGGGGGGGGCGGCGGGGAGGGAGCAAGGGGCGGGCGGCTGGAGAGAACCAATGGGAAGACACCCGTGGGTGAGTCTGCGAGTGGGCAGGGGCGCACCTGGGACTGTGGGAAGAAGGGCTGTCCTTCTCCGTTCCATAGGAAGCCCCTGGAAGCTTTTCCAGAGGGAATGCCACGACCTGGCTGGTGTTTTTAAGAGCCACTCTGGCTGCGATGGGGAGGCTGGCTTGTAGGGAGCAGGAGGGACGCAGGTGACGGCCCACCCAGCAGGGCAGTGGGCGCCCCGTGCTCCTCTCCGGGGAGAGGCCGCATAAATGTGCCCAGCGCCTGGAGGTGGGAATGTAGGTCAGGCAGCCTGGCTCCCTCCCGCCACGCCGCCCGTGCAGCCCCCTCGCCTGTCAGAGAGACAGCCGGCGCCGAGATGTGTGGGCTCCACGGAGGGATCAGTGTTGGCGGGGAAGGCAGAGATGATCGTCTCCAGGTGCCAGGATGTGGGCCACCGCCCGGGGTCTCCGTGTCTCCCTTCCCAGGGTGCCTCTCCTCCTGCCCCTCCACCCCGTCAGGACCCCCCTGGCTGCCCAGCCCAGGCCCAGGCAGCTGTATTTGAAGATCAGGGCTCAGACCTCTAAATAAACCATAAACACAGCCGGCTTCCCCGGCTCAGGAGGAGGGAGGCAGCTCCATTTCTTTCAGCGCGGTGACTGGGAAATAAACGAGTGGCTCTGCCTGTCACATGCACTTAACCCTCTGCAAAGGCATCTGTCAGGCCCCGGCAGCGTCTGCCTCAGCCTTCCCAGGAAATCACGGCTGTGCCCCAAACTCAGGCTTCTCCATTGGCCGCCAAGTCCGCCATCCTGTTCAAGGAAAGGTAGGCATGGGGGCTTGTCCTTGACCTCAAGAAAAGCACACAAACAGCAGGCATGAGCACTGGGCCCTGGATGGCTGGGGCATGTTGGCACAGCTCTGTTGGCTGTGGAAGGGGAGGAGGGGGGAAGGGGGAGAGCCGAGAGGGGCACAGAGTGACCCTAGTAGAAGGGGGAGAGCCCAGGGCCCTGGGAACAGCCCTGGTGGTCTGCAGATGGATGGCCGTGAGGGTGGGACAAGGAGAAGCAGAGGGCAGAGAGGGCTTCTCCACAGGCCAACCTCCCACAGCCACAAAGGAAGAAGGAAGGAGCAAGAACAAAACCAGACAGGGACAGAAGGGGGCCGGCAGGGAAATAAAGCAGGAGAGGGAGGGCAACCCCACAATCATCAAACCCAAGACTTTTGGGGGGGTAGGAACCCTCCAAATGCAGCAGGAAAGGTGATCTATGCACTGTGCCAGGGCAGGAGAAGTCTGAGCGAGGCCAGGGCTGGGAGAGGCTGGGAATGGTGGCCCTGCAGCAGAAGCCACTGACAGGTGGCGTGAAGCAGACAGGGTGTGAGCCTTGGGGTGGCAGGAGCCAGGCAGGGAGAGGATGGCGAAGGGCTGGAGTGAGTCGCTGGGCCCAGGGAGCTGGTCCCACAGGTGCTCTGCACAGGGAGACCTCACAGCCAACACCGCCCTGACGTGTGGTAGGGGTTGAAAAGTAGGGAGAGAGGCAGCAGCACAGGATTACACGTGTATTTACGCACGTGCACTTGCAGGGACCACACACCTGCACACAGTCACACACACACCCAGAGGCAGGTGGCGGGGCAGGGACAGCTTTCCTCTGAGTGAAGCCAGGCTTCCCCAGGGAGCCCCACATGAAGGCAGGCCGATGGCCCCAGGCCCCCCAAGGATCCCCTCAGCACTCGAGCTGCATTGGCAGGGCCACGTCAGAAAGGATGTGCTTCCCATTGTGGCTCTGGTGGCTGCCTTGTGAGTCCAGAGCCACGCTACTTCTGACCAAGACCTGGGGTGGGGCCCACCAGCTCTCTGCTAGGCTCACAGGATGTGCTTGTCCTTGCAAGTAAGGATCATGCAGAAGGACTGAGAAGCCCAGGGGAGAAGGCTGTGGGCCCATTTCTGAGCGTGGGCCCACCTTAAGGAGCACACTAAGGAGGTCAGAGCTCAGATCTGGGCCACAATCTCCTGGGGAATGGGGACACAGTACTGAGGACACTGCACTGGACTCACACCCCACAATCCCCACTGTCACACCCTGTCATTGTCCGCTGAATGCTACACTGCATACAGCACACTGTACACACAGCCCTCAGTCTCCCATGTGTACATGCACTGCACACATCTCCCCACCCCCCAGAGGTCCCATTCTTATCAAGGCTGCACACAGACACTGAAAGGTCCTACTGTCCTCAGACCACACACACACACACACACACACACACACCTCTGTGCATTCCTTGAAAGCCCACACAGCACAGGGGCCTGTGCACACACAGTGCCCACACAGAACTCGGTGCCTCTCGCCCACGCGGAAGGGGCCTGTGCTCCCGCCCTGGCAAGCTCAGCCGGGCTCGACCTCAAGCTTCCCTGCCCCCTCTTCTGCCCTCCCGCTGCCTGCCCCGAACACCCCCTCTGCCCCTCGGCTTCAGGAAACTTTGCATCAGGTCCCTAAAGGGGGAACCCCAGGGTTCCTGCCCTTCCCGCTCCCGCCTGAGACCCCGTGGGGAAAGGTCACAGCAGGCAGTCCCCTGCTTGAGCTCTGGGAGGAGGGAGGGTGGCCGTAACAGCTGTCACCAGGAGATGGGTGAGGGCATGGGGAAGGTGTCGGCCCTGAGTGGAGCCGGGGGCGCCAAGGGGTGGCCATGACGTGCGGGTGGAGAGCAGAGAAGCTGTGGCTGCTGCGGCATCTTCGGAGCACCGGGCGGTGGCCGCGCCTGGGAATGGGCGCGCGGAGCTGTCCGTTCAGCACCACGGCGAGGGCGCGGGCTCCGCTCCCGCTCCCGCTCCCGCTCCGGCTCCCGCGGGCGCCTGCGGCGCGGCTGTTGTTTCTGTTGGGGGACGAAGGGCGCTGAGATCGAGAGAGGTGGCTCTGCGAGCGTCGGGGCCAGCAGCCACCTGTGAGCCTCCCGCAACTGCAGGCGGCGGCGGCATCCCCGGCCGGAGACAGGAGGAGACGCTCGGCCGACCCCGCCCGCCTGCCCGCCAGGCGCATACACAGGCGCACACACACTCGCATCCGCGCGCAACACGCACAGCCAGCCGCAGCGGCAGGCCGCAGCGATGCTCGCCAGCAGGTTGGGGAAGTTTCCCGCCGGCCCTGGGCCACGGGCCCCAGGTGCTCGCAGGTAAGCGCTTCCAGAACGCTCAGGGCGAGCCCTGGCCGCTCTGC